>NC_088780.1:91183725-91523725 GCF_958450345.1 Calliphora vicina | reverse complement strand
TAAAGACAAAACTTTTAATAGCACTCTGCTGCAAAATAATATTTTTGTCAGAACTTTAAAAGCGAACTAATGGGGGTTGTAGGCCTAGGTGAGGACATAATAAAACTGTTTTCAAAGATTTTGATAGGCAAAGAAATAAGCATTCATAAAATGTATGTTCCAAAAATTTATGTAAGTTTTTATAAAAAGTTTCGCTTAATTTTTTTTTTCGTAATTTTTCATATTCAACAATAGTTATTTTAGTTTTTTTCTATGAAAACCAAATTTTTTTTGCACAGTGTTTTAAAGACAATTTTATATAGAAGAAAATGAGATATTAGTTGCTCATATTTAAAAATTTATTAAACATTTCCGAAAAAAAAAATCTAAAAAATTTCCTTATAAATTAAAAACTGTAAAAACATTTTTTGTTTTTATTTAATTTTTTGTTTTTTTTATTCATATGCGCTGGGGGAGAAAATACTAAAATAAGGGGTTAATGAAAAGTTGAATAACTTTTAAAATTTTCATCCCATTTTAATAACACTTTTCAACAAATCGAGACTTTTTGATTGGAACAGAACAGCGACCATAAAATAAAAGAATAAACTTATATTCCAGATGGTCTGAATTTTTTTTTACAGTGGGTCAAAGTTTTAATTTTTTGATTGAATGTAGCATTATACTAACTAAAAAAATTTTGTAAGTTAATATCTGAGAGAATTCTAATTGAAATCAGAGTTATATTGTGGAATTTTATGGGGATCATTTTTGTGAAAGATCTTAACCCCCTATCTCCTCTCTATAAGGCTAAATTTGACCCTTTTTTCGAGAAAATCGTAAAACGTAAAAAATGCGGCCATTTTTAAATGTTCCAACTTTCGATGCTATTTGAGAAGTCCTTGTTTTGATAAAAAAAAAAAATTAACTCACAATTTTGGAACTCAATTTTAGGTATATCTACCACTGTCATAATTATAATTATAGCTAAAATTAAATTTTAATAATACAGGATGTATGGGAGATGGATATGTCCTTGCATCGATTTTACACTATTTCACTAAAAGGTGGCCTAAAGTTGTATTATCTACACCATTTTTTATTGAAATTGAGAAAATTATACATGATATTGAGAAAATTCCAAATGAAATTGAGAATTTCCATTTTAAATTGAGAAAATTCCAAATGAAATTGAGAATTTCCATTTTAAATTGAGAAAATTTTAAATGAAATTGAGAAAATTCTAAATGGAATTGAGAAATTCCATTTCAAATTGAGAAGATTCCAATTGAAATTAAGAATTTCCATTTTAAATTGAGAAAATTCCAATTTAAATTGAGAATTTCCATTTTAAATTGAGAAAATTCCAATTTAAATTGAGAATTTCCATTTGAAATTGATAAAATTTCAATTGAAATTGAGAATTTCCATTTGAAATTGAGAAAATTCGAAATGAAATTTGGAAAATTCTAATTGAAATTAAGAAAATTCCAAATGAAATTGAGAAAATTTTTACTTTACATAAATATTATAATATACATTAAACAAAAAACATATGTACACAGTCTTATTGACCAACAGGCATATCTTTCCAAAATGCTTTAGTGGAATGTTGTAGAGCTCTACTGCAATCTCCAGTAGAATTATTATCGTTAATTAATTCTTGAAGATAAAAATCTTCTTTTCTCCTACATTAGGAGGATTTACGGTTGGTATATTCATCCTTGACTTCACAATTCTTTTGATTTTGGACCAAATTATTGGACCATATTATTCAATAGAGTTAAGCATTGGTGAATAGGGACTAGGGTATTCAATCGATTAACCGTTAATCGGTTAACCGATTAATTTTGGACGGTTAACTGTTCGAATAATTTAAAATTGCCGATTTTCAAATAACAAATAAACCGATTAATTTGTCTCGGTTAACCGATTAACCGAAATTCCTTTTTTTTTGCTCTTTAACATATTTTTTTTCTGTTTTGATGCAAATACAAATTTATATAGACGAAACTTTTTTTCAAACGAGTCTTTTATCAGAACTTAACGAAACTATTAAAAGTATTCAAAATCTAAAACAATCCATAAAGGATTCCAATGGTATAACAAAGGATTTTATATATATTGGATATATGCATCATGCTTTCGATTTCACCAACATCTACAATCAGCGAGAGAGTTTTTTTCAAGTAATGTTTTATTCTAAAAAAAAAATCGTTTAAAAGAATATTTAAATTATATTCTTTTTTTAAAAGATGATTTCTGAAGATCTCACTAAAATCATGAAAAAATCACATGTGTATACAAAATGTATCTCAAATACCATATTTGCTATTATTTTTGGTTGAATTGTTATGTTTTGTTTGTTTTTTATGTTTTTGTACACAAAATTCGTTGTTGTATTTTCATTTTAAAATTAAAATACAAATTATTCGGTTAATCGAATAATTTAAAATTAACCGATTATTAACCGATTAAACCCAAGCCCCGATTAATTATTTGCCCGATTAACCGATTAAACCAGAAACCCTAACAGGGACTCCAATGGTAAAAGTGTTGCTGGAGAGTTGTCGAAAATTTCACATAAACGACTGTGGCAAGAGGCATTGTCACATACCACAAAGAGTTCAGATAACTGATTACCCAACACTTGCCATCAATACTTTTGACCCATTAGTTTGCGCTTTCGGCAGTGAACGAACCTCTGCGACTATCCATTTGAATAATGCCTGCGGTACCAATTGCATCTATCAGGTGGATGTCGGCACCACGGGAAGTAGGTATTGGAAGAACTGTTCGGGATCCAACACGAGACCAACCATGTTTTCTACGACAAAATAAATTGAAATTGGTCTCTCTATCCAGACAACCACATCTTTTCACATCTGATATAATCGTTAATTTTGGTTTTTTAGTTTAAAATAATTTATATAATGTTTCTCAATTTTATTTAGAATTTTCCCAATTTCATTTGGAATTTTCCCAATTTAAAATTAAATTTCTCAATTTCATTTGGAATTTTCTCAATTTCAAATGGAAATTCTCAATTTCAATTGGAATTTTCTCAATTTAAAATGGAAATTCTCAATTTCAATTGGAATTTTCTCAATTTAAAATGGAAATTCTCAATTTCATTTGGAATTTTCTCAATTTGAATTGAAATTCTCAATTTCATTTGTAATTTTCTCAATTTCAATTTGAAATTCTCATTTTCATTTGGAATTTTCTCAATTTCAATGAAAAATGGTGTAGTATCATTCCTTCTACATCCATGCGTTATATGAGAACAAAGCACTGTGGGGCGTATTATTAATATTTGATTTATTTTATTCAATACTCATACGTGTAGATCAATTACACTATGAAAAATAATTACAGTATATTCTGAGAAATTAAAGCAGTGGTACGCAAAAAGAGGCATTTAATTTGTGTGCTCTTTTGGGTAAAAAATAAAATATCCACAACAACATCAAGAAACTGAATGAATTGTGTGTATTTTTACGCTCTATTACGCTCTTTTGTTCACATTCGGGTTGTGTGACGAAAATCATCGTAACCTCAACAATATGAACGCCTACCATGGAATTAAAGCATCTCGTTAGAATTGGCTTTGGGATTTTCTTCGAAATCCCGGTTTTTTGCGAACCGGTTAATTTAAAATGTTGATTTTCGGTTAACCGATTTATCCGGTTTTTATCACTCGGTTAACCGGTTTTTGAAATTTTGGACTACAATTAATAAATCTCATGTTTTTGTGCATTTTTAGTATTCAATGTATACACATTATTGGTCAGTTTTTAGATTAATATTTTTAAGAATTACAATGATTCTAAATAGTAGAGGCCGATGAGTTTACTCAAAAACTTTTTCAGAATAAATTTCACATAATTAAACTATTAAAAATTAAATTCCGCATAATTATATAAGTTTAGGCTAAATCTTACTAATGATTCATTATAAACTTAGTGATGATTTTACCAAACGTTAAGTTGAATTCGTTGTACATACCTTTTTTCAATAAATTTGACTTCATTAGTGTGTTTTGTTCTTAAAATTTTAAAACAAAAAACATTCTAAAATCCATTATCTATATATATAAAAGAGTAACGTTACTGACTGACTGACTGACTGACTGATTCATCATCGCACAGCCCAAACGGCTGAAGCTAGAATCATGAAATTTTAACTGTGGGTTCCTCCCTCCCCAAAACGATCCGATAAGAAGGGATTTTTGGAAATTCGAACGTTTAGGGGGTAAAAAAGGGTAAAAACGGGTAAATTCGGTAACCTTATATCTTAAAAACTAATAAAGATACAAAAAAACTTAAAACTGCATGTTACTCCATTAAAAAAATAAGCTGACAGGTGTTTCGTACTTTTTCGAAATTAGAAACTTTTAGGGGAGAAAACGGGTAAAAACTGTATTTTGGTACTTTTTTGGCACCCTATGTATCTTTTAAACCAATAAACATAGAATCAAATTTTAAATCGTATTCTTTACTTATCAAAAAATAAAAAATATAGGTTTGGTACTTTTTGGAAATTCGAACCCTTAAGGGATAAAAATTGTGTTTATTTTTGGTACTTTTTCATAAAATATGTTTTTCTATAATTTGACATAGACATACGAATATTTTATTATGAGCTCCCACCACGTTACAGAAATTTATTTGAATAAAATTGTACCACCTCAATGGGGATAAAAAAGGTACCAAAAAGAGGATAAAATCGGAAAAATACATTATATTTGAAATTATTAAGCCAATTTTGATAATTTTTTTTAACGTTGGTTCCTGGATTCATACAAAAATTAACTAACAGGGTATTATTTGGAACTCAAGTACAAAGGTTGGGCCAAATCCAGGTAAACAGTTTGGTACTTTTTTTAAAACATATTTATTCTTGGCCACATTAACACAGATTTTAATATTTTGAGACATTCCTATAGCATAAACAATTTTGGCAAAGTGGAATATTTTTAAATTTCCAACTTGAGGGGTGTTCAAGGAAGAAAAGGGAAATTGGTACTTTTCTCCTAATGGTACTTTTTTAACATTTTAAATTATTTCAGTTATCGACATTAAAGTTAGCTGATATGTATCTGAGTGAAGTTAGTGTTAGGAATAGGGGATAATATTTAGGTACCAAAATGTGTGAACTGAACTATAGGTACTTTTTTGTTCTTCTAATGGTACTTTTTTGAAATTTCTATAACAATGGACTTAGAAACATGAAATTAAACATATATGGTCCTAAGTGAGTTAGAATTCTAGGGGGAGACTTTTTGGTACTTTTTCTTTATGTGAATGGTACTTTTTGTAATTTCTTCACCAATGAACCTAAAAACATGAAATTAAGCTTATATGGACCGGAATGAGTGGGAATCTACAAGTGACTGCTTTTTGGTACTTTTTCTATATTCTAATGGTACTTTTTGAATTTTCTGTAATAATGGACATAGAAATATGAAGTTAAGCATATATGGGGAGACTTTTTGGTACTTTTTGTTTATTCTAATGGAACTTTTTTTGAATTTTCTATTACAATGAACTTAGAAACATGAAATTAAGCATATATGGTCCTAGGTGAGTGAGAATTCTAGGGGGAGACTTTTTGGTACTTTTTCTTTATTCTAATGGTACTTTTTGTAATTTCTTCACCAATTAACCTAGAAACATGATATAAAGCTTATATGGAACCGAGTGAGTGGGAAACTACAAGTGGGTGCTTTTTGGTACTTTTTCTGTATTCTAATGGTACTTTTTGAATTGTCTATAATATAATGGACCTAGAAATATGAAATTAAGCGTATATGGTCCTAAGTGATTGAAAATTCAAACGGATAACCCGTGGTACTTTTTGTTTATTCTAATGATACTTTTTTTAATTTTCTATAGCAATGGACTTAAAAAAATGAAATTAAGCATACATGGTCCTAAGTGAGTTAGAATTCTAGGGGGAGACTTTTTGGTACTTTTTCTTTATTCGAATGGTACTTTTTGTAATTTCTTCACCAATGAACCTAAAGCCATCAAATTAAGCTTATATGGACCCGAGTGAGTGGGAAACCACAAGTGGGGGATTTTTGTACTTTTTGTATATTATAACGGTACTTTTTTGAATTTCCTATAATAATGGACATAGAGTTTCCAAAAAATAGAAGAATTTCAAAACCACGGTTTTGGTTTTAAAAAATTAAAAACCGATCGGTTTCGGTTTTGTGATAATTTATTGAATATTAAGTATTATAGAAACAAAATTAGTTGATAATATAGGAAATGATATACAAATGAAAAATTGAAACTTGGTTTAGTGAATGCGAATTTTAAAGTGATAATCGATGGTACTATTTCCTTATTGCAATGGTACTTTTTGAATATTTTAAATAATAAACGTAAAAATTTAAAATTAGGAACACATTTTGCATTTCTATAATAATGGACCCAGAAATATGAAATTAGACATTTACAATTAGATTCACAAAGTGAGACTTGATAGTACTATTTCTTTCTTCTAATTGGAGTGGCGAAGCGCACCGGGTCAGCTAGTTTGAAATATTTATGATATCTGATAATGGAGTTTTTTTATAATGACAAATAACATAATATCCTATAGGTCCTTTTTTGGGACTTGTAACATTTTCTGTTCCATATCAGAAAGTCGAGGTGATAATAAATTTTAAAATTATCAAATATTTAATTAACAAATTGATTTAAATTTTTTGGTTGAAATTTAATGAATAACCCAATAATTAAAACAAGTATTAGATATATATTTAGTAACATATTTATACTCAATTCCATTTGAGATAATAATTTTGAAATTTTTACAAAATAAATGGACTTAACCGAAAAATATTTTTTTTAAAAAGTCAATTTTCGGTTAACCGACAAACCGGTTTTTTTAAAAGTCGGTTTTTTATAAACACTAGTCAAGACCACATTTCATGTATATATAATTTTGTTATTCTGGTCAGCTATTTTATGGTAAATTTTATGAATTACAATGAAACATATGTAGTATATCAGATTAAATGATTTACATTATCAGGTTTGACTCAAATGTCAATGTTGTAGTTTTAATACCAATTATTAAATTAATGCAATTACATATTGTTTTGTTTTTTTAATACTAAATATTATTTGCAGGATAATGATTGCATAATCCTGCAAATAATATTGCAAAATTTTCTTAATAATATGAAAGATATCCATTTACTATTAAATATGAGGGTAAACATTTAACAGACTCCAAAATGATTTGGTAACCCTTTGCGACATCTTAACCCAGCTAAATGGTAGGTAATTTAATTAATTTTATAAATAACAAATATTAATTAATCGCTTAATATTTGTGTGTCCAGTAAGGATATTGCCCCGTTAAATAATTCCATGACAATTCAAAAAAATAAAACGACAAAAACTTTTCTATTTATTACAAATGATGAATTGTGCATATTCCTTCACATCTTAAGACGATGTACTTGAGAAATTTACTAACAGGGCTAATTTGAAATGTAAAAAGGATGACAAACAAAAAAAAAATTACTTTCAAAGAAAAAAAAATTCCTCAAGAATAATTACAATTTGAACCTTTTTGTTTGGCAATTGATTGTTTTAATTTATTTCAGACCCTCTTCATGTTTTTTAAGCTATCAAAAGTTAAACTCTATTATTTTTATATTTGTATGAATATGGCTGTTTTCGTTTTTAAAAAGAACTCATGAAATGATAATGAAAATAATAAAGAAATTAAAGAAAAAAGTTAAAACCTCTGTAAATACATATTTTTTATAAAGACAATAGATTTTATTGAAAATGAATTTCTGAAAATTATATGTTTTGGTCGACTTGGTTGGCTGCTTTACGGGGTAGCTTGATGCAAACCAGCTAGCTTTACAAAACTCTGTAAGATGTGATAATGATTGCTGAAATCTGAGTTTGGATACATACATTGTCGTTTAATGGATGCCACTTGAAAAGAATTTTAATTATGAAGATCAATATTGGTTGTATTCTAACTACATCTAAAAGTTGGTATTATGACGATATTCTGAGTTCCTGGAAAACCCAATTTGTGACTAAAAGGAGCTTAATCTTTAAAAACCCTTCCAAAATAAACAAGAGGGGTTGTTATTTTGAAATTTGCTATATGCTAACTTAAGATCCTGGGATAATCATACGTTATTGATCAGCAATATCCCGATAAAGAACAGCAATATCCGGAAAAGGATTGTAAAAATTCAAGATAATAACTCTATTGGGACCTCTTACATTTGGCCCTGAATTTGCCGGACAAGCTCATTGCTGCCGGGACATGGATGTCTAGGAACACCGGGCATATGACTATTGTGGCATGTGTACCTAAAATCACTGCTAATATTTACTATTTCACATTAACACTCATGATCCACATTTGTCTTCTTTGACTACATGCTCGATATTGGAGCTTACATAGCTCCAATTGATGCGCATCGAAGGAGACTGAATTTTTTTTCTAATGACTTTTGCTGAAGTTAACATGATGAAGACTTCGCCTTAGTCCTGCTCTATCGGTGGATCTATTCCCCATTTTCGAAGAAGGTCGTCTGCTGTAATTTCGACTACCAAGTGATAACTGTGATTTCGACTACCAAGAAAGCCGAGGATATGCGGTAATAACAAACAGATATGTACCGACATTACTATCACAGTCTCTTGTGTATATGAATGTCAGGTGTCCCTTAACGATATGATAAGACATTCTAACTTGGAACTATTCATTCTGATGTTATTGGCAATAATGTTGTGAACGACTAAACTACAACTGGTTCTCGTGTGGAGGATGTGAAAAATCACCACTTGTTTGTTTGGTACAGCAGAAACATTATGGGGTCGGCTCGTACCATCTTCCACTTTGATCTACTTTAACTACATGCTCAATATTGGAGCTTACATAGCTCCTAAAACAGCTGCCTCTGATGGAGCAAAAGTCTAATGATTTTTGCTGAAGTTAACATGATGAAGACTTCGCCTTTGTCCTGCTCTATCGGGGACTAGGACTGTGGATAGTAAAATATATAATATGAATATGAAATATCGATAGTCACATGTTGACAAAATGAGAATGAAATAATTAGTCATTTTGTATTCGTCACCTGATCTTGAAAAAATGTTTAGGTATGAATGATCTAGATAGCCACGATATACTGTGGTTGACAAAACAATGAAACTTTTCCAAATATTCCACATGTAGCCCAAAATTTAAAATATATTTTTAAAATAAATTTTTTTTTTGTATTTTATTGTTTTATTTATATAAATTAACTGAAAAACAACAACATAATTAATTATATTCTGAAAAAAGGGAACAAAATTAAAAATATTTACTATTTCGCTACTGACAAAACAATGGAAACTTTTAAACTTCTGCAAGAAAGAATTGTAAAACGAAAATAATATTTAAAAGAACGATGCAAAAAGCATCCTGTTTACAGTTATTTTATTTTTAAATTCTGGTAATTTTTCACAATTTCTTTTTCTAAGTTTTTCGTATAATTGCTTTTTTTCAAAGTTAACGAAAATGGCTAAAGTTAAGATTTGTGAAGACTTAAAAAATAAAATAATTAACGATTTTAAAGCTGGTTTAAAACAAAAAAGTATCTGTGACAAATATTCAATAAATAAATCAGCAGTTTCAAAAATTATAAAGAAATTTCGTGAGACCGGTTCTGTAAAAACTCAACATTTAGGTGGAAGACCTCGTAAGGCTACTCCTAGACCAGATAATTTAATAGCGAGAGAGTTCAAGAAATTCCCAAAAATAACTCCTCGAGAGGTTGTTAATAGCCTAAAATTAGAAATAAGTACCCGAACAGGTAGGCGCAGGGCAAATGAGGCTGGCCTTGGTTGCTATCGTCATGTGAAAAAACCACACATTTCCAAAAAGAACCTACATTTGCCAAAGATCATTTAAACTGGTCGATATAGAAATGAAATACTGTCCTCTTTTCCGACGAATCCAAATACAATTTAAGAGGCAGAGATGGAAGAACATTTGTCAGACGACCAAAGAGAAAAAGATTAGATCCAAAGTACACAAATAAGACTGTAAAGTTTGGCGGTGGCAATATTATGGTATGGGGATGTTTTTCAGGGCAAGGTATGGGCCCAATTCATACTATAAAATATACCATGACAGCTAGTGCTCTAACTCTAACTTTATAGTAATTTATTATTATTAAGTTTTTAAATAAATAAATTAAACGATATTATATCCATACGCTGAGGAAAATATACCCCTAGTTTGGAGATTCCAACACGACAACGACCCGAAACACACCTCTAGGGTTGTAACCGAGTGGTTACAATCCAACGAGGTATGTGTTTTGAAGTGGCCTGCCCAAGCACCAGATTTCAATCCCATAGAAAATCTATGGGAAATTGTAGAACGTAAAATAAGGACCCAAAATTACACCAGGAAGGAAGATTAATCGGAGGCGGTTATAAGGGAATGGAAAAATATTTCAAAGGAGACCATTGACTCTTTAATTGGTTCAATGCATCGTCGATGTGTAGCAGTTATAAAAAATAAGGGATACCCAACAAAATATTGAGTTATTGCAATGTTTAGACCATATTTGTTAAAATAATACCTAAGTTTCCATTGTTTTGTCAATGCCGTAATAAGGAAATCTTTTAATTTTGTTTTCTCATTTTTAGAATTTAATTAATTATGTCCTTTGTTTTTTGTTAAATTAAGTTAATAAAAGTATACAAATAAAATACTACAAAAATGTTAAAATTTTTTAAACAATTATTTAAGATTTTAGGCCACTAATGAAATATTTGGAAAAATTTCCATTGTTTTGTCAACCACTATATATTTATATTTTCCATGATAAGTATAGTTTTTTTTCTGATTCACAGAGGCACACATAAGGAAATTACATAGAAATCTTAAATTAATAAACCATTGAAATTAAATTAAGTATAAATCTGAAAAACACACCTAGAAACTTCGATTGCTTTTACAACATTGGAGATTTTCCTCCATGTCTAAAAAGTTCGAAGTGCAGTATTTGACTTTTTGTGATTAAAACCATCTCCATTTCCTGAGAATTTACACCAAGTCCAGACATTGTATATATAATAGTAATGACAACACCTAATCTTCCATAACCACAAATAAAATATTCTGCCTAAAAACTAAGGCATATTACAAGCACGAACACTTACACTGATAATACCACAAAATGAGGCATAGCACCTATAAAGCAGCTAAGAGTGGGACATCCTTAACACTTTCGCTAGATTTTTTTTTCATTTCTTTTGAAATGTGGCATAAAGAAACAGAAACAGAAACATCAACAAATAACAAAATACACTCAATTCTTAAGTGACTTGATTAATGAAAGGAAAAATAAATAAATTGCCATTTAGTTGGCCTTTTTGATGTTTTATCAATGGGGGTCCATCCTTTTTTTTGCTGTTCGTTTTTTTCCCAAACTCTTCTCATAATATCCAATCTTTGGTTTCTTGTCTTTTTAAAATAACTTTAACAAAAAGTTACATCAATTTTCTTTGTCGTCCACACACTCACAGTTACAAATAAATAAAATATTTGTAGCCGACCAGTTTTTCAGTAAAGTAATACGTGGCCGTGGGTAATTTAAAACCCTTGAATGTATTTATAAGAATTACAGTTGATGGGTATATGTATGTATGTTAAATAGCCGTGGGATGTATTTAAAATTCATATTAGTATAAAAAATATTCGCTTTTATTTACCCCCCATTAATTATCTTTCAATTTGTTAAACCCGTTCATTGAAAAAAAATACTCTTATTTTTCCCATTTGTCTTTTTCCGTTTGCTTCCAATAAAAACCGGCGTAAAAAACAGCCGTGTAAAATATGTAAAAAAGAATTGTAAATATTTTTGAATTTTTAATATTATTTACAAAGAATCCTAGAAAAACATTTAAATACGAATATGTAAGTAAGTTTTCCTTTGATTTTCGTACCCTTTTTTTTGTTGGCATTTTCGCCAATGATAAATGGGTTTAAATTGGAATCGTATTCTTTTTTTTTGCCGCTGTTGTCTAAAATGAGTAAGAAAAAATTAATGATGCATGCTGTTTGTTTAGTTATGCCTTTTTAACTTTTCTACTTTTTTAATTAACTTGAATTTATTTGGCATGGAATTATTTTGTAAATACATTAATAAACATTTTTCAGTTGAGATTTCTGTGGAATCTGTAGAAGACTTGGACAAGAGATAAAATGGGTAAAATTATAACACTGCGTTTTTCATATAAGTAAATATAATCGTGACCTGAAGCAATTAATTTTTACTAAAATCCAAAATTATATTAAATTTATAATATTATAAGAAATCAGTATCCATGGATTACAATTTATACGCTATGCCACTAGGCAATTCTTCTTAAATCATTTAAGCATTGCCCGTTCGTGGTACCGTGAAATAGCTCCCAAATGAAATAAATCCCAATGAAATAACTCCCAATGAAATAATTCCCAGCAAAAACGAAATAATTCCCAAACTTGAAAAATGAAATAACTGCCAAAGGGTGAAATGAAATTACTCCCAATAATCGGCGGTTTCATAATTTTAAAAATATTAGTCCCATAAAAGCGAAATAACTCCCAATGAAATAAATCCCAATAGAAATGAAATAATTCCCAATACCAATGAAATAAAGAACTACAAAAGTGAAATAATTCTTCAAAGTTTTCCTCCTCTGGGGTGTATCAAAAACTGGCTTCGCATAGAAGTATTTTTGGCATTTCTCCTCTAGGGTGTATCAAAAACTGGCTTCGCTCAGAAAAGATTTCTTTCATTGCAGAAAGGTTTTAAAATATTTCAGAAAGCCGAGTTACTTTTCGCACCAGATTAAGATATCGTTACGACCTGACAAAGGCCGACAATGTAAAAAGAATCTTTTCTGAGCGAAGCCGGTTTTTGATACACCCCAGAGGAGAAAACATTTGCGCCCGGCCGAAGGCCGTCAATGCAAAAAACTTTTCTGAGCGAAGCCAGTTTTTGATACACCCCAGAGGAGAAAACCTTTGCTCCCGGCCAAAAGCCGGCAATGCAAAACTAATTTTCTGAGCAAAGCCAGTTTTTAATATTTTGCTTTTGCAAAGTAGAACCTAAAAAAATGAAATAACTCCCTATACAGTGAAATAACTCCTAATTATCATAATAAAATGAAATAAAACCCAACAAAAATTTCATTGGGAGTTGTTTCATTGGCAGTTATTGCATTATGAAATAACTCCCAGCTAAAAATTATGAAATAACTCCCTATGCGTTAGGAGTTGTTTCATAATGAAATAATTCCCAAGTTGAATGAAAAATTTTTTGGGTGTTATTTCATTTTTTCGTGGGGAGTTATTTCATTTGGGAGTTATTTCACGGTACCTCCGTTCGTTTGTATATCCAAGTAGTATTTGTTATCAGGCTATTGATCGAAATTCGTATAATGCAATAACATTTGAGATCATGACCTAAATGTATTAGTGAATATAGAATCGAGAAAATACATGTTACATGAGTATATGTAATAAAACCCTTCAAAATAAAGATTTCTTTTGTATAAATGTTTCACAAAGTGCACATTTTGTTAAAGGCTAAATATAAGAAGAACTATGGGAGCCATAAAATCGCTAGCTTCAGCCGGGTAGGGAGGTTCGTGTCCTTCTCTATCTAGTCTCAGAATACAGATTATATTTATTTTATATAGACTCCCTAAATATTACTAACATTACTTTACAATGGACCATGATAACTATATTCATATAAAAAAAAACCCCAATATAGTTAAAGTTGAGCAAAGAAATATACAAGGGTTGTGATAATTTTAACTATATGTTTAAAAGTTTTCAAGATGTTAGTAGAAAACTATGCTTCAGAACCCGCGCCTACCTATATTCTGACAGCAAAATATATTAGTCAGAATCCCGAATTTTAGATATATTCTATCTTACTATACCATGATTGAAAACATAATGAGAGATTTAGCAATCCATATTAAATTTATTAGACAAATTATTCATCCCATTAAGGTTTAGAAAACAATAAAAATTAGGTATATAAAAATAGTAATATAAACATTAGCAAATTTAATAACTAAATATACATAATAATAAAGATTTAAATTTTTAACAAATGGGCAAATTTAGCAAATAACAAAAATAATACTTTTTAGAATAAATAATTTACATTAATATGTAATTAACATGTACTTAGTAAAAGAGATTACAATTGTTAGTAATATGACGTCACAATAATAAGAGTTTGTCTTTTCTTTGTTTGTTTACGCTTTTAGAAATTTGAGAATGATAAATAAAGGTTTGATTCTGGTGCTCTTATTATTGCTTACATTATATTACACTTTGCAATCTATTTTAACTTTTATTTTTATAATTTAAATATTTGTTGTTTTTGTTATTTGATTATTACTATTAGTTTTACATGTTATTTATTTTGTTTTTTATAACTCACCAACTTTCATGAAGATGTAGAGGCCTCTCGATATTTACACGTTGTTGTACCAAATGATGTTTCTCTTTTTAAAAAATATTTATAATTTCTTGCATATACGTATTTTTGATTAGATATTTTAGAATTTACATATAAGATATAGAATTTAGATTTAGGTTATTAATACAAAAATAGGGGAAGTGCAATATTAGATTTTAGGAATTCATTATTTGAGAGTTTTAATTACATATTTTTAGAATTATTATTTAAAATAGAAAAAATAGATTTAGATTTAAACTGTATTTAGATTTGACATTTTTAAGATTGATTTTAAATTAGACAAATATTGAATTTAGAAAATATTGAATATTGATTTAATTTAGGTAAAAAGAAAATATGTTTAGACTAGTTTATTGTTCTGTTTGTCATTTTAAACTTTAAACAGTATCATTTTACTGAGTTTGTTTTGATGTGTATGATAAAAAAATAAGATTAGAATTAGTTGAACAAATTTTGACCTCCACTGTTCATCATTATTGAAACCAGATTAAGCTTTTTATGACTTTAGGTTTTTACTTCTTTCTTTTGATATTTCGACAAATTCTTTTTGTGTGATATGTTTGTAGGAATATAAAGGGTATATGCAAGATTTTGTTTTGTTTTATTATTTATTTATTTATTTATTGACTGATCGCTTGGTAAAGCAAATCTGTGAAAAAAATTAATTTGTTGCAATTTTTAAATACTTTTAAATTAAATTAGAAAACTCTTACCAGTCAATATCTTGCAATCAAATTTATAAGAAGAATTATTTAGCGAACACAATTGAAGAACTAAATTAACTTTCATCCAGATAAAAAGAAGAATTGTGCTGTGATTTTTCTCGATAATCTTTAATACTGGGGTAAGATTGAGTGCTTCGTTTATTCTTCCGAGTTGAAGCTAACCTCAATATCGGATCTCACCCGGATGATTAGATGGGAGTTTAAACAAATATGCAAACGATATTGCACAGCTTTGCTTGGTGAGTAGCCTAATCCCAACAGATTTTGGATCTGTGTTTTAAAATATTTAATATAAAACATAATTACCATCGATATTATATACCCAAATTTGGTAAAAAAAATTATCTGCATACCTGTTTTTAAGAATTGGTTTTCAAATTCTTTAGAGCAAAAATTGTTGGATATTTTAATTACTTTTAGGTTATCTTTAGGAAGTGTTAAAATTGGTTTTCTTCGCTAAATTCGATCTTAATTCAACCACGATTTCACACAAAAAGAAAGATCGATCACATTTTTAGTATTGAAAAGGTTCTTATGACATTTTTTTAGTTGGTTCAGATAGGTAACCGATTATTAATAAAACGATTATTCGTTTATTGTAGTAGATTTAATCGACACTGCATTACCCCATTAAATGGAAAAAATCTTTCTAACAAAAATTAATAATGTTTTTTATTAATAAAGAGATTTATTTTCCAAATCAATATTGTTTAATTAAATTTTGTTTAGAAATCTATTTTTGCATATAATTGGTTGTTTGGCATTTGACAAAAACTCCACAAACCTTGTATACACAATATTACGTAAATGTTTATAAACATCAATGTTGAGAGAACAAATGTTTAAGGTGACCATATAGTAGAATTGTTTAATGTTTATGCATGTAGAAGAAATACATGTAAAGTAAAATGAATGCATGTAATGTTTATGTATTGTTTACTTTTGAGTGCAATACATATTGTAACAATTATTTAAATAAGTTTAAAGCTTTTTTAATGAATTTTCATTGAAAATAATTATAATATTAAAGAATATTTTTTTGGAAATATTTTCTTTATTAAAACGTTAAAGAAAAAAAAAATTGGGGGTGAAGCATAAACGTTCATTACATATAAATCTAATACCTATATGGTATTATCAAAATAAATAATATACCTGTTTCGCATGCATTGGATAATTTTAGAATAGTCTAAACAAATTACTTCATATATTTTGATATACAGTTACAGTCAAAATTTAGTATACAACACGTATTTTCATCTATGAAGCTAAATATTTTAATTAGGAATTGGTCTCCGATCGAATTGGTAGAACCATGAAAATGCAAGACAACCTCCAAAAATTTTGATAATTTTCACATGTTTTTTGTGACTTTGGGTAAATTCATTGCAGAGAATACCATGCAATTTTTCAATCAATATTTATATTATAAAAGGACAAATTCTGTTGAAAATGATAAGAATCGGTTCATAATTTCTCCTAGCCCCTATACAAATTTCTTACCGAAATATGGTGCTATGGTATATAAATGCCCATAGAATTGCAGAATCCATACAAAATTCAGCACAACTAAGTTTTGTGCAAAGAGAAATTGCGAGACCAATTTTTTTAGATCGGGCACTATTTGACCATAGCCCCCATATAAAGTTCTCTTCTAAAAATTACTTAAATTCTCATAAATGTCTTATATATCGCTATTAGGTTAACATTCGACATGTATAATCCCCATGTATATAAAAATTACTGTTGCAAATTTTATGAAGATCGGCCCATAATTTTGTATAACTTCCATATAAGAACCACTTCCAAAAAACACATTAACTTTCATAAATATCTGAAAGATATCGTTATCGAATTAAAATTATATACTACGAGATTTTGTGAATATCGGTCAATATTTGACCATAGCTCCCATATAAGGGCCATTTCCGAAAACGGTTAAACACACATAAATCTCTTACAAAAGGCTCTATCAGGTTAAGATAAAACAATAGTGTGTAAGCATAAAATAAAAAATAGATTTTTTACTAAAAATCTATTTTTTAGTAAAAATCTTTATTTTTAGTAAAAATCTTTATTTTTAGTAAAAATCTTTATTTTTAGTAAAAATCTTTATTTTTAGTAAAAATCTTTATTTTTAGTAAAAATCTATTATTTATAAAAATAAATTTATTAGTAAAAATCAATTTTTTAGTAAAAAAATTTTTTTAGTAAAAAAAAATATTTTTAAGTAAAACAAAAATATTTTTAAGTAAAAAATCTATTTTTTAGTAAACAATCTATTTATTAGTAAAAAAATCTATTTTTTTAGTAAAAAATCTATTTTTGTAAGAGAACTTTATATGGGGGCTTAATTTTGTATGGATACTGCAATTCTATGGACATTTATATACCATACACTCTAATAAATTTTATGTAAATTTCCTTTATTAATAGTAGGAAACTTTTCTCCTTCTATAACACTATACAACAAAATCAAATTTTTTCCAAAATTACAAGGTCCGACCAATAAATCTTAATAGAGGAGACAAAAAAAAAGACACTTGTATCGGCGTTTTGAAAGTTTACATCTGAATTTCATTTGAGGGGGGTTAAAGTTTTCCAACTCTGGCACATTCTAATTGTTAATCGTCATAAGAAACCATGTGATCCTTACATTTTAGTTATAAAATGTGTTCAGCAAAGTTATGTAAAATGTTACGGAGAATATTTTACATAACTTTAGAATATGTTAACCCTCTAAATCCTCAAGGCATGGGTCTTTTTTGTCGTTATTTTAAAAAAGTGCAAAAACCACCATTAAAACAGGGATTTAAGGGGTTAAAATCTTCTGCAAAAAAATTATACTTGAAATTTTACTATAAGTCCCTGAATACATCAAAATGGAAAATTCAACCAGAAAGTCAGAAATAAGACACAACAAAAGAGAGCTTACGGTTAATTTCTTATTTATTAAGAATTCGGATAGGAAGTCTTCATTAATTACATTTTGTTTTAGCTCTAGGCAATTCCACTTCATTACCATACGGTGTCCAGCATATTTCAGCTATAAGCGTTCTTCAAATGTTAAATTTTTGGGGTACTTTAAAATAAAATTCTTAAGTAATCCAAAATTAAACCTAAGCTTTCTTTAGTTGTGTCTTATTTCTGACTTTCTGGTTGAATTTTCCATTTTGGTGTATTCAGGGACTTATAGTAAAATTTCACGGATAATATTTTTGCGGAACATTTTAACCTCTTAAATCCCTGTTGTAATGCTGTTTTTTGCCCTTTTTTAAAAGCCAAAAAAGACCCATGCTTTACATAACATAGCTGAACACATTTTATACCTAAAATGTAAGGATCACATGGTTTCTTATGACGATTAACAATAAGAATGTGGCAGAGTTGGGAAACTTTAACCCTCCCTCATATGAAATTCAGATGTAAACTTTCAAAACGCCGATACACGTGTCTCTTTTTTTGTCTCCTCTATTAAAATTTATTGGTCGGACCTGGTAATTTTTTTTGGTGTTGAACAGTGTAATTAGGGTAAAAATACATTTTGTGTGTAAATTCAAATATTTTTTTTGATAACAAATGGTTTTTGTTCTTAATAAAATGTTGGCAATTTGTATATTAAAAGTTTAAATTAGTTTACACACTTTTTGTGTAAAACTTCAATTTATGCACAATATAGGTAAGCTATTTTATTATCGAATTCGCGGTACTTTATTTACGCGAATTCGATATAACGCGAACTCAAAATAGCAACAATTTTTTGAAATACGCGACTTTTTTTACATGATTTTTATATAACGTGGCAACAAACAACAAGAAACGGAAAAAATACAAGCATTTAACAGATTTCTTTTTTGAGAACTTTGTTAATTTTTATAAATTTTTTGTTATGTTTTGATCTCTTTTATGTATTAGAATATTTTGTTTTTTTAGTTGACATTTTTTCCTTAATTTTCGATAAGAAATAATTTGTTTAATTAAGTTTTTTTACTTCATTTTTGTTTTAATTAAGTTTTTAAAAGTACAAATAAAATAAGTTTACTTAAACTATATATCGTCGCCTTAAATTCAAACGGACGTAACTAGATTTTTATTGTTTTTATATAAATCAATAAAAGATAATAGAGTATTCTTGGCAATTGTTCAATCAATCAAAAACTCGATTTTGAATTTTTGTGTAGTTACGCCCGCTTTCATTTAAGGTGACGATATGTTTGTATGTACATATGCGTTTTCTATTTAACGCGATTTTTAGGTCCCAGTTTCTTTTCTGTTATGTGACTGATATATTGTTTTACGCGAAATAAAAAATGATTTGCCCCACAAAAGCATTTGGTTCTAAATTAGAACCTCGTTTTACACGAATTTGATTTACACGCAACTTTTTTGGGCCCAACAAACCGCGTAAATGGAGGCCTACCTGTATATGTAATTTTAAATATAAAATGATCAGGGTACACTAAAAAAGGTCACTGCGATGAAACAGCTGATTATTTTTTTTTATTCAGTTTGAACTGTCAATTCAGTTGTGGCGAAAAATACAACAAACCCGACAATCGGTCAAGGCCGACAATATAATACCCTACACCAAGTAAATGAGTAATTATTTTTTTCTTTTAAAATATCAATAATTTATATTTTTGAGTGATTTTCGGAAGTGGGCCTTATATGGGAGCTATGACCAATTATGGACCGATCACCATAAAATTAGGTCGTGTGATTTATGTCTATATTAAAGTTAACTATGTTGAATTTTGTGTGTATACCAACATTTTTAAGCGATTTATGCACGTTAAAGTGATTTTCGGAAGCGGGTCTATATGGGAGCTATGACTAATTATGGACCGATCGTAACAAAATTTGGTGACATGAATTTTGTATATATAAAACTTATTTGGAGCGAAATTTGTGTAGATACATAGATAAATTAAACATTTATGACCGATAAAGTTAAATTTCGAGGGGACATTTGTATGGGGGCTAGGTGAAATAATGGACCGATTTCAGCCAGTTTCAATAGGCTTGGTCCTTGGGCCGAAAAAGTAATATGTACCAAATTTGATCGAAATATCTTCAAAATTGCGACCTGTACTCTGCGCACAAGGTTTACATGGACAGCCAGCCAGCCAGCCGGCCAGCCAACCAGACGGACGGACGGACGGACGGACATCGTTTAATCGACTCAGAAAGTGATTCTAAGTCGATCGGTATACTTTAAGGTGGGTGTTAGACTAATATGTTTGGGCGTTACAAACATCTGCACAAACGCATAATACCCTCCCTACTATGGTGGTGTAGGGTATAAAAACAGCAACAGGCTGATGCTTATTATATTATAAAAATTGAAAACACAACATTTTGTTTTTTTTTTTTGCTGAAAAAAGTATGTAATTTATTTTGATAAACATATTGTGCTTAAATTTACGTATATTGTGTAATTTTACATGAAAACTTACTTTATAGTAATAGATTGACATGCATTTTTTAGAGTGTAGCTCCATATTTTGGAAAGATATTTGTACGGGAGCTAGTAGAAATTATGAACCGATCTTACCATTGTCAACAGCATTTGATGTTTTATCATGTAAATATTGAATACAAAATATCTGGTATTCTCTGCAATTAATTTACCCAAAGTAACAAAAAACATGTGAAAAAATTATCAAAATTGTTGGAGGTTGTCTTACATTTGGATCCATAACCCTGGTTCTGCCAATTACATTTTGGTATACATTTCATTAATTTTGCTTATGTATTTTTGACGTGAGAGTGTTTTATAAAGATAGACCGACAGATGGACATAGTTCAATCGACTTAGAATTTCATAAGGATCATTCACCAATTATGTTGGTGGAGGGTATACAAATTTTTCAACATACACCGACGATGAGATTACACCTGTAGCATTACGGTTGATCTTAGAAATCATTCGTTGTGTGGGGGAGACGTGGAAGAAAAACTAATTAATCATTTGGCCAATTAGGATATATAACAGAATGAAGAAACTAAGTAAGTAATATATTTGCTATGTGCACTTCCTTTAAAAATATTTCAATTAAAAAATTTACTCATTTAATAGATATATGTATGTCATGAACTCATGAAGTAAAACAAGCTATAACCAACAAGAGACCCAAAAAAGTGGCTGTGAAATATCAACCTTGAGTGTCTATATTTTTAGCTTGACATTTGTGCTACTTTACTACTGTTGCTGCAGTAGTTGCAATTGTTTGTGTTTTAAAACTTAAGAAAGATGCACTTTATTTTTTATGCATTTTATTCATTTATACACTGTTTTGTTATAGCCTTCCAGCCTGCTGTTCATTTTATGTTGTAAGCCAGAGGTTCCCGCAAGGTTTTGCTTCGAGACCCCTTGAGGACTAAAGCATATTTGGCTCAAAAAAGCACACCGAAGAAGTATTCTATAAAATTTTAAAAAGTCTAGTGAGCGCTGCCAGTTTTATTTTTACAAAAGCGGGACAGTTTTTAAAATATGTGAAAAATTGCGGAAGTTTTAAAATAAATATTAATATTAAAATTACATGAATAAGATTTTCATGAGCAATAAACTGATTTTTGGGAGTGTACTTATATGGTGCTAGGGTCAGTAATGGACCTAACCTCACAGAATTTTTTACAGAAATTATATTAATAACTTGATGTAGCCGAATTTTGTAGTTTCATATTCGGTTGTAACAGAAACAATTAAGAGTGTTATATTCGGCTGTGCCGAATTTTTTATATGCACCAACAGATATAAAACGTTACCTTAATATTGAAAGATCGTAACTCGTGTTTTTTAAAGTCGAGATTATTTGGCTAAATATGATATATGAGCGGGCTTACAAAAAATAAGTTAGGACGTTTCTATATTAAGGTAACCAAAAGCTTTATCTGGTTCACCCGATTAAATTAGTTTTATATTTTCTATTACTAGAAAATGTCAGAGGTAAAAAATTTCATCCTGCTAGATTCATGCATTTAAATGTAATCGGGATCGGGAAAAGGCAACCGGTCTATAATTAGTCATAGCTCCCATTTAAGGCCCTCTTCCGAAAATTATTTACGAAAATAATTTACTGCAATTTTAAAAGAAAAATATTTTTGCTCATTTATTTAGTGTAGGGTATGGGCATGACCGACCATACTTTCTTACTTTTATATTTACATATGTATATCAAAAGGTCTTTCCATGTATAAAAATTTTAACATTTACTTAACATTGTTGGTTGTGTGCCTATTTCTGTCCTAAATATTCATATTCTAACTGCTACAGCTTCCCCTGTAAATAATTTGTCATAACTATGGGAGGTGTCACGCCCACTCCACCACGACCATTGCCATGTTGTGGCGGCATGGTGTAATGGTTAAAGTGCTTGCCTACAAAACCAAGCACCCCAGGTTCGATCTCTGGCAGAGGACGAACAATTTAAATCATGGTTTTCGAGTTTTTAAAATTAACCTCCCTCTAAACAATCCATCCAACATCATGGAAAAAGGTCAGGCAGCCCGCCACCCCCTGAGAGAAAAAAGGTAGGAATCAATGATCAGCAAGGTTCCCCACCACTACACCAAATACACAGAGGGCGTTGTTTCTAGGCAACGACAGATGGCAGCACCCTTATCCTAGACCAGCTACAGCAGACCAATCATCTACTTAGCTGGAACAACAACCGTTTAAACTGATACAAACAATAACAATGGATTTAATGGCAACATCCGTATATGGAGACGCACGATACTCCAATAATTAGGAAGGACAGTGCAATCTACATGGGAAATACGCGAAAAACAACTACTTCAACAATTCGTATAAAATGGAGATGCTTTGTGGAAGCCAAATGCCCCAAGTAGGTAATGGAGAAAAAAAATTTGAAATTATAAAATAGCTATTCGCACAAAGTCTGAATAAGCTCGTAACTATAGTTCTCATGATATTCAGAAATAACTAATTACTTTGCATGGGAAGTGGTGACTCACCCCATGTTCCAATGCCTCCAATTTTTTGGTTAAAATTCATGGAGCGATACGAAATTGATTCGTATAAAATTTGAAGACTTTTACAATTATATACAGAGAATACAGAACCGAATTTGTTGCCAATCGAATGATACTAACTTAGTGACCGAATTTTTCAGTTGTGGCTACAAAATTTTAGAAGGGGTAACAAAAGTTTGGTAGCTTTAACTGAAATTCTTTTTTATCAACCAGACAGAAAATTAAAAAAATGCTTGTGTTCGATTTGTGAAAGCGGTTTGAAATGGGTAAAAATAGTTAAAAAGAAACAAAATATGAGTGATCACGGATCAAGCTCCTTTTCTTGATTAAACGCTTATTGGCCAAGTTATTTATATATTTTGAGTTTTTATATAAAAAATCAATTTTTGGTCAGAAATATGAGTGCTCACAGATCAAGCTTATTGACCAAGTTATTAGAGAATTTAGATATTTTGAGTTTTTATATAAAAAAATCGATTTTTGTTCAGAAATATGAGTGATCACAGATCGACCTCCTTTCTTGATTAAACGCTTATTGGCCAAGTTACTAACGATTTTAGATATTGTGAGTTTTTATATCAAAAATTGATTTTTGTTCAGAAATATGAGTGATCACAGATCGAGCTCACGAGATCGACAAATTAAATTTAATCAGTCCAAGTAGAACACTGATTGTTATATACTCATACATTTTTCTTAAGATAAGCAGAGAAAACAGATTTTTTGTGATTAATTTAAGAATTATGATTGAAATATCTGATTTTTTGTCACTCCAACTTAAATTTTTCCATTTCAACAGAAAAATTCAGTCATTAAGACGAAATGATTCGATTAGCTACAAATACGTGCAATTTTTTAAGTTTTTTCTGTTCTGACAATATGGCTCTTCCAAAAGCCAATTATTCAATAAAACTTTGAAATTCGAAAATATTAATTTACTGTCGGTTTCGGGACGGTTTCTTCTTTATACGTGTTCTTTCTAGCTCTTTGCAAGCCACAAAGTTCGTTGATCCTTATTTAAGAACTTTGCTGTAAACGATAAAGAAAAATTAAACAAACAGTGTTTAAGTGTGGCTGGATGTGTTTGTTTGTTTTTTGTGTCGGGGACTATACTCAAATGTTTTTAAAAATTGTGCGTGTAATATACATTCAACTATACAAATACTGGGAAGGTAAGCCTATAAGTGTTTCGAACTGAAATATAAAAAAACGCTTTTGAGATCAATGGCCGACAGTGATTCATTTGTGATCACCATTATGTTAAATGTTACATTATTTTTGCTTAAAATTTAAGTAATACTCATAAAAAATGCAGAACGAATTTAATTTAAAAATAAGTAAGAAATTATAGTCGGTCAAGTCTGACCATATGACATCCAACACCGAGAAGATGATAATAATCAGGAGCTATTTTATTCGACTCAGATAGTGATCCGGAGCAGATTGGTAAACTTTAAGGTGGGTGTTGTGACATCAGCACTAACCCAATATACCCTCCCCACTATGGTGGTGTATAACAAGTAAGAATGAATAGTCGGTCAAGCCCGACTAGAAAACACATTTTTCTTTTAAAATTTCAATAATTTATATTCGGAAGAGGGCCTTATATGGGAGCTATGATCAATTATGGACCGATCGCCATTAAATTAGGTTGTGTGATTTATGTCTATGGAACATAAAACTTATTTGGAGCGAAATATGTGTATATACCTATATAAATTAAACAATTATGACATATAAAGTCCATTTGTATGGGGAACATTTGTAATGGATCGATTTCAGCCAGCTTCAATAGACTTTGTCCTTGGGCCGTAAAAACGTAATGTACCAAATTAGCGATCTGTACTTTACTCTCAAGGTTTACATGTCCAGCCATCCAGACGGACGGATGGACATCGTTTAATCGACTCATTAAGTGATTTTTTTTTCTGAGTAATTGTGATTCTAATATTTTTTGACGTTACAAATACCTTCACGAACGTTTATAATTAGTTTGGCAGAGAAAAACACGATTATGTGTTGCCGCCAAATTAATATAAATTTTGCACTCGTAATTTTCATGAAAAAAGGACTAACTCTGTTGAAAATGGTAAGAATCGGCTCATGATTTCTCCTATTCCCCATGCATATTTCTTCCCGAAATATGATGCTATAGTCAAAAAATTATTATAGAAAATTCCTTTCTTACTTCTTCTAAAACTGTAGATAAGCATTGTTGGAATAAGAGTTTCTTTGAAACATATCACACTGTTAGAAAGCCACAAAGTCTTGGGAATACCTCTTAAGTTAGTAATGTCTCTATAGCATTTTAACACATGTTGTCCTAAGGATTCTGCCACTTATGTGGCAAATGTTGTTGTATTGTTTTTTTCTCGTTTTTTTCTAAACTTGTTGGAATTTTCGTATTTTTTTATTTTTTTTCTTTAAGGATACTTCGTAAAAGAGGTTCTTCATAAATAAAAGTATAACAGAGGAAAAACATAAGAGCCAAGTGCAAGTGTATGTATGCAAATTGATATATCAGGGTAAAGGACACTCTTCTACTTAAGACTTTTTGCTTAAACTAGTGTATGCTCAGTAGAATGGTTCATCAATGTGTGAAAAGAACAAAGTGCATTTTATGTAACTCATTTCTATGTAACTCAAATTATGAAAAGGGATATTTGTATTTGAGCAAACATTTGCGGTATTTGTTAAAATTTTTAGCTTTTATTTTGAAACATTTGTACGATATAAATTTATTCAATTTTAGCTATGACCTGTCAACATATGGATTCAGCCAAAAGAACTGCTCATCTCAGCTCATTCCGAACCAATATCAGATACTCTGTTCCAAAGTGAAGCGTCGATCGAAACAAATTATAGTCGTATGGGCATGGTCTGGACTATAAAGCGGGTGAGGCAAAAAATTCCAATCACTTCATTCTAAATACTTTTGAACAGGTACAGCATGTGGACGAGCAATGTCATGATGGAATATTACTGTTTTATGTCTGGCCACATAGCTCCAAATTATCGTAAGCGACAAAACACACATTTAGCAGGAGAAGGTTTTTTGTTTGATTATTTTGAAATTTATACATAGAATTAAAAATGTTTTGATGCGAAACAATATAATTTCGTTCAAGCTATTTGTATTTTTTTGTAGTTCATTCATCTTTATTTAACATGAAAAGGTATTTTACAATATGTTATTTACAAATATTATTAAAGAGTTCAGGCAAAATAATAACCTTTTCTGCTTAGTTATGATATAAGTTTCCAATAAATATTATTTAAGATAAAACTTAAATATGAGCTATTTGTATTATTTTCAAAAATATGTATAACTCTTGAAATTAAAAATTCATGGAATACTTTATTGAAAAATATGACAAAAAATGTTTCTAAATTTTTATTTATGAATAGTTTTTAATGAAATTCCCAAAAAGTGTTGAAAAATTCCAAAAAAGGGGAATTTGTAGTTTTTTGGCTATAATATACATACCAGGGTCGAAGTTATCGGAACCCTTTACAAGATAATTAGAAACATATTGGGCCACCTAAAATCGGTTACTATATTTTGATATCGAATATGTGATTTGAGAATTTTTGCCCTAAAGTTTAAATTTGCATACAAAATCGGTGTTATTTGAATGGACCTGGTCCCTAGGTAACAAAAATTTTTCATTTAAAATATTTTACGAAACCTTAGCTTTCAGAAAGTATAAATTCCTTACACGATAACTTAAAAAGAAAAAAGTTGTTTTTTCCCAAATAATTAGCGAAAAATCACATTTTTAAAATTTTTTAAATTCAAATGCATTTAACTTTGGTCTTAGTCATTATTTTGAAACAATTTTTTTTCTATTTGACACATACAAATGTTGTTAGTCCAATAAAGGAAAACTGAAGAAAATATTTGGATACTCTGTTATCAAAAAACTGGAGTAGGGTTAGGGTTGCCAGATTCAGATTCGCAATAAGCTGGACATTGGGGTCTAAAAAGCTGGACAAATCATAAATAACTGGACATTAAAAATATTACTGAGAAAATGTTAATTTTGGTTTTGTGTAAATAATTTTTATTAAAATATATTTTTATCCACTGTAATCAACATATATTTGTATTACACGGTGCTACAGTGAGAAAAAAACTGGAAAACGACAAAGCTTGGTTTATAGGTCTTGTTGAGTACATTATAAATTGTGTCAAAAACTTTTTCGAAAAAGTTTATAAACTTTTGCAAATTTAAACCGATTTAACAAGTAATCTCTCGTTTTTTTCTATATACAATTCTCTTAAAAACATTGTACAAAAAAATAGGTTTTCATAGAAAATAAAGTTTATGCATACATTTTATGAAAGCTTAATTCTTTGCCTTTCCATAACCATAACTGTTTTTTCGTTCTAAAAATGTGTGAGTTAGAGGTACCAAAGAACTACGACCTATCGTAAAATAGTTTTTTCAAAAGAATTCAAAATTTTGAGGGTGTTTCAAAAATGAAAACCGGGGTCTACAACTCCCACTTGGTCGCTTTTCAAGTTTTTACAAAAAGTGTTTTTTTTTAGCAGTTTTTTAAAAATTTAGAATCACAATAAAATATTTTCATTTCATCTTTTTCAAAGATTTTGAAACACCCTCAAAATTTTGAGTTATTTCGATAAAACTATTTTACGATAGGTCGTAGTTCTTTAGTACCTCTAAGTCACACATTTTTAGAACGAAAAAAACAGTTATGGTTATGGAAGGGCAAAGAATTAAATTTCGTTTCATTCCGTCATATACATATTTATATTATTAAATATTAAAAACATTGAAACTTTATTTAGTTTTTGAACTTACGGATTTTAGCCAATTCCAAACCTAGAGGTTTGTAAACCATTTTCAAAATCAGGTTGAATGACATTCGGTTTATTTCTTTAGTATAAAGATTTTTTATAGAAAATGTAGAAAATACGAAACAAACAACTTTTCTTAAAATCACGAATTTATTCCTTTCACCTTTGGTAAAACAAATAGGACCATATCATTTGACAAATCTCTTGGTATTTCTTTATAAACTGTATAATTTATCGTTATCTATTTCTTCAGATATTTGAAAATTTTGCGGAAGTTTTTGTAAAACTACCCAAGAAAATATGTTTAATATGTTTAAATTTAATAATGCTATTTTTTAAAAAAACGTTTTTCTAAGTAGCTGACCACTGTTTTTAAAAAGTCTTCTACTTCAGTCTTAAAGTTGTTTGTTCATTAGGCGAAATTTTTTTCAAAATGCTGTTAACTTTGGTGGCAAAAAATTTGTATTTTTTTCTACTTTTGAGGCTATTCTCAGGAACTAAAATAGTTGTATGAAATGCCTGCATTATATTTTGCATAAAATATAAAAATGCTTCTGATAATCCTTAACTTTAACATTCTTCTTCATTGACGTCATTATCAGAAATTACATATGACACGTATTCCTCTAAAAATTTTCGGCATTTAGTTTTTCCTTTCTTCTAAGCAGTAAGTAAATTTGAAGTAATATAGATATTATTGTCGAAAATTTCTATTTAGCTGGACAAATGAAATTTTAGCTTGAAACTGGACAGGCATCAAAAAAGCTGGACAATCCAGCCAAGTCCAGCCAGGCTGGCAACCCTAAGTAGGGTGGGTAAAAATTTTGAAAATTTAATTTTCAAATGCGAATATCTCCTAAGGTATAAGAGATAATTGATATTTACGACGATGTTTTTTGTAGTGAAGATTCTACAGGTGTAATTTTAAAATCGGAACACAAACGAAGATCGTTTTAAAAATGTAACATACCCGAGTTGTCCTACCTTGAAGACCCTTGCTAGCGCCTCTGGTGGGCCCATGAGGTCCACGTTCAAAACTTAAACTCTACAACACTTCCTTTTTGCGAATGTGAAATTTCATTCAAACCAATCTAACCATTTAGAAGTTACAGATTTATTTCCCTCTTTTTTTTATATCACTGAGTGTCGCTTACGATAAAATTAGTTTACTGTAAAATGTAAACATTGACTTATGATAAAATCTTACCCTCTATAATTTTGAAGTTATTAACAATTTTGATATTCTGAGAATGCTAAAACATCAGTCGGTCCATAACATTTTAATTTCTGTAATAAAAAAAAAATTAGAAAAAGTCGCTTACGATAATTTGGCGCTAAGGGCACGATATTCTGGACGTTCTTCGGCCAATTCCATTTTCAAACGAATCAGTTGCAGGTCACAGTATATAGTTTTAAGCCTATCACTCTGTTCATATTTGCAAAAATTTATGGTTTTTTTCATGCGAGAAATTGTATATGCAACAAACCATCAGCTGTTGATTTTAATTTCTTTGCCAGATTATTTCACAAAAAGAACAGAGTACTGTTTTGCGAAATTATTTCGCAAATATTTTATATGAAGTTTGACAGCATTTCGCATGAAAAAGTACTTACTTTTTCTAGGAACTCAATCAACTTCGCTGCTATGGCTTCCGATGTCTCGTCGTTGTCATCTAAAATTCAATAAGAAGTGTTGTTGTTTGGACCTTTATAGTTTTAATATTTTGAAATAATATTTAATAAGATAATAAATACCTAATGTTCCGTTTAAATTTTATTTCATTTGAAAGTTGACAAATAAAATAAAAAGTCAGTTTTCGATTGACACTTGGAGGAATGTAAATCAGCTTAAGAAAGGTGCCAGCAGAAAAACTGCTGACCAAAGAATAACAAGAAGGGAAGCCTATCAATTTTTCTACAACAACAACTTCTCTCTCTTCTCACATACAAGTAGTATGTGAATTCAACACACTTGAGAGAGAGAGATTTGACTTCAAAACTTTTTCTTGAAAATTGCACAAAATTGCAATTCTAACACACACTTTCACCATCACATAATATTTTTATTATTTTTTCCACACATTTGAACCATTTAAATAACCGAAACGCGTATATTTTGCACAAACGAAAAAAATATTTTTTTAATTTTTTTGACATTAATTTTATGTTGAAATCATGGCAGAACAAGCAAGGTACAATTACTAGAAAGTATGTTCTCTATTATACATTCCCTATAACGTCAAACAAAAGCAAATGAAAAAATATCAAAAGGAAATGTCTAAAAAAAATAATTGAATTTAAATTTTTGTTACGAAAAAATTAAATTTCAACCATTAATTTACTAACAATTGCAGAAAAACTAATAAAATATTAAATAAGTGTGTAAGTTTTAGTTAAAACGTTACAAATTTATAATAAAATCGCGGCAACAAATTAAAAAAAGTTAAGTGAATAAATACATAGTTTGACGTTTCAGGGGTGAACATTGGAAACTCTCTTTAATAATTGTACCTGGTAACTGATTGTACCATGGGTTGAAATAAAAACTAAAATAAACACATTTGTAAAATTTCGTATTGGAAATTAATAAAAAAATTTAAATAAACTTAATTTTTGCAGAAATTATGGAATAAAAAGCGGAAAAATCTATTTATAAAACCTCTCCAGATCAAATATCATTCAAATAATTTGAGAATTGTTTGAATTTTTGTAATAAAATTTTATAATAATTTTTAAGGTCGCTTTTTTACAACTCTGTGTGTTTGAGGAGTGTGGTGAAAGTGGTTTGAAAACCAATACATATAAATAAAATGATACCAATACATTCTTATAGTTAGGTATTTTTTAACAACCGACTTAGGTTTTTTTTGACAGCGTTTCACTTCTTGTTATTATTCTTTGCTGCTGACTTTGTAAATTTTATAGAGCTTATGAATTTGTGCGTCACACTGAAAATAGATTTTGATATATTTCTAACAACAATTGTATTTTTTGCAACAAAAATTTTCACTTTTCGACTTTTTTCTATTTTTAAAATGTCGACTTTTCGTGTTTTGGCAATTTATGAAAAGTCGACTTTTCGAACTATCGTCTATTTTCGACTTTATTCAACTTTTAAACACATCTAGTGAAAAATATATGGTTTCTATATTTACTGATGCGTCTTTTGTAATATTAAGCAATAAAAACAATATAGTTATGGACCAATCGCAATAAAATTTGGTGACATGACTTCTGTATATATGAAACCTATTTGTGTTAAATTTTATTTGAACACCATCATTTTTAACAAATCTACACTCATTAAAATGATTTTCGGAAGTGGGCATTATAGGGGAGCTATGACTAACTATGGATCGATCGTTATAAAATTTAGTGACATGACTTTTGTATATATTTAAATTATTTGTGTTGAGTTTTATTAGAATACCAATATGTTTAAGAGATTTATGCTTAGTTAACCTATATGTTAGCTATGACTAATTGTGGACCGATCATCCAAAAATTGGTGAGGCGTGTTTGACTTATATAAAACTTAGTTTTGCAGAATTTGGTTTGGATATCTATATAACTGAGGTATTTATGAGAGCTTAACTATTTTCAGATAGGGCAATCGTATGGGGGCTAGGAGAAGTAATTGATAGATTCTTCGTATATGGGGCAATAAAAGAGCTTGTACCAAATTTTGTCCAATTATCTTTCAAATTGCGACCTGTAGATTGATCGAACAATCGACTTATAGAACTCTAGTATTAAACTGCCTTGGACAATTGATGAACAAGTTGTGTTTTTTAAACGGGACAAATGGCGTCCCGTTCAGAGCGTCGTCGGGACACGGAACATGCCACTCAAAAATTGGTCTATCCTGACAAAAACTGGACGCTTGGCAAGTCTAACTATAAATAAATAATATAAAGTGTACGGCGTCATATGATTGAGCTTGAACATCTACATATACTTTTAAATTTGTTTTGATTTTTATACGAAATTTGTCGTTATTTTTTTATTTTTTTACAAATAGTCACATACTTCATTTCTGCATTTTTCGTTTATAATTTTAATTCTGAAAATCGATTTAATTTGTGGTGGTGCTAGATAAAAAAATTATACAGCTCAAATCAACATACATACATATTGAGCGTACTTTTATATGCATGTGCATTAGGGCGGGACGATTTGTGGGGACGCAAAAAAATCGCCCAAGTGACAAGAAAATCGTACTCTAGGAATCAAAATTAGAAACTTTGTCCAAGGAACCTCTAAAATGAATTCTGATGTTCCTTATTTTGACCTAAAAATAAAATTTTTAAAAATTTGGAGAATTTGACTAAGCATATTTTTCCAAATTTGTTTATTATGACACGAACGCCATTTTGTGCTTATTGAATACTCCGCTTCTTAAGCACGCTAAAACTATTCGTGTTAAACATTTCGCTCATTTCGAGCAAAAGTTATGTTGGGTTAAAGTTTAAACAAAATCTTAAAACTAAAGCTACGCTGATTCTCGTAGACGGATGATTAATATAATTTATTACCTATATCACATTTATATTTATCATACGCTCCATAAATAAAATTTATACACAATACATACATCATGTAAAGTGCTAAAAATGGTGATTTATTGAAATTTTTGTATGGAGACTTCCCCCCAGGGGGTTCCAGGTGATGTTCCACTAGCATGTGTGTGTCGGTCTTAATTTAGACTCGATTGGGGCACTTGGCACACAATGGGTCAAAAATTTAACATTTGGGTCAAAATAAGGAACATCAGAATGCATTTTAGAGGTATGATTCCTTGGGAAAAGTTTCTTATTTTTTGGATCCCTAGAGTACGATTTTCGATTTTTAAAAGAATATTATATTTTAAAAGAATATTATATTATATACAGAAATTACTGATCTGTGTAAAATTTTTGGGATATTTGTGTTGGTTAGCATGTATAAAGAAAGTAGATCCGATTATTCAATTCAGAGCTATAGCGTTTTGAAAATGCAAAACATACACAGGTATGCTGCCGTTGACATAAAAGTTAGGTGAATGAAGGAAGTGAACTTTATGTGGGGGCAATGTTCGAATATGGGCCTATTCACAACAAATGGGTGCTAGTAGTAATCACGGACCGATTCTTATCATTTTCAACAGAGTTAGTCCTTTTATCATAAAAATAACAAGTGTACAATTTTTAGGTGCTCATATTGGTTCACAACTCTGGCTCTACTGAAAGGATTTTGTTAACCATAAGTGGTGAATGAGGATATATAAAAGTTTGTCATTCCCTGTATAACATTAAGAAATAATAATCTAAGACCCAAAAAAGTATATGTATACGTTATTGATCCTTATGAAATTCAAAGTCGATTGAGCCATGTCCGTCTGTCCGTGTCTCTGTAAAACAGATTCATAATAGGTCATGGCTCCCATATAAGTCCCACAACCCAATATTTGGAAATTTCTCTATATATTTTTTTTATACTCTGTTTCTGCACTTGATGTTAATAAGGAAAAATTTTGCCAAACGGTAATGTTAATCAATTATTAAGTATATAAATTGTTAAATTACATAGGTTCTAATAGGAATTTCAATTATAAATGGCTGAATTAGAAATTCGGCGTAAACTAGTCTTTCTAACAATTTTTAAATCATTATATTTAGGTGGAGAGTATTTAAGAGTATAGTACTCTTAATTTTTTTTAAATTATGTTGTCTGTTTATGTATTTTGGAAGTGAGAGTGTTTTACACAGACGAACGTAACTCAATTGACTTAAATAAATGTTTTCTAACTCAAGACATACATTTTTTGAGTTAAACCATTTAGTTTGTTATATGTTATATATTCCACTCGCATCCCACTACGAGACCAAAACGGTCTTAAGGAAATAGAACTAAGCTTTCTTTTGAGCAAAAAAAAGAAAATTAAAAAAGGGCACATTTTGGAAAAAAAGTTTTGATTTTGCAAAAACAAAATCCAAAAATTGTATATCTTGAGCTACAAAACATTTGATATATATCCCACTCGCATCCCACTAAGCGACTTAAATCCCCTTAATGGAATGGACCTAAGCTTTCTTTTGAGCAAAAATAAAATTAAAACAAGTAAGAGCACTATATGCGGCCGTGTGGAATCTTAAATACCCTCCACCTAAATATGATGGTATAACAACTGAAATAATATAACAATTGTTAGAAAGACTAATTTACGCAGAAGATATTTTATTTCAAATGTACAAACAATTTTATCTAATTCAGCAATTTATAACTGAAATTCCTATTAGAACGTATGAAATTTAACAATTTATATACTTAATAATTAGCTAATACGTTTGGATCAACATTTTTCCTTTTTAACCTCAAGTGAAGAAACAGAGTATAAACAAGTAAGAGTACTATATTCGGCCGTGCCGAATCTTAAATACCCTCCACCTAAATATGATGGTATAAAAACTGAAAAATATAACAATTGTTAGAAAGATTAGTTTACGCAGAAGATATTTTATTTCAAAAAATTATATCTAATTCAGCAATTTATAACAGAAATTCCTATTAGAAACCTATGAAATTTAACAATTTATATACTTAATAATTAGTTAATACGTTTGGATCAACATTTTTCCCTTTTAACCTCAAGTGAAGAAACAGAGTATAAAAAAAGTGTATACAAATATATTTAGACAAATTTCAAAATATTTGGTTGTGGGACTTATGTGGGAGCTATAACCAATTATTGGACCTATCATCGTAAAATTTGATACATCGATTTTTGTATATATTGAACAAATTTGTTTCGAATTTCAACCTGATAACTATATTTGTAAGAAATTTATGAGGATTTTAGTGATTTTCGGGATTGGACCTTATATGGGAGCTATGGTCAAATATGGACCAATATTCACAAAATCCTGTAGTATGATTTCTAAATATAAATTAGAGATTTGTGTACAATTTTGTTTTGATATTGATATTTTTTAGATATTTATGTAGGTTAGTGTGTTTTTCGGAAGTTGTCCTTATATGGGAGCTATAACCAATTATGGACGGATCTTCATAGAATTAGGTATAGTGATTTTGATATATATGGGGACTATGTGTGATGAATTTCAACTTAATAGCAATATTTATAAGACATTTATGCTTATTTAAGTGATTTTCGGAAGTGAACTTTATATGGGCGCTATGGTCAAATATGGGCCGATCCACAAAAAATTTGGGGTTGTGATTTTTTTAAGCACAAAACTTATTTTTCCTGAATTTTGTGTGGATACTGCAGTTTGGTACGCATTTACAGACCATAGAACCATATTTCGGGTAGAAATTTGTATGGGGGCTAGGTGAAATTATACACCGATTCCTATAATTCTTACCAGAGTTAGTCCTTTTAACATAAAAATAACGTATGTAAAATTTTATGGTATTATCTGCAATATATTTGCAACAATACCAAAAACAATTTTAAAATTATCATGTTTTTTTTTAGGTTGTCTCACATTTTGTTTCATAACTCTGGTTTCACTGAACCGATATTGCTGATTTTCAATACCAAACTGCTTAGGAGAACAGTAAACATTTTTCTTGCAAGTTTACCAATTTTGTTTGTCTATTTTGGACGTGAGCGTGTTTTACACAGACAGACAGACGGACAGACAAACGGACATATATCAATCGAATTAGAATTTTATAAGGATCAATAATATATATACTTTGTTGGGTCTCAGATGAATATTTCTCAATGTTACACACGGAATGACAAACTTATATATACCCTCATTCACCACTTATGGTGGTGGAGGGTATAAAAAGGGTATACAAATATATTTAGACACATTTCAAAATATTGGGTTGTTGGACTTATATGGGAGCTATAACCAATTATTGGACCAATCATCGTAAAATTTGGTACATCGATTTTTGTATACATATATTGAACAAATTTGTTTCGAATTTCAAACTGATAACTATATTTGTAAGAAATTTATAAGGATTTTAGTGATTTTCGGGAGTGGACCTTATATGGGAGCTATGGTTAAATATAGACCGATATTCACAAAATCGAGTAGTATGATTGCTGGATAAAAATTACTGATCTGTGCGTAATTTCATTTTAATATCGATTTGTTTTAAATATTTATTAATGTTAATATATTTTTCGGAAATGGGCCTTATAGGGGAGCTATGACCAATTATCGGCCAATCTGCGTAAAATATGGTGGTGGAGGGTATAAAGAGGGCCCATTTTGGAAAAAAAAACTTCGTTTTTGAAAAAATAGTCAAAAATTGTATGTCTTGAGTTACAAAATATTTATTTTGATAGATATTCCACTCGCATCCCACTAAGCGACTAAAAAGGTTTTCAAGGAAAAGATCTAAGCTTTATTTTGATTAAAAAAAACAATAGAAAAATGGGTCCATTTTGAAAAAAAAAAAAAAATTATGTTTTGAGTTACAAAACATTTAATTTGATAGATATCGAACTCGCATCCCACTAAGCGACCAAATAAGTCTTCAAGGGACCATTTTGAAAAAAAAGTCAAAAAAGTTTTTGATTTCGGGAAAAAAATATTAAAAATTTTTTATTTTTTTTTTCGAAAGATTGATAGTTTTGATAGCTATCTAAACTATTTGGGACACATTTTGCTAAGAATAATAGGTAATAAGTTACATTGATGAGAAAAAACACATGCTTGGCCAAAATGTTTTACCCCCTCTAACTCAGAAAGTTCTTGACCGATCTTGTGTTTGAATCCAATAGGTCTCACCCTGGTGCAAATTTCATCCCGATCGGAAGACATCGATTTTAAAAGTTGGTTAACTTGACATGAAATCCCCCACATATATACTTTTTTGGGTCTTTGATGATTATTTCTCAATGTTATACAGGGAATGACAAACTTACATATATATAGCCTCATTCACCACTTATGGTGGTGGACAGTTTAAAAATGGTATACTATTTTCCTAAAAAAATCATTACAGTAGACCCAGAGTTGTGGAACAAAATGTATAAAAAAAGGAAAATATGTATTCCTTATTTAATTGAAAATACTAAGGTAGATTTCCGAATCCGTAAGTAAATAAAAATAAAAAAAATTAGATTGTTGTGCTTATTTTGTGATAATATGTTTTTCGACTTTTTTGTTTTTTTTTCAGACAAATGCTTGCGTGTTCTTTTTTAGCCTAAGTGACAGTATTTTGCTTAAGTTAGGGAGTATCCAGACTTTTCCAAACGATTTGTACAAATCTTTTTCTGTTTAAAAGATAAGAGTTTTAAATTAAACTATTAATACTATACATAGAACTTTGGGTGAAATATACCAAAAATGGTAATTTTTGCTTAACATATGGCCAGATAAGATGCCTATAACTAACTGGGTTCATTAGAAATCATTTGTTGATATCTTATTAGAAAGATAATTTTCTCCAGAAGACAAGACTAATATCAACTACTTAACCCTCTAACCAGCAATAGTGCCACAAGGTATGCATTACAAAACGTTAATTATCTCAAAAAGTAATTCTAATTTTTTTTATTCTTTAACTGTGACTTTAGTTCATTGTTAACCAAACTCTCAAAACAATAGATTTGCTTCGTATTCTAGTGTTACGACGTGTGTACACTGAACCAAATTTCTTATGAAAATATCCTTCACTGGCAACACTTGTAAAATAACTCATGTTCGTTTTTTAATTTCGGTTTTTAATTTAATATTAGACTAGATATGTATATTATATTTTATATATAAACAAAATGTATTTCGATGGTCATTCATACAAAAATGATTACCAAATCCAACACTAGCTCAGTTATCTTAATATTACACAAAAAATATTTAATTTTTTAATGTGTTTTTATCATTACTTAAATGTTAACAAGATGGTTCGATTGACAGCTATATTTTTGACCATTCAATTCAAATACAAATTAATTTTGAGTAATTTCACTTTGAATGGAAAAGGAAAAGGATATAATTTTCTAGCATCTGGATAATTTGTAACGAGCGTCACGTAACGTGCGTCACAAAATTTTCTCGGCTTTTTATGAAAACGGCAAATGTTTTTTCATGCAAATAAGTTATATTAGAATTCTCTTTCATTCCTCTTTCTTTTAGGTATAAGATTTTGTGTGCTTTATTATGCCAAATTCGCTAAAATTACGAATAAAAACTTCAACTTTTAATGTTACTTCCACTTTTTGTAACGTACGTCACAAAATTTTGGGATCAATTATTTCGCAAGAAATGGCAATTAAAAGGAAATGTCTTATGTCATTTGGAATTGCACTTAAATCTCACTATAGCGTATAGTATACGTTGGAAGTATCTTATTTGAAAAACCAAAAAATTAAAACGTGTACGAATGAAACGTTCGTCACGCAGGATTTGCCCATGTATAAGAAACACATAGACGGTGCCCGCGGGTGTACTGCTGGAGACCAATGCTTTAGTTACCGATTTGTTAACTTTTCCCTCGAAGGTCGAAATGCATTCTGACTTTTTGTTTTTATTCTGTCAGCTGTTTTGTGAGTGATGTCATACATTTTTTGTATCATGTCTTTTTTTAAATCCATGTTTTACTAACTCTTAGTCACCCGATCTATTCGATATTTTTGCTATTAGTTCTTTTTCATTAGTTTTCCAATAAAATAGTATCATACTTATTGTTTTTTACACCTTAACCGGCAACAATGCCCTGAGGCACTCTTCGCCTTTTTGCACCTGGTTCCTAAACTTGCTTTTTAAAGTTTGCGGGTTAGAGGGTTAAATAATTTTATTTAAACATCAAAGCTTTTTATTGAAATTAAAATAAGTACCAGTTTTCAAATCTTTCAATAAATTTTCAGCTATTAATGACAAGTTAGATCCAAAGCAAATCAATATTTTAAGGACTGGTCTAATGTGCATACATAAATACACTATACATATGAGCTTATAGGAAATATACATACATATATGTATGTGTATGTGTTTATATCAATATCCATTTAACATAACTACATTATTTTGGGTTAACAATCAACCAAAGCCATAATTTATTGAATAATCGAAATGTTCATCATACAAACTAACCAACAAATGTTTGAAAGACATACGAATGAACAGCATTTGATAGAGAGTGACAGTGAGTGTTGAAAGACTGAGTGAGGAGTCAACGAATGAATGAAGCACTTGGTAACATATGTCACCAACAGCATTTACTTTATGTCAGTCAGCAAAATTATTATTATTTTTATTATTATTTGCCATAAACTTGACCTCAATTATTGGTGGTCATGAAATCAGATTATGACATTATTATGACTCTTATTATTATTATTTTTCTCTTTGCTTTTTGGTTTCTTTTATTTTGTCTGCAAGTGTTAAAGCGTGACATTTAGCATTAAATTGACTAAAGAACAACATTGACAGTCACTGATGCAGAATTATGCCAAAGCAACAGAAAGCATAAAAGTATGGGGTTTTTCTCATTGTTTGAGGTTTACGAGCTTGAGTATTGTGTTGAAACAAAAAGTTATTTTTATGTAAAAAATTCATGAATTTCATAAACATTGAAAGCGTCAGCTGTACGCTTTCAACTCATCATTTGTTCTTATTTTGTGGGCAATAAAAATAAAAAATTATTCTTAAATTTATATTTTTATACTTTATTATTTTTAAATCAAAATTAAGGTAGGTGTTTTTTTTTTGTTTTTGTATTTGTAGATTGTTTGGTTTTTCGTGATTTTTCTGTTTTTATTTATATAAATATTTTTATGGGAAACTTGTTATAGAGCAAATGCAATTTTCCACACGAATGACAATCATTTGGTTTTGGTAAAGGGAAAAATTTTCAATTTTCCAGCGCATTTCATTGCACAAAATTACTTTCTCGCACAGTCATCAATAACTATACTACTATACATACATATCTACATATATGTATATTTTGTTTATAACCATAGTAAGTATGTAAATAATAAAAAATAAAAAATACAATCCAGCAGCAAATATGTCCAACCTATTCTGCTGTTTATTATAAATATTACTTTCATATGGTTCAGAAATTTGAAAACTTAAGGCTAATAAACGGTAGAATTGTAAACAAATGTATTTTTTACACGCAGAGAAAAACCATGGTTTGTCATGGTTCTCTGTAACAAGATATTGTTATCGTACACAAATAAATTATCCGATCCGACTTTCAGTTGGAATCGGAATCCATCGATTTGTACGTCATCAATTCGATAGCAATTTCACTTTGAATCTTAAAATTCAATTCGTTGACATCAATGTTTTTCGCATCATCGGTCGCTCAACCAATTGCAATTTTGTGCAATCTTTGGAAACACCTTTCGGGTGCGTTCGGATTTTGATTCGGTGAACTGGCAGAAAGCGACAGGCAGAAAGCAGCCGGTCAAAATGTCAACCGGGAATATGCCGTTGCCAATGGCCCGCAATTGTTTGGAAAATACTTCTCCAGATTGATCGTTCTGCAGCCCGATATGAATGTTACAGTCAATTTGAGTTTCTTGACGTGTTTCCACAAAACGGACAACTTCAAACATGCATTAAGTTCATCAGCTGGAGTTGACCGAGGAATCACTGCCGAAAATCACCTGCCAACAGAATCATCGCCCAACCAAACTGGCTTTGATTGTTTCGTAAATCTTGCATTGTTTTGTCTAATGCCTCCCAAGACTTTTTATGCGCTATTGTACACTCATCCCAAACGATCAGTTTACTTTGCTACAAAACTTCACAGTTTTTGGAAATCTTGCAGGTTGAAGTTTCATTGATTTGCATATTCAATGGCAACTTGAGTGCTGAATGAGCAGTTCGACCGGCTTCCAACAATGTAGCTTAAATTCCTGATGAATAACTTAAATTCCATCATTCTGCGAGCATATCATTGCCAAAATCAACGCGATTAAAAAAGTTTTTCCAGTACCACCGGGAGCGTAAAAAAAACCTCAAGTTCCATCCCTCACAACTTTCCTAAGCCTATTTTTGTTGTCGATTCAACAGTGAAACGTTTGTTCCAACTAATTTCCCCAATGCATCGCAATCATATGGTTTTTCGAGTCGCTACTCTTGATTAAATGCGTCGTACATCAGACGATTGCGAGCTGTCATGCCTAACTCAGATAATACCCTGTTCGACATCATCAAGCACATGTCCTTAATTAGTATCAAAGCATCGTTGTAAATTTCCTCGCTCAGTTGCAATTTTGGATTTGATGTTCTAATACGCATCTGATGCAAAATATCATCACACATGGCATTTTTGTATTTGCTCCACAAATCAGTCGGTTTGGATGGGAAGCATCTTGTGAATGGGGGAAACCTGGAACTGAATTAGCTTGTTTCCGCCGTTGAAATTTGTTTGATGATTGATTCCAAGTTAATATATTGACATTATGAAGTATAGCAGCGTTCGGGCAAATTCATCATTCCTGGATATTGTAGATGGCGATAAAGTACACAATTTGACCATTTTCCAGGTGTACGGCTAAAAGAACAACAGTTGGATGTATTTCATGAATAGCAAATAAAAAATTTACCAAATTGTTCCAGTACTGCTAGCATAGCTGCCGATTTGAATTTGAGTGAATTTAATGTTAGAATTCTTCGCATTAACTCCAATCACAGCGATTTCACTGCCTTTGGTCATAATCATAATACGTGGCTCTTAGATTATGTTTACCACAACCAGTTTTTTCTCTGCATGTACATTCTCTAAAAAAATTGTCGATCATATACAGTGGTTGACAAAACAATGGAAACTTTTCCAAATATTTCATTAGTAGCCTAAAATCTTAAAAAATTTTTTAAAAATTTTTAACATTTTTGTAGTATTTTATTTGTATACTTTTATTAACTTTATTTAACAAAAAACAAAGGACATAATTAATTAAATTCTAAAAATGAGAAAACAAAATTAAAAGATTTCTTTATTACGGCATTGACAAAACAATGGTAACTTAGGTATTATTTTAACAAATATGGTCTAAACTTTGCAATAACTCAATATTTTGTTGGGTATTCCTTATTTTTTATAACTGCTATACATCGACGATGCATTGAACCAATTAAAGAGTCAATGGTCTCCTTTGAAATATTTTGCCATTCCCTTATAACCGCCTCCGATAAATCTTCCTTCCTGGTGTAATTTTGGGTCCTTATTTTACGATCTACAATTTCCCATAGATTTTCTATGGGATTGAGATCTGGCGATTGGTCAGGCCACTTCATAACACGTACCTCGTTGGATTGTAACCACTCGGTTTCAACACTAGAGGTGTGTTTCGGGTCGTTGTCGTGTTGGAATCTCCAAACTAGTGGCATATTTTCCTCAGCGTATGGATACATAACATCGTTTAATATGGTTCTGTATCCTATACCTGTCATGGTATCTTTTATAATATGAATTGGGCATCCCCATACCATAATATTGCCACCGCCAAACTTTACAGTCTTATTTGTGTACTTTAGATCTAATCTTTTTCCCCTTGGTCGTCTTACAAATGTTCTCCCATCACTGTCTCTTAAATTGTATTTGGATTCGTCGGAAAAGAGGACAGTATTCCATTTCTGTATCGACCAGTTTAAATGATCCCTGGCAAATTGTAGATGAGCAGAACTGTTCTTTTTATAAATGAGTGGTTTTTTCACAGGACGATAGCAACCAAGACCAGCCTCATTTGCCCTGCGACTAACTGTTCTGGTACTTATTTCTAATTTAAGGCTATTAACAACCTCTCGAGGAGTTATTTTTGGGAATTTCTTGAACTATCGCGCTATTAAATTATCTTGTCTAGGAGTAGTCTTACGTGGACTTCCACCTAAATGTTGAGATTTTACAGCACCGGTCTCACGAAATTTCTTTATAATTTCTGATACAGCTGATTTATTTATTGAATATTTGTCACAGATACTTTTTTGTTTTAAATCAGCTTTAAAATCGTTAATTATTTTATTTTTTAAGTCTTCACAAATCTTAACTTTAGCCCTTTTCGTTAACTTTGAAAAAAAGTAATTATACGAAAAACTTAGAAAAAGAAATTGTGAAAAATTACCAGAATTTAAAAATAAAATAACTGTAAACAGGATGCTTTTTGCATCGTTCTTTTAAATATTATTTTCGTTTTACACTTCTTTCTTGCAGAAGTTTAAAAGTTTCCATTGTTTTGTCAGTAGCGAAATAGTGAATATTTTTAATTTTGTTCCCATTTTCAGAATATAATTAATTATGTTGTTTGTTTTTCAGTTAATTTATATAAATAAAACTATACAAGTAAAATAATAAAAAAAAATTTTATTTCAAAAAAATATTTCAAATTTTGGGCTACATATGGAATATTTGGAAAATGTCCATTGTTTTGTCAACCACTGTATATGAAATTTCAAAACCTAGTTTGAGCGTAGAAAAATTAATAATAAAGTATATCCAACACTTAACTAGAAAATTTGTTCTGATTAAACATTCAGAGTGATTCTCACATTTTTGTATCTCAAGTTTTTCTTTTTTTTTAAACCATACAATCTAAAGCAAACTGACCAACGCCAAGCAAACTGAACTAGGTCACCACTCCAACAAACTTTTGTTGTCTAATATTTGTTTAGTCCAGCAACAAGTGCCAGTGTTTGCGTATCCCAGTTGTTGTACACTTCTTTACAGTGAATATTTGTATTTAAGTGATTGTTATGTTTTTGTCTGTGTGTACATTTCAAATTGTGCACTCCTTTAATACTTGTGATGTTCATGGATACATAATACTTAGGGTTACCCATATTTTGCATTTGGATTTTCGATACTCACAAAAAGGGATAATAATTTAATATAGTACATTTGATTTCAAATTTCGAGTTTTGGTTCAAAGTGGAAATATTAAAAAAATAAGAAATAAATGTAAAAACATCCAATTACAAACCACCAAAAATATTGATTTTGTCATTTCGTTTGTAATACATCGCAGACCCTCAAAAGTATATATATAGCTATGTCCGTCCGTCTGTCTGGGGCTACCTGGCAGAAATGTATTTTATTGCCACATATTGGTGGTGGCTATAAACGACAATATATCGATCACTTCATAAAAATACTTAAATACGCATAAATCTTCTATATAAATAAAAATCAAAAGTCTTTCGTTGGTAATTGCATCAGTAGAGAACGTCCGGACCGATTTAGACAAAATTTTCTTTCAAATGTTGGTCATAGCCCAACTTAGGTTTTTACGGAATGAAAAATTGACCACGCCCACTCAAAATATCTAAATTCGCTAATAACTTGGCCAATAAGCGTTTAATCTAGAAAAGCAGCTCGATCTGTGATCACTAATATTTCTGGCCAAAAATCTATTTGATTATAAAAAATCTCAAAATATCTAAATTCGCTAATAACTTGGCCAATAAGCGATTAATCAAGAATAGGAGCTCGATCTGTAATCACCAGGGAAACCAAAATATGCAAATGCATGTTTTTTCTGGTGAGTCTAATGAGCACATGGATAATATATTTACACGTTTCAGAACTATTTAAGAATTTTGGCAACGATTTGTTAGTGCATATTTTTGCATATTTTACCCTTAAATACATATTTTTGCATATATTTGTTTTAAGAGCATATTTATGTCATATTTTGCGTTTTTAGAGCATATTTTACTGTTTAATAGCATATTTTGAGTTTATCGAAAACAAATTTTGTCTTACTTATTTTTCGCTGTTGTGTTACAGGTTTTTACTTCCTTTGTTTACAATTCAAAATTGAAAAATAGATGGCTTTTCACCAAAAAAAAAATTAAAAAAACATAATTTTTTTTTTAAATTTAAAAAATCAATTCGAAAAATTTTTTTATCCAAAAAATTAAAAAACTGAAAAAAATGTTCACCTAAAAAAAAAAATTTTTTTTTTCCAAAAAATTAAAAACTGAAAAAAAAATTTTTGTTTACCTAAAAATATTTAAATTTTTTATTTTGAAGTATAATTAGGTGAAGGGTATATAAGATTCGGCACAGCCGAATATAGCTCTCTTACTTGTTTTAATATAAAATAAACACTATTTTAATAATAGCTCCATCTAAATATCAAATTTTAGTTCTAATTCAAACTTAACCGTTCTAAGTGTTAAAGAAATATTGTCTTTTAAATTTGCTCCTGTAACATCAGTTGATGTCGAAAGAACATTTTCTATTTATAAAAATGTTTTCAGATCCAATAGACAACGATTTTTATTTGAAAATTTAAGTAAATTTTTTTTGGTTAAAAATTATGTAAAAGTTTGTTTTTTTAAGAGCATATTTTTTAAATTTTAAAAGCATATTTTAAAGTTTTTACTGCATATTTAAAGCGCCTAAAATGCTTTTTTTAGAGCATATTTCCGGTTTCCCTGGTAATCACTCATATTTCTGACCAAAAATCGATTTTTTATATAAAAACTACAATACCACATGTCAAAATTTCATTCTTCTATCTTAACTACTTAAGTGTTAAAAAATATTTTAAATTTGAATTATTCATATTTTATCCTGTCAGGATCAAGAGATGTCAAATATCCCTTCAAATTTTTATCCTTGAATATCCTTTTAGATTTACAATAATTTTTTTAAAAAAAAATAATCAGCTAAATATCCAAATATTGAATACCACGTGCCAAAATTTCATCCTTCTATCTTCACAACTTAAGTGTTAAATAATATTTTAATTTTGCATTATTTGATTTTTTCTATTTTATTTTAATATTTCATTCGAAAAAATGTAACAAAAATTTTTAATAAACAAGTAAAATGTATAGTCGGGCAATCCCGACCTTATGATACCCTACACCGAGTATATAATTATGAAGAGTTTTCTTTTGATATGAAACTTATTTGTGTTGAATCTTATTTGAATACACACATTTTCGGTAGTGGGCCTTATATGGGAGCTATGACTAATTATGGACCAATCGTCACAAAATATGGTGTGATGAATTGCGAATATATGAAACATATTTGTGTTGAATTTTGTTTGGATACTGACATATTTCAGAGATTTATGTATATTAATGACATTTTTGAGAATCTTGCTTATATGGGAGCTGTGGAATATTGTTGACCGATCGTTGCAAAATTTGGTCGTGAATTTGGTTTAAATATGTTTATCTATATGGGGCATTTCATGTCAAGTGAACCAACTTTTGAAATCGATGTCTTCCGATCGGGATGAAATTTGCACCAAGGTTAGCTCTATTGGATAGTAATTCAGACACAATTTTTCAACAACATCGGTCGAGAACTCTCTGAGTTATAGGGGGTAAAATTTTGACAATTTGGTCAAACAGGGGTTTTTTCTTATCCATGTAACTTATTACCTATTGTTCTTAGCAAAATGTGTCCCAAATAGTATAGATAGCTATTTCTTCGATCTTTCGAACAAAAAATATTTAAAATAAAAAATTTTTAATATTTTTTTTCCGAAATCAAAAACTTTTTTGACTTTTTTTTAAAACACGTCCTTTTTTTTTTTTTCTTAAAATAAAGTTTAGATATTTTCCTTGAACCCCTACTTGGTCGCTTAGTGGGATGCGAGTGGGATATCTATCAAAATAAATATTTTGTAACTCAAAACATAAAATTTTTGACTTTTTTTGCAAAATCAAAAACTTTGTTGACTTTTTTTTTCAAAATGGACCCTTTTTTAATTTTTTTTTTTAGGTCAAACAAAAGCTTAGATATTATCCTTGAAGACCCTTTTGGTCGCTTAGTGGGATGCGAGTGGGATATCTATCAAAATAAATATTTTTTAACTCAAGACTTACAATTTTTGACTTTTTTTTTTGCAAATACGATTTTTTTTCCAAATGGGCCCTTTTTTAAAATTTTTTTTGTAGTCAAAAGAAAGCTTAGGTCCATTCCTTTAAGATATTTTTAGTCCCTTAGTGGGATGCGAGTGGGATATCTATCAAAATAAATATTTTGTAACGCAAGACATACAATTTTTTAATTTTTTTTTGCAAAATCAAAATTTTTTTCCAATATGGGCCCTTTTTTAATTTTTTTTTTTTGCTCAAAAGAAAGCCTAGGTCCATTCCTTTAAGATATTTTTAGTCCCTTAGTGGGATGCGAGTGGGATATCTATCAAAATAAATATTTTGTAACAATTTTTTAATTTTTGTTTGCAAAATCGAAATTTTTTTCCAATATGGGACTTTTTTTTAAAAATTTTTTTTTGCTCAAAAGAAAGCTTAGGTCTTTTCCTTTAAGACCTATTTTGTCACTTAGGAAGATGTGAGTAGGATATCTATTAAAATAAAAATGTTGTAACTCAAGACATTCAATTATTGACTTTTTTTTTTGCAAATTCGATTTTTTTTTCAAAATGGGCCCTTTTTTAAAAATTTTTTTTTAGTCAAAAGAAAGCTTAGGTCCATTCCTTTAAGATATTTTAGGTCCCTTAGTGGGATACGAGTGGGATATCTATCAAAATAAATATTTTGTAACTCAAGATATACAATTTTTGATTTTTTGGCAAAATCAAAAACTTTTTTGACTTTTTTTTAAAATGGGCCCTTTTTGTAATTTTTTTTTTTGCTATAAAGAAAGCTTAGGCCTATTCCTTTAAGATGGTTTTGATCGCTTAGTGGGATGCGAGTGGGATATATATCAAAATAAATGTTTTGTAACTCAAGACATACAATTTTTGTGTTAAAACATTTATTTTGATAGATATCCCACTCGCATCCCACTAAGGGACTAAAAATATCTTAAAGGAATGGACCTAGGCTTTCTTTTGAGCAAAAAAAAAAATTAAAAAAGGGCCCATATTGGAAAAAAATTTTGATTTTGCAAAAAAAAATTAAAAAATTGTATGTCTTGCGTTACAAAATATTTATTTTGATAGATATCCCACTCGCATCCCACTAAGGGACTAAAAATATATTAAAGAAATGGACCTAAGCTTTCTTTTGACTACAAAAAATTTTAAAAAAAGGGCCCATTTGGAAAAAAAATCGTATTTGCAAAAAAAAAAGTCAAAAATTGTAAGTCTTGAGTTAAAAAATATTTATTTTGATAGATATAACACTCGCATCCCACTAAGCGACCAAAAGGGTCTTCAAGGATAATATCTAAGCTTTTGTTTGACCTAAAAAAAAAGATTAAAAAAGGGTCCATTTTGAAAAAAAAAAGTCAACAAAGTTTTTGATTTTGCAAAAAAAGTCAAAAATTTTATGTTTTGAGTTACAAAATATTTATTTTGATAGATATCCCACTCGCATCCCACTAAGCGACCAAGTAGGTGTTCAAGGAAAATATCTAAACTTTATTTTAAGAAAAAAAAAAAAAAAAAAAAAAGGACCCATTTTAAAAAAAAGTCAAAAAAGTTTTTGATTTCGGAAAAAAAATATTAAAAATTTTTTATTTTTTTTTTTAAATATTTTTTTTCGAAAGATCGAAGAAATAGCTATCTATACTATTTGGGACACATTTTGCTAAGAACAATAGGTAATAAGTTACATGGATAAGAAAAAACCCCTGTTTGACCAAATTGTCAAAATTTTACCCCCTATAACTCAGAGAGTTCTCGACCGATGTTGTTGAAAAATTGTGTCTGAGTTACTATCCAATAGAGCTAACCTTGGTGCAAATTTCATCCCGATCGGAAGACATCGATTTCAAAAGTTGGTTCACTTGACATGAAATGCCCCATATGTATATACATTGATTTACATGTATTCTGTTGTTACAAGTCTTAGGTTTTTGACAACAAACTTAGGTTCTTTGTCTCTCAGTAGCGCTTCTATGTATATTTTTTCTATGTTCTATATCATTTAATAATACGTTTTTTTTCTTTTTAACTATTTTTACCCTTTTCAAACCGCTTCTCGCAAATTCACAAGTCAAACACAAGCATATTTTTAACTTGGACAGGACAACGTGTGTCGGATCAGCTAGTCTCTTATAAATATAGTTATTAGGTTAATATTCGACTATAATAAGCCCCATCATACCCAATTTTATGAAGATCGGCCCATAAAGACACCTTTGGAAGAACACTAGGTTATAGATCCATTATGAGGCTTTCGTGACTATCGATCCATAATTTTACATAGCTCCTATCGGCCATTCCTAATATAACATTATTTCTTGTTCTATTTTGCTTAAATTTTCATAATTTGGTTTTTATACTAAGGCCAACCCTAATACGTATTTATATATAGCTAAGTGTTCATATCGATGAAATATAATACAGACTACAATGTTTGTGTATGTGTAGCCAAATATAAAAAAAGTGGAATAAAGAGGTATGAACGTATTGCTACTTGTTTATTCATATTATGTTATCAGTATCTATAGCTATGTATGAATTTACGAATGTAAAATGCTTTATGTTAAAATCTTTGTATGCAGATGTATGTGTGTGTGTGTAAGTGTAAAATGTCTGAGTATGAGTGTCAGTGTATGTGGCATAAAACGTATTGATTTTAAAATAATGCAATACGAAATAAAGTGGTTTATTCATTCAAATGTAAAACTAGAAAGAAATATGTTCAGCACATTTATGCTCATAACTACCTACATACTTATGTTCATATTTATCTATGTATATACAAATATACACATGCCGATAATAATGACGATGTTGATGATGAAAATATGTTCATAACATAAATGAACATATGTACACATACATACAAGCATATATAAAACCATTAAGAAATATACAGTAATTTTTAATATTTACTACCAATCTATATATCTGCATATGCCCTGCAGGAAATGTCAATAGTGAAACTGTACTGACACAGCCACCAGGTCTAGTGACTTGTTATACGTATTTACTAAAGACATTAACATATGGGCAATTCCATGAGAATGACAACCACGACTGAAAAAATAAAAACTCTTGAATTATTTTTTTTTTTGTCAAAATGATCTCAATAAGAGAAAACCCTAAAATTGTACTATGTGAAGGTATTTAGAGCTTATTGTAATATTTTAAAGGCAAAAATAATAGTTTAGGCTGACTATATTTGACGTTTTAATTTAATTAGTACGTTTTAGGCTAAACTGGCGGCTAAGCACCCAATTAGCATGTAATATGAGCTGTATTTGAATCGAAATTTTTTGGAAATAAATCTGGCATTTCTAAACGGCTGGTCCGATCGGTATAAAATTTTACGTGGGCGTAGCCAAGCAATTGAAAAATATGCATGTTTTTTGAATACTTAGCCGAGCGCTTTCCAAAAATATAAAAATCTTTGAAATCGGATAGGAAACAAAAAAATTGTACGTGTTTAAAAATTTTACATGTCGAAGGTACTCTATTTGAGCCCCCATTGCGCCACCCCTGGATCATTTGTATGTCTCATTTTAATATCTTAAACTCGAATGCTCCTTGGCTACGCCCACGTCAAATTTTATCAGACGTTTAGAAAAAAATGTTGATTATGCCCTACTGTGCATTGTATGAAAAAAACCAATTCATAACTGTTGCAAGAGTCGTCTTCAAATTCATGTTTTTCTTTTTTTTTTCTCATCGAAGACAAATATAAAAATGTAGACGCTACATCACCAAAATAGTCGACAAACTGATGACCCGGAGACACTTGTCCCCAGGTTTCCTTCAGGGTTTTTACATAAATACACATATCCATACATTTGTACATTCATACAAATACCAACATACTATCTACATGGATGTTTGCATATGAACATGCAAATACATGCACTTGAATAATAGTTTAAGTTGTATGCTAAAATTAAGAACAAAAATGCCTACGAAAAATATTCTGGAAGTATTGCAATTTCATTAAATTAAGATTTAAAAAATCGGAACCAGTGAATTTGATAATTAATTTTATCATTTCTTGTTGTTCTTATTGCTGCGGAAATGAAACTAGATATTATAATTGAGTTATAAGATAGAATCTTCATGCTCTAGTTATATCCTTCACCATGTGTGGTAAGGGTATATATGTACATACACTCCGCACCACTTAAATAGCACAACTGTAATAATATTGTTTAATTTTATGAAGATCGGTCGAAAATTGGTAATAACTTCCATATAAGGACCAATTCTGATAAACACATTAACCTCTATAAATATTTATACCCTACACCACTATAGTGGGGAGGGTATTAAGCGTTTGTGCAGATGTTTGTAACGCCCAAAAATATTAGTCTAACACCCACCTTAAAGTATACCGATCGACTTAGAATCACGACTTAGAGTCGATTAAACGATGTCCGTCTGTCCGTCTGGTTGGCTGGCTGGCTGTCCATGTAAACCTTGTGCGCAGAGTACAGGTCGCAATTTTGAAGATATTTCGATCAAATTTGGTACATATTACTTTTTCGGCCCAAGGACCAAGCCTATTGAAACTGGCTGAAATCGGTCCATTATTTCACCTAGCCCCCATACAAATATCCCCTCGAAATTGGACTTTATTGGTCATAAATGTTTAATTTATCTATGTATCTACACAAATTTCACTCCAAATAAGTTTTATATATGCAAAATTCATGTCACCAAATTTTGTTACGATCGGTCCATAATTAGTCATAGCTCCCATATAGACCCGCTTCCGAAAATCACTTTAACGTGCATAAATCGCTTAATAATGTTGGTATACACACAAAATTCAACATAGTTAACTTTAATATAGACATAAATCACACGACTTAATTTTATGGTGATCGGTCCATAATTGGTCATAGCTCCCATATAAGTCCCACTTCCGAAAATCACTCAAAAATATAAATTATTGATATTTTAAAAGAAAAATATTTTTACTTATTTACTTGGTGTAGGGTATTATATGGTCGGGCTTGACCGACCATACTTTCTTACTTGTTTTAATATATTGATATCAAACTAAAATTGTATACTGATCAATAATGTATCCAAAAATTATACTACTGGGTTTTGTAAATATCGGTCCATAATTTACTATAATTTACATGTAAGGTCCATTTCCCATAATCACTATAATACCCATAAAACTCTTGTAAATGACGTTATTGAGATAAAATTCAAGAAAAATTCGCATCAAATACAGAGCAATCACACTAAAATATTTAATGACGATCGGCCTATAATAGGTTATATCTCCCATATATGTAAGTCCCACACAGTGTTGCCAGGAGCTGGCGAAAAAAGAAGCTATATTGGCTTCAAAAAAAGGCCAGAAAAAGCTAAACCGCTTGTGACGAGCAAAAGTCGTAGGCACTTGTTTTTGCCTCACATTAGTTTTTATTTGTTATTATTCAAATTTGTCTTATATTAGTTTAATTATATTTATTTATTATTATTCAAATTTGTCTAAACGTTAATTGTATTTAGTTTAAGTAACGCCACCTAGTAATAAGTAGGGAAAACAAAACAAATATCAGTACACTTAGTTTGCAACCATGGGACAGTAACACCGCTGTGTATTAACTATTGTGTATGTATGCATGGTTGATCTGCCCTATAAAAGGAGAGCATTTGTGAATATTCAAGCAGTCAGCCAGCAGCCGGCGAAGAGCTAAGATCTTATTTAGCTGTTTAGGGGTTATACCTCTTACAATTAAATAATATCTCAAACTCCGAGAATAGCGGTTATACCCACTCTCGTAGTTTGCCTTTTTTTCTGGTAAGATTTACTAAAGGTTTTATTAGTCGGTAATTGAGTATTGGTGGGATTCTGTGGTTATACCCGTGCCCAGCTTACTCAATCATCTTCCCACTCCGGTACTCCCTCTTGTTGACGCCCGTGGTGGTGCCGCGGTTAACGGAGAGAATCCCTGCGGCCTAAGACGTAGAGAGTATATACGGGAAGCCTTTCCCCGTCATCGCCGTACCTCCGTGAAAGAGTACTACGGGAAGCCTTTCCCCGTCATCGCCGTGCCCCCCCTCTTCGTAACAGTGTACTACGTCTGTCGGTGGCTACGTCATAATAAAGTGTTGTGTTAGTGTATAAAATAAAGTACGATTTATAACGTTATAAGAAAAAGAAACTGTATTTTTAATCCCCTGGCTTAAAATAAATTTTTGTAACGAACCCTGGGAGCCGCGAGCTCTACCCCAGCGTAAGGTGGAAAAACCTGTCGTTACAATGGCGCCCGAGCAGGAAAAAAAGCTAAAATATTATAAATTAAGAATTTTGGTTTATATTTATTTTTAAATAAAAAATTAGAAAATATGTTCATAAAATTCATCTGCTTTACTTAAAGGAAGTACTAAAAAGTTAAATACTAGATTAACCATGTCAGAAAATGGACATTGTTGGTTCTATATTTGTCCATTTGTAGTTTAATATATTCTGCCCCTGAGCCTTAAGCTTCGTAATTTTATTAGCACTTTAATTTTTCACTATCAATATGACAAAATATATTTTTTTTGGTTTTACTACTTTATTATCAACGGGAAAAAAATTGATTTTGCGTAGAGTTTTCATATGGTAATCTTTGTCGCAATTGCTCAATTAGTTTAATTTGTCGTATTATTTTTGTCATAATCTTCACTAATTAAAACGTTCTTTATTTTATCTCTCATTCATCAAACTAGTATGAAAAATGTGTCAAAAACATTAAACAATTTTCAATTGGCGACGATAATGGATCAAATTCCTTGAATTTTAAATCAGAAAACAGCAAATTATTTATTTACTTTTTGTACTTTGTGCAATACTGGTTTTAAAAAAAGATGGTACGCCAAATTATAATCAGTGTATTAATTACTTAAAAGTTTGGCTTTTTAGAATTGCTGGTTTGACGAAATTAAAACAAAATGGGTTTTAACTCGAAGCATAGATCCACAAGACGTTTAACGGCTATTGATCGCCATCGAGTATCACAAGCCTTCAAGAGTTTGTGGGGCTCTTGTTCATTATTTAATGATGAATATAATGTGTAATACCAATTTTGTCTTGAAAGAGAATTTGCTAGACATTTAAGCTTTCAGATATAAAATACTCTATTTCATTTTGAACCACTTGATATTGGCAATTGTTATTTGTTCTTTTAATACTGCACAATTCTTGAGTATGTTGAAGCTAAATGAAAATCAGTAATGAATTAAAATGAAAATGGTTCACAAATATAAATTTAGCCTTTTTATTTACTCTTTAGTCTCGAAATTTTTAGCCTTTTTTAATTTCAAAAAAGGCTATTTTGAAATTAAGAAAAGGCTAGAAAAAAGCCACGAAGCTAAAACCAAAATTTCGAGGCTAAAGAGTAAATAAAAAGGCTAAATTTAGCCTCAAAAAGGCTAAACTGGCAACACTGGTCCCACATCCAAAAAATACATTAACGAATATAAACATTCATATCGGTAATAAATATAAGAGAAATAAGTTACAAGTATATTTTGAGACTATGGATATAGCTCCTATATAAGGTGCACATTCGGAAAATTCATTAATCGAGAATATGTATCACATAATAGTGATATCCAGAGTTGCCAGGAGCTGGAAAAAAAGAAGCTATATTGACATAAAAAAGGCCAGAAAAAGTTAAAACTCTTAAAAAAGCTAAAATCGTATAAATCAAGAATTTAGGTTTATATTTATTTTTAAATAAAAAATTAGAAAATATGTTCATAAAATTCATAAAAGTAAATAAATTAATTAATAATAAATATACACATAATACATACCTATTAGAGTTCGTTTATGACCAGGTCACTTCATTCGTTTTTCGGGTATCATAATTTTTCTGAAGGTTTTTGCGTAAATAAAAATAATGGCGTCTTTTTATACCCTCCACCACCATAAGTGGTGAATGAGGGTATATATAAGTTTGTCATTCCGTGTATAACATTGAGAAATATTCATCTGAGACCCAACAAAGTATATATATTATTGATCCTTATGAAATTCTAAGTCGATTGAGCCATGTCCGTCTGTCTGTCCGTCTGTCTGTGTAAAACATGCTCACGTCCAAAATACTCAAACAAACTTAGTAGAGTTGCAAGAAAAATATTTATTATTGTCCTAAGCAGTTTGGTATTGAAAATCAGCGAAATCGGTATAGTGGAACCAAAGCTATGAATTAAAATGTGGGACAACCTAAAAAAAAATTGATAATTTTCAAATATTTTTGGACATTTTTTGTAAATATATTGCAGCTAATATCATAAATCTGGTGAAAATTATAAGAATCGGTCCATGATTTCCGCTAGCCCCCATACAAATTTCTTCCCGAAATATGTTTCTATGGTCTATAAATGCCTACAGAATAGGAATATCCACATAAAATTCAGCAAAAATAAGTTGCGTGGTAAAAGAAATTATATTACAAAATTTTTCGTGGATCGGCCCATATTTGACCATAGCCCCCATATAAAGTACACTTCCGAAAATAACTTAAATAAGCATAAATGTCTTATAAACATCGCTATCAAGTTGAAATTCGACATGAATACTCCCCATATATACCAAAATTGCTGTACCTATTTCTATGAAGATCGGCCGATAATTGGTTATAGCTCCCATATAAGGACCACTTCCGAAAAACACAATAACCTACATAAATATCTAAAAAATATCAATATCAAAACAAAATTTCACACACATCCGTATATTTATATTTAGAAATCATACTACTGGACTTTGTGAATATCGGTCCATATTTGACCATAGCTCCCATATAAGGTCCACTTCCAAAAATCAGTTAACTACTCATAAATCTCTTATAAATAAATTTATCATGCTAAAATTCGACAAAAATTATACTCATATATATAGATATAAATGTACCAAATTTTATGCAGATTGGCCGATAATTGGTCATAGCTCCCCTATAAGGCCCATTTCCGAAAAAAGATATTAACCTTAAAAAGTATTAAAAACATATAGATATCAAAATGAAATTACGCACAGATCCAGTAATTTGAATCCAGTAATCATACTTCTGGATTTTGTGAATATCGGTCCATATTTAACCATAGCTCCCATATAAGGTCCACTCCCGAAAATCACTAATATCCTCATAAATTTCTTACAAATATAGTTATCTGGTTGAAATTCAAAACAAATTTATTCAATATATACAAAAATCGATGTTCCAAATTTTATGATGAGAGGCCCATAATTGGTCATAACCTCCATATAAGAACTACTTCAGGAAAACACATTACCCTGGACAAATATCCATAAAAATCTACACTCAACCAAAATTTTACACCGATCAGTAATTTGTATCGATGAATCGTACTACAAGATTTTTTAAATATTGGTCCATAATTCGGCATAGCTCCCACATAAAGTCCACTCTTGTTAATATCGTTGTTTATATGAAATTCTACAAAAATAGCCCTTAAATACTTAGGACCATAATAGGTCATAGCATCCATATATTAAACCAAAATAGTACACAGATCAGTAATTTGTATTTAAAAATCATAATACTGAATTTTGTGAATATTGGTCCATAATTGGCACAGCTCTCATATAAATACATAAAAATCACGTAAAAATATTTTATGACAATCGAATCATAATAGGTCATAGCTCCCGCATAAGTCCCACAACCAAGTATTTTTAAATTTGTTTAAATATATTTGTATACCCTTTTTTATAATCTGTTTCTTCACTTGAGGTTAAAAGGGAAAAATGTTGATCCAAACGTATTAACTAATTCTTAAGTATATAAATTGTTAAATTTTATTTCATGAGGTCCAGACTTAAACTCGACAACACTTCCCCTTTGGACATGTGAAATTTCATTAAAATCGGACTAAGGGTTGAGAAGTTGCAGATTTATTTCGCTTTTTTTCTCATACCACTGTGCGCCACTTTGGCACTCAGATATTTTTAATCGTTTAACCCAGTTCCAACAAACTGTTTACGGTTACCTAAGTAAGAAAATAATAATTTACACGAAGATTTAGAAAAATTAAATTTAGACGACAATTTCTTAATTAAAAGACAATAATTAACTATGTCAAACGTTCTAATAGGAATTTCTTTTATAAATTGCTGAATTAGATAAAATTTGTTGTACATTTGAAATAAAATATCTTCTGCGTAAACTAGTCTTTCTAACAATTGTTATGTTATTTTATTTAGGTAGAGGGTATTTAAGATTCGACACGGCCGAATATAGTACTCTTACTTGTTTTTTGGAAAATTTCCAGTCCTTGTGGTGGTTCAACGCACCTAAATACGCGGATTTTGAGCACATTTTTCTGTAGAACAAACAATCTAAAATTCTTTTTTTTTTAATTTTTTTACGAAATTTGCGCCAACTGTTGTGGGTTTTTGGAACTAGTTTGGAACATCAATTGTATTAATTTTTGATGCAGAATCGACTGGTAAAATCAGATTTGCCATATATTCAACCGTTTTTGTTCTACAGAATAATGTGCTCAAAATACGCGTCTTTGAACCAAAAAAAAGACGCCATTATTTTTATTTACGCAAAAACCTTCAGAAAAATTATGATACCGGCAAATCAAATTTTTGAAATTAAAACTCTAATACATATATATTTTCAGTGTTTTAAAGATGCAAGTATAATTATAAAACAGGTATAATAGTTCTATCATAACCGGAAGAATCAGAAGAATCAGAACTAGAATTTGCGTAAATATAAATAAAATAAAATAAAATACAATAAGTAACAATTATGTAATTTTTTAATGATAATCTAATATTCAATAGCGAATAAAACATTTTTTAATTTTACAATTTTCATTGTACTAAAAAGTCGTTCAACCTCTGCATTACTTAACCCTTTGTCGACCGACAGTACTTATAAGTACCATAACAATAATAAGATTACAAAATGTAAATAAAACATATTTTGATACTTTTTGCCCAAAAGTACTTTGAAGTACACTATCATCTTTGGAATAATATATTTTTTTTTGCCTATTGGAAAACTCGCTTCCCAGAATAACGGTGAATTATTCCATGTTCTCATTATGGTGTTTATTTATGTTGTAAGAAGAAAAAAACTATTTCGTAAAATACCATAAAATTGACTTGTAATATAAATGTTAGAAAAGTTACAAAACTAATCAATATATTAATAAAATTTAAACGAAAACCAATGACTTTTTTAATCTTTTGGCTGATTTTTTTTATTCGATTCGAAATTTTCAGGAGAAAGTTTGTATAGAAAAAAAATTACGGTTAAAACCGGCTTTTTTGAGTCCAGTCAACTGCAAAAATTAAAGTATGCAGTATAAATTTAGATATTTTATTTGCAAATAAATAAGAACAGACACACAGAGAAAACAGATTCGTGATTGCAACCGAATTTGTTGCCAATCGAATGATTCGGTTGCACACAGAGAATTTTTCAGTTCTAACAACAGAAAGTCAGTTGATAAAGAAGAATTTCAGTTGAGGCAACCAAACTTTAGTTGCTCCTTCCAAAATATTGTAGCCACAACTGTAAAATTCGGTCACTAAGACAGAATCATTCGATTGGCAACAAATTCGGTTGCTATCACTAATCTGTTTTCTCTGTGCAGTGTTGGAGAAACGTGACGAACTAACATTAGTAAATGCTACTGGCTGAAGTATTTCCTAAAAAAAATAAAACTTTTTCAATGATCTACAAGGGGTTAAAGGAAAAAAGTTAAATGCTAGTTTAACCATGTCAGAAATTGGATATTGTTGGTTCTATATTTGTACGTTTGTAATTTAAAAAATATTCTGCCCCTGAGCCTTAATCTTCATAATTTCATTAGCAGTTTTATTTTTCACTATAAATATGGCATAATATATTTTTTTTGGTTTTACTATATTAAGTGTATTATGTTTACATATGGTAATCTTTGTCGAAGTTGCTCAATTAGTTTAATTTGCCGTATCATTTTTTCATAATCTTCACCAATTAAACCGTTATTTATTTTAGCAATCATTCTTCAAACTTATATGAAAAATGTGGCGAAAACATTGAAAAATTTTCAATTGGGGACGATAATGGATCAAATTCCTTGCATTGTATTACAATTTCAAAACACAAACTATGTAGAATCCGCTGAATTGCTTACAAATGATTTATTTACTTTTTGTACTTTGTGCAATACTGGTTTCAAAAAAAGATTGTATGCCAAATTATAATCAGTTAAATGTTTGGCTTTGTACACGCAGAGAAAAAATACAGTTGGGCATGGTTACTGTAACCATTTATATAGTGTTACAAGTTTTTTAACTATATTATAGTCACAGTAACCATTTACATGATTGTGGTAACCATAATATGGTTAACTTACAATTCACATGATTGTCTCAACCATATATATGGTTACAGTAAACATATATATGTTTATGATAACCATTTATATGATGAAGGACTTATCATATTATGGTGCTCTCGGCTTAAGGCTTATCATAATCTGAGAACAACATATTATGATAAAATTATTCATCATAAATATGGTTGCCACAAACATATATATGTTTACTGTAACCATATATATGGTTGAGACAATCATGTGAATCGTAAGTTAACCATATTATGGTTACCACAATCATGTAAATGGTTACTGTGACTATAATATAGTTAAAAAACTTGTAACACTATATAAATGGTTACAGTAACCATGCCCAATTATATTTTTTCTCTGCGTGTAGTATTGCTGGCTTGACGAAATTAAACCAAAATAGGTTTTAACTTAAAGCATAGATCCACAATACTTTTAACGGCTATTGACAGCCATCGAGTATCACAAGCCTTCAAGAGTTTGTGGATCTCTTGTCCATTATATAATGATGAATATAATATGTATAACAGTTTTGTCTTGAAAGAGAATTTGCTAAACATTTTAGCTTACAGATGTAAAATACTCTGTTTCATCTTGAAGCACTTTTTTTCTTTATTTGCCTATTCGTCATAGGAATGTTGGCGACCAATATAATTATATTTAATTACATGTTATATTGCTAAAATTTTCATAAAATTTCAAAAGGTTCCCAGGATTTCTGCAAACACTTCTCTATCTCTTGCAGCACTCAGAAGATATCCTACATCTCGGAATCTAGTCCATTCCTGAATATTTGTAATCCAAGCCATATCTTTTCTTCCTTTAGAAGGCTATTCTCGAATTCGTGATGGTTTGTAACAGTTTGTATTTTGTATTTCTCATAATATATCCAAGGTAGGCTGTTTTCCGTTTTTTTATAGTTGTTATGAGCTCTCTATTCCGATGCACTCTTCTCAGAACCTCGTTATATGATATAAAATTGGTCCATGGTATTTTTAGCATCCGTCGATAAATCCACATTTCGAAGGATTCTAGCTTTTTTACATCTGTCGATTTAATGGTCCATATCTCCATTGCGTACAGTAGTACTGACCATACATATGCCTTGATAAACCGTATTTTCGTATCTAGGTTTATATCATGACTCGTTAGAATTTTCTTATATTTAAAAAATGAATCTCTTGCCATTTCTATCCGTCGTCGTATTTCTTTTGATCCGTCCCATTGGTCATTGATCATTATTCCAAGATATTGGAAGTTGTGAACCCTTTCGATGGAAAACTTTTGTATTTTTAAGTTGGCAGCGCTGTAGTTATTTTTTCTGCTCACAATCATATATTTGGTCTTTCGAATATTTACTTTCAAGCCATATGTTTCACTATATGTAACCAGTCTATTCATCAAATCTTGGAGTCCGGTAATACTATCAGCCAGTACTGTGGTGTCATCATCATATCTAATATTATTCCTATATATGCCGCTTAAAAAAATACCCCTTGATATGTTGCTTATGGATTCCTGAAAGATCCTCTCGGAATATATATTAAACAATAGCGGGGACAGTATACAACCTTGCCGAACGCCTCTCGATATTTCCAACAGCTCTCCGTCAACCTGAATTCGTGCGGATTGGTACCAATAAAGGCTTTTGATGCATCGGATTTCCTTTTCATCTATACCTATTGACATAAGGATGTTCATTAGTTTATCGTGTTGTACTGTGTCAAAAGCTTTTTCGTAGTCTACGAAGCATAGGAAAACATCCTTTTGTACATCTCTACATTTTTGGACTAATATTTGTAGAGAAAGGAGCGCTTCACGGATACCCATTCCTTCCTTAAACCCAAACTGGGACTCCCCCATTTCCTTTTCGCATTTTGAGTATATTCTCGAGTGAATTACTCTTAGGAATAATTTCAGGGCATGGCTCATTAAACTTATAAGTCTGTAGTCATTACAAGATTTTGCTCCGTTTTTCTTGGGTATGATTATGAATGTGGATTTTAGCCAGTCTTGTGGATATTGTCCTGTATCATAAATGTGGTTAAATAACTTTGTTAGTATGTCAATATTATCCGCATCTATCAGTTTTAGTACTTCAGTAGGAATCTCATCAGGGGCAGTGGATTTTTTATTCTTTAGTGATATTATGGCGGATTCTATTTCGTGGTTTGTTATCGAAGTTCCTGTAAGTGATAAATCTAACTGCGGATCAAAAACTGTGCGACCGCTGTCTGAAAAAACTTGTTCTATATACTCTTTCCAAATGTTATTTTTTTCTTCTATTTCAAATACAGCTTCATTGTTATTATTGTATAAAATACTAGATGTCTTCTTTCTGTATATTCCGGCGGCTCCTTTTAATTTATTGTGTAAATTATAATCGTCATGTAAGTTTTGAAGACTTTCGATCTCCTGGCATTGTCCGTTGAGGTGATCATTCTTGGCTATGCGTATTGCCATTTTAATCTCCCTGTTAATTTCATGATATAGTTCATAATTTAAATTTTTATGTTTCCGACGTTCTTCCATTAGTTGCAGTATTTCGTCCGTCATCCATTCGTTCCTTTGTGGTTTCCCCTTGATTCCTAGAGTATTTTCCGCAATTGGCTTAAGTGTATGCTTAATTTTATCCCATACATTCTCCACATCCTCTCTATCAATATTGTTTAGTTCCTCATTTATGCGTTCCCTTATATTTTCTCTGATACCTGGATCATTGAGCCTTTCCGTATTTAATTTTTGATGCAGCTTTCTCTTAATAACAGCGGAGAGTTTCATGTGCATGTTTGCCATTAAGAGATTATGGTCCGACGGTACGTCTGCTCTTGGATAAGTTGATGTTTTCTTTATAGATGAGCAATAGCGCTGGTTTATCAAAATATAGTCGATTTGATTTCGTACTATGTTTCCTAATCTTTCCTGGGGGGATTTCCAGGTATACAGTCTTCTTGCAGGCAGACAGAAGATTGTATTCATAATTTTCATCTTAAATTCTTGGCAGAATTGGATCAATTTGTCACCTCACCCAATCCATATGGCCCTGTTATGTCTGGAACTATATCATTACCAACTTTTGCATTAAAATCTCCTTGGACGATAGTTATTTCGTGAGGTTTCGTAGTCTTCATCAGATCCTCAATTTCCTTATAAAAAACTTAAATTTCTTCCTTATTTCCATCAGCAGTTGGCGCATAGATTTGAATAATATTTATGTTGAGTGTTTTAGCCTCCGGCTTTATAAGCATGGTTCTGTCAGATTTTGGAATGAATCCTTTTACACATTTCGCTATATTGCTTCTCACTATTATTCCAACGCCATTTCTGTGGTGTCTAGTTTGATTGCCTGAGTAAAACATCTTTGCATTTTGGGTGTCAATTTCTCTACAATCCGGCCACCACTTTTCACATACGCCAAGGATGTCAATTTTGAGCCTATTCATTTCAGATGTAGTATTAGCTAATTTCCCAGCTTCATATAGACTTCGTACGTTCCACGTTCCGATATTAAGTTTGTTTTTTGCTTTACCTCCGGGGATTCTTAGCACCCTCGTATTTCCGGAGAATGAGGGCCTTGTATCATTGTTGTAATTCATAATTATAAGGTTTTCAAGGGATATTACTTCAGTGGTTTCCCGATGCCTTCTGAAGGGTTTATAGTTTTCCATCTATGTAATCAGCCGCTCCTTTTGGAGTACAGACGCTGTTTGCTGCCGCTTATTCTAAGACAGACGCAGTTACCTGTTGGTCCGCGAGACGTATTTCATTTCCGTCTTACCACCCATATCTGGGAGGCATTCCCCTATCCGCCACCTGGGGACGCGTTCCGTAGGGGTTACAGGTTCCCCTGAGGGATATTGGCAATTGTTATTTGTTCTTTTAATACTGCACAATTCTTAAGTATGTTGAAAAGCTAAATGAAAAAAAGGTGTGAATTAAAATGAAAATGGCTCACAAATATAAATTTAGCCTTTTTATATCACTTAGAGTAAGTTCGGGTAATGTAATAGAACTAAAGCTACGCTTCAAGTTACATGCGATGCTTTTTAAGCCTCAATTTTTTGTTTTATTATTAAAAAACTTCGCGTTTTCTGCCGCTTTTATTTATTTTTTCACCATTAAACTTGTTTTAATTTATTAAACTTGAAAAATACACATTGAAAAATGAATATAAATTGTTACGCTTATAAAAGTAGAAAGTAGATCTGCTTTAAGCATTATACGCGTCAAGGCATTCTAGGCTTTTGTACCTGTAACTTGCAGTGTACAAATACATTGGCTCTACTTTTTTGACAGCCGCTTAGAATGTGTGGACTTCAAGCTTAAGAGCATAGAAGTAACGGTACCAAGCTTAAAAAATGTTGAAAAGCTAAATGAAAAACAGAGTGAATTAAAATGAAAATGGCTCACAAATATAAATTTAGCCTTTTTATATCACTTATACGTCCCATATGCTGATTCTCCAGAAAATAGTGTTTGCCATATGTGACGTATGCTTAATATTTAATTTGGAAAGGTTGATATTTATTATCCGTTTACAGCAGTATTGCCAGTTTAGCCTTTTTATTTACTCTTTAGTCTCTTTTGGTTTTAGCCTTTTTTTTAATTTCAAACAAGTAAGAAAGTATGGTCGGTCAAGCCCGACCATATAATACCCTACACCAAGTAAATGAGTAAAAATATTTTTCTTTTAAAATATCAATAATTTATATTTTTGAGTGATTTTCGGAAGTGGGCCTTATATGGGAGCTATGACCAATTATTGACCGATCACCATAAAATTAGGTCGTGTGATTTATGTCTATATTAAAGTTAACTATGTTGAATTTTGTGTGTATACCAACATTTTTAAGCGATTTATGCAGGTTAAAGTGATTTTCGGAAGCGGGTCTATATGGGAGCTATGACTAATTATGGACCGATCGTAACAAAATTTGGTGACATGAATTTTGTATATATAAAACTTATTTGGAGCGAAATTTGTGTAGATACATAGATAAATTAAACATTTATGACCGATAAAGTCCAATTTCGAGGGGACATTTGTATGGGGGCTAGGTGAAATAATGGACCGATTTCAGCCAGTTTCCATAGGCTTGGTCCTTGGGCCGAAAAAGTAATATGTACCAAATTTGATCGAAATTTATTCAAAATTGCGACCTGTACTCTGCGCACAAGGTTTACATGGACAGCCAGCCAGCCAGACGGACGGACGGACATCGTTTAATCGACTCAGAAAGTGATTCTAAGTCGATCGGTATACTTTAAGGTGGGTGTTAGACTAATATTTTTGGGCGTTACAAACATCTGCACAAACGCATAATACCCTCCCCACTATGGTGGTGTAGGGTATAAACAGCAGTGAATTAAAATGAAAATGGCTCACAAATATAAATTTAGCCTTTTTATATCACTTATACGTCCCATATGCTGATTCTCCAGAAAATAGTGTTTGCCATATGTGACGTATGCTTAATATTTAATTTGGAAAGGTTGATATTAATTATCCGTTTACAGCAGTATTGTCGGTTTATCCTTTTTATTTACTCTTTAGTCCCTAGGCTAGAAAAAAGCCACGAAGCTAAAACCTAAATTTCGATTCTAAAGTGTAAATAAAAAGGCTAAACTGGCAACACTGGTGATATCATTCATTTCCATATGAAAAATTGAGTCAGAACAAGAACATAACTTTGAAGTTTTTATTATACCTATTTTGATGTTTTGAGGTGCCCCAACACAATTGAAAATCAAAAAATTTTCCATTATTCATATAGTCATTAAACAACCTTATATGTACTTTATAAACTTTAGTAGACTTCCACTCCCCCGTTTTCTAGATTATAGTGATGTGGGGCACATCTATATATATATCATTTACTTGGTGTAGGGTATTATATGGTAGGGCTTGACCGACCATACTTTCTTACTTGTTTTTTATTAATATTGAAATAGCAGTGCCGGATTATTGAATTAATTTTTTTTTATTTTTTATTTTAAAGAAGTCAAATATTTTTTAAGATTGAAGAAAAATTTAGTTAAATATGCTGCATTTATTGTATTTTTAATGTTAAATATAGTTCTCTTTTATATAATTCCTGTTTTAGTGAGTTGCGCAATACATACCATTGCTTAGCGAAAATTAATTTTAAAGTTAAAAAAATAAGGAAAATCTTTTCCATATATTCAACTCTATATCAAACGCTATTTAATAGAAAGAAAAAAATAGAAAATAGGAACTGCAAACGGAAATCTGCACCTCAGGACGATCGAAATATCGTCAGAATCATCAAATGCAATCCATTTAATCTGTCAAGCTAATAGCTTAGGTTAGGTTCCATGGGTAGCCACTCTTCAAGCAGCTCACTTGGGTCCTTTCAAAACTGATCCCGTTGTGATACCCAGGGGGTAAACATCTTGGTATTAATTATACGTCCGTTGTTTCCAGGCTAAACCAACCAGATTCTCTGATGAAAGAGTAGATTCGTCTAAGACTTATCCTTGATAGCTCATCTAAGCATGATAGGAATGGTATTCCGAAGATACGTTCCCTCAGGTTTATCAGAGCCGGGCATTGGCAGAATAGGTGTGACACCGTCTCATCCTCTTCTTCATTATGGCAGCTCCTACAGTAGTCATTATACCGTAGGCCCAATCTCCTAGCATGTGTCCCAATTATGCAGTGTCCTGTAATGAAGGAGACAATTAGCCTTATTTGCTCACGACGAAATTCCATAAGTAGATTCGTCCTGCTGGCATCATATACGGGCCAAGTAGACCTCGTTATAACACAGGAAGACTCATTGGTCCACCTGCTTTGAGCAGATTCATATAGTGTCCGCTGAACAGCCATCTTGCATATAGCAAGGGAGATACCAGAAAAGGGGTCGTTCTCATCATCATCCATCATCGCACCCATTTTGGCCAGTTCGTCAGCTATACAATTACCCTGATTACCATCGTGGCCAGGGACCCATATAAGCGTTATCCTAGAATGTCTCGCTATCTCATTAAGTGATACCCGGCATTCCTCGGTTAACCTAGATGTCGTAAAGACACCCGCTATTCCGTTAACGGCAGCCTTGCTATCGGTAAATATACATATATCACCAGATATTTGATAAAACCTCAGCCAGTTGGATGCACGTTTAATGGCCGTAATTTCCGTCTGAAGAGCCGTACAAAAGTTAGGTAGCCTGAAATAGGATTTAATCCCATAGTTCTCAATAAAGAAACCACCACCGACCCTATTGCCCCGCTTTAAGCCATCAGTAAATACCCTTATGACATCATCAGGGGGTAAGAGTCCGCGCTGCCATGAATCCCTATTCGGGATCTTAGTATGGAAATGCCTATCGAAAAATGGTTTTGCGATGCAGTAATCGACATTACTATGTAAGTACCCATAGTAGTTCAGTATCTTAGAGTGCCCATGATCTTTACCAGACCACGAACATCCAGCATTCAGTCTCACAGCAGAGTTGAGAGCCATTTGTATCACCATCAAATCAACTGGTAACCAGTTTAGGATAGTAAAAAGTGCCTTAGAGGGGGTAGTCCTTATAGCGCCTGTAATCAGTATAGCAATAGTCCTGAGAACTCGTTCCACAGCCTTACGGTGAGTAGCATTATCCAAGGTGTGCCACCACACCAACACTCCAGCTAATAAAAACCGTATGAAATTTAGAAGTTATTGATATGACAGTAAGGAGATGATTTCTAAATGCAAACTTCACAGAACGAAGTCCAAGGAAAAAGCCACTATTAACAAAAATACATAGTGGTACTTGTTTGGAGTACGCTGAATGCCGACTGGTTTACAAGCAAATATCGCAATATTTTGTGAACTGGCGGATCTAACCCTTCCAGACATTTTGTCCAATATATTGGACATTTGGATTTTTCCTTTTAAAGTCATGTAGCGTTGATGCAATTGGATAGATTTTTACAGTTAATAGCGTTATCAAAAGAGTGTTTACTAGATTGTATATATATATGATTTAAAGATAAAATTTTTCATTGGTTTTGGTTAAATTAAGTTATTTTCATAAGTACGTCAGCGTTCTATAAGAATGTGTTAGACATAGTAATATTCGGTGCTTTTTTAAAATGATAATTACATTATTTTAAGCTCTAAAAAAAGCGTGTAAGTATTAATTGAGTATTAGTTTAGGTATTTGTGTATTAATTGCAATTAATTACATTAATCTTTTAAATTTTATTTATGAGATAGATGTCATTTAAGAAAATTCGCCTAATATATTTGACTTCATGTGGCAGGCACGTGTGACGATTTACTTGTAATTTGACTTCATATTCTTAATTAGCAGCCTCAAATTAGCCTACAGTGAAATTTTCAGTTTTTTATCTCAAGTAATTCTATTTAATGGCTGAAAGGGCTAAACTGGTTTTATTTGGATGTTCAGGCTGTAGTTAATATATTCGACGTCCACTCTCTTTTGTATGTCAAACACAGTACATTGTGAAAAGAGTTAAAATATTTCAAAATTTCGTGGTACTGCTATTATCTTGTTCGCAACTGTACCTTTTTAATTTTTTTGGCTTTTTTTTAAAGCGGTTTAAGTTTTTCTGGCCTTTTTTTGAACTCCATATAGCTTCTGGCAACACTGCTTCGTAGCATAAAGTTAAAGATTCAAAACTCAATTTTAATATTTTTTTAATATTGTTTAACAAATTTTAGAATTTTTAGACCAGCACTTTGTTCCTCTAAAGAGAGTCAACTCAAAATTTTTCAATTTTAACTTTCTGCAAGAAATCGATGTGCAGTGGTCATATCCAACCACTGTAAAAATTTTAAATCATTTTCTCTACTCTTTCCGACTTCAACTTTCATTGTGATGTATTTAACAAAACAGTTTTTTGCCTCTACTGAAAATTTTTATATTTTGTGTTGACTCTCTTCAGAGAAAAAAGTAAATAAATATTAAAAAATTAGGTCAATATCTGCGATAGTTTTTTTGTACCAGCGATTTCAATTTTGCAGATTTCGGGAAAGTTGATTTTAAGTGTGTCAAAATTCCTAATTTAATTGTTTTGGATCACTCTAATATACATTTACCACACATCTACTTACACAAAGTATGTATGAATTTAATAACATTGTGTGACATTATAAAGTTTTAGGTTAATAACTGACTATATAATTTGCGACATTAAAATAATGTCATTAGGTTGGAAAACTGACACATTATGTTACGATGAAGTTTCAAAGACACACTAAACTTTGTTTATAAGTCCCTACATTTGCTAAGTACTACAGATACAGATTGATGACATTAGTAACCAAATATGTGTGTGTATGTTTGAGTATGAGCAAGTATTAAGTGAAATAAATGTTAAGACTTTAAAGTTGTACATTAACATTATAGTATTAGTAACGTGGTACATTTTATAAGTGATTTTAATAACACACACACACATATATTTACGATTTGGCAATGTCAAAATAATAGTCAAGGTTTAGATCGACAACAACCCTTTTTTTAAAATGTTTATCAATTGGCCTACATACTTATTCGTAGATACCACCATGTTTATATAGAGACTTTACCATAGTGATGATAAATATTTGATGAAAACTCAATTATAATTTTATTAATGAGTGTAATAAATTTAAATAATACTAGCAACAAAAAACAAACTAATGCGACATTTCATCTCAGGCGAACTAATGGAAGGACTGAATGAAAACTACAAACAACATTTTTTTTTACAATTTACATTGAATAGTATTTGTATGTTCTTTGTTCATCGAACAACCACTAAAACACTAACAATATCACACAAAATAACCACTTAACCTAAAAATAAAGAAAAATATACAAAAAAGGGAAACAATGTTGAAATGAAAATTGTTTTATCTATTTCTTTGGAGTGAACTTAACAGAAGACAGGGCAGGATGGGACAGCAAGAGAAACTAAAACAACAAATAGCAATTGTTTGTCATTTGGCACCACAATAATACAAAAAATCTATGGTACAGAAAACTAAAACAAGCTACAACACAAATAATGGCAGCAAAATTTAGATGCGGAAAAGAAACGAAAAAAAAAAAACTTAAAAATCTATAGTTCTACAAAATAAAATTCATAAAATTTCAAAGGTTTTGCTACAAACACACAACAACTGCACATACCTCATCAAGCTCCTCACTAAATAACTGACCGACAGTGGTGAAAATGATTTAATTTAAAATGTAATAAAAATCTAATTATTTATTTGATGAATATAGAGAAGATGGAACAGTTAGTGGATAAATTGTGGCCATATTGAAGTGATGAAAATTTTCAAAATTCAAGTACATAATATTTATGATTGTGAAAATAATATCTTTTATTTAATTAACTTTTAATATGAAAGCAAATTGAGATTATAAAACTTTTTTTTATAAAAACGTTGGAACCAACAAATATAAAAGGCATTCTGAAGTTATCTTCTTATTTCAAATCTATTGGTCAATTCACAAGGTCTCCTATCAGTCATATTGTCATAATGTTCTAATATTTGACGACTCGGCGGCACGGCATAACTGAGTTTTAGGAGTTCGGCGCAGGTTTCTGCTGGTGGGTTACGATAACACAATAAACATAGCATAGATAGTAGTATTAACAACATTTTCAAATATTAGGACATTATGACAATATGAAATAATAGGAGACCTTATGAATTGACCATAAATGTTTAAAATTCTATCTCATACTAATTTTGGTCATTTTAGAAAAGCTTATTCAAAAGTACTCCTGCGACTCCTTCGATAATATTAAACAGTTTTCATTATTTGTTGTAAAAATGAAAACCTATAGACTCAGAATGATTTTCTTCTATACCAACAGTATTTTCTATAAAAAATCTTTCATGTAACACTAGTCTCTACAGAAAATGTTGTGTAGAACAGTATTTACTATAGAAAATCTTGTTTAGAACATGCTCTTCTGTTTGAAAGATATGAGTTTTACCTTTTTAACGGTTACAGTAGTTTAAAATCAATCATTTGTATGAAAAAACCAAAAAAAAATCCAAATACATGTTATCCCAAAATTAATACAACTCATCCATTTTATAATTGATTTTTTACCCTTTACCATGAGTGGCATTCCGATTGTATGTTCCGTCTGTATGTTGAAATCTATTTCCGAAACCCCTAAATTATTTACAGACACCATGGTGACATCAATATATGCTATTTAAAATCGACACCGAAATAGCTGAGGTATATGCAAAAAATATATACCTCAAACATTATTCCGATAGGCAAAACCACCCCAGACTCGCATCTGCCCATCCCAGATAAAAATTTGGAAAGTCGCGGAAAGATTTTTTTGGATTTGTAGATTGTTCCGTTAAGAGATTCCAGTGCCCTAGAATATTAATCATGGGCTTTTTGGAACCCAAAAAGTTAAAAAATATTCCAATGCCAATCGTACAACGGAGCACATGTAATGTTTGGTTTTAAAAACGATTTACAAGCTAACATAAAGGAGTCAAATCCGCAAGCCATTTTGGTTCATTATTTTTCCGACAGGCTAAACTTTCGTGTTCACACATATGTATCATCAGCGCAAACATTCTTAGAATAGTAATGATTTATAAAGCCTAAGCCAAGCTCTTCAAACTAAACAGTATAATAATATAATATAATGAACAGCCTTTGCACAACTAGATGGAGTTTTAGATATAAAATTGTAAGTCAGTAATTAAAAATTACGCTGTAATTAAAAGTGATCTTGAAGATTTCAACATAAGGTAAAAGCTAAAATCTGGATTTGCCGGATTCTATTCCTTCAGTTGATTATTGGAAGTTAAATATATATATAAACCAGTAATAGATAGCATAATTTTTAATATCGAATACCGATTCCAAAACATTCCATTACCTAAAGCTGCTAACAATTTCTTTAAATTAGATTTGGATGGCGCCGATGAATTCATTATTAATTACATGTTTTGCATGATAATTGATATGATAAAATCCAAAATTGACAACAATATCTCTCCAAGAATTTACGTACTTTTACAAGTGGCAATAAGCCTTACTATCAGCTCTGCTAGTTGCGAAAGAAGTTTCTCAGCTATGCGTAGAATAAAACAATGGTTACGTAGTGTAATGCTTCAGGAACGATTTTCAAATTTAGCAGTTTATTTTCAACTCAATTCTTTATTTATAATAATATTTGTACAAAGGCGTATATATATACGTATACAATATTACATTTTTAAATATAGAGAGTTTAGATATAAATAAATCTTTTCAACTCAAAAATAGTATTTTGTCTAACTAATATAATAAGGAACAAATAACAGTTTAGATCAAGAGGAAAACTAAAAAAAATTCCATTTAAATATTTAAATATAAATAATAACAACACAAAAATGGAACTGGAAAAATGGAAATTTTAGAATCACGAAAAATACAGTCAATAGTAGTGTTCGCGTACTTGATAATTTGTAATAATTTGTACAAATTATCACTGGAAGTTACGGAATTGCGTTCGTTTACTTTTAAAAACTTGTAACGAGAGAGCAAGAGAGTGTTAAAAGTGACATTAAAATATGTTTAAAAAATATGGTTGCAAACAAAACTAAAAAGTTGAAAATTAATACAATTTACAAGTTTGCAAAGAACAGATGCAAAATAACACAAAACAAACGGTTTGAATTGATTTATAATAAAATACAACTTATTTTTACAAATTGTTGTTCACGTACTTTTTTTTGTTACTTTTCATATTGAGAGTAATTTATTTTTACTTTCCAAAATAAAGTTACTGGATATTTTTTACTGGGAAGTACGCGAACACACCTAATATGTTTTTTATAATTAAATAAACTGACTCATTGAAGCTACTTTTAAAATTTAATAAATCAAAAGCATTTTTGAAGAATAAAATTGATTTTAACCCTTTCGGTAAAATCAATTTTACTCTTCTAAAATGCTCAATAAAATATTAATTACGTTATTAAGGTATAAAAACAATACTTTGTTTAAAAAATGTGTGGTCAAAATTACTTCATTCCAATACACAATGAGATATTTTTAAGTTTAAAAACTTTTTTTTAAAAAAAATTAGAAAACAATTTGGAAAAAAAAAATTTTAAAACATTAAAAAAAAAAATTTGATTTTGTTTAAATAAAAATATTAAATATTTTAAAATATTTAGTATTATTTGGTGAAGGGTATATAAGATTCGGCACAGCCGAATATAGCTCTCTTACTTGTTTTTTGTAAATTTGTTTAAATGTCCTAATTTTGAAGCTAGTTTTGGATAAAAATATATTTTTTACTGAAATTTTATTTTGATTACTCTATTAAATACTTTGAATTTAATATTGTTTTTATGTTTACGAAATAAAAAGTGAAGAGATTATTTTCAAACGCGGCTTCTTCTTTATTGATATCAATTTGATACATTGCGACTAATCTCAATTGAAAAAGATTACGACTAACGGAGGGTTAAAGTTCGAAAGCCATACCAAATAATTGTTATGGCTGGCCTTAATAGACGCGAGATTTTTCCATTACTCTTAACGCCCATGAATGTCATGATATTGGACATTATAACACGTTGTCCTCTTTTGGAGGTAGCTAATCAACGGTTAGTGCATGAGGTATTGCGTTAAAATGCTTTTCTGCTTACAATTCTAACCAAAGGAAGTAACATAAAACTCACTGTAGCAAGCTTCAAACTATAATATACTATTTATGTGAAGCAACAAACTAACTTTCATACACACTTTTACTTACTTACATACATTAAAGCGAATCTAGAAAAGGATGTTACTTGCAAGAAGAAAATGACTTGCCAAAAAATTTAATAAAAATACAAGATAAAAATAAAAACATGGTCAACATTTTACCAAAGAGTTAGAAAAACATAATATACACATTCACACACTTGAAGTCAAATTGTTTTAGTTTGCTTTTATTTATTCTATGAAACAAAATTTAAAAAAGTCAAGAAAAACTTTTAAAAGGATTCTTCTTGCGGTATATTGTCCTCCATATACAATATACCAGAAACAAAAGAAAAAGTGACATACACTTCTTTGTAAAATAAAAATTAATGACACTAAACAAAATAATTTTAAATTTGTGGTAGAAATGCTAAAAGGTTTTAAACTTTTTTTTTAAATTTTCCAAATTACTATAATAAAATGGGCTATTTATGTGCAAATGTAATATATCGTTTTGCTAATGTGAGTAATAAAGAGTTGATTATTATTAAAATCTCAAGTGACAAGAACCCTATTAGGAGTTATCTCAAAGTCAAGAGGCTTTCTTAATTTGTGATAAACTTTTATACCAAAAATCTATAGTAATGTTATTAGTAGTGTTTATAAAAAACAGACTATTTGAAAAAACTGGTTTGTCGGTTACCTGAAAAATGGCCTTTTTTAGAAAAGTTTTTTCTTTGGTTAACCGTTTTCGATAAAGCCGGTTTAACCGGTTAACCGACATTGCAAAGAATTATTTTAAAAATATGAGAATACAGGAAAATAAACAGTTTTTGAAGCTAAAGAGAGAGAACAGGTTGTTTTGCTGATGTAGACGATAATTTGACAGACAAAGAAGAAAGGTTATTTGACGAAGAGAGCATAAAATTGTGGCAAAAAGAATTATCAGCAGTTGCATCGACTTCTACATCTAATGTGGATGCACAAAAGTTTCTGGCAAGGACGAAAGATTCTATATTATTCAGGCGGTCTTCTGGGTCTGAGCTACAATAAATTAGTGAGAAAATCCAGGGCAGAAACTATTAAATCTGAGTTCAAGAACTACTTGCCTAGCATTGTAACCGTCCATAGGGATGGTAAACTATTACTTGACTAAGATGTGAGAAGCCGTGAAGAAGCGTAATGCGTTTTATTTGCAACTCTGATATCTTTGGTGACCCCCACTGAAATTTTCCGGCAAACATTTTCGTAGAATATTTTAACCCTTTAACGTCCTTTTTTAAAGAATTTTTTTTTTTTTATTTTCTCGAACAAATTGTAAAATTGACCCCTAAAGAGTGGAGATAGAGGGTTAAGATCTTTCACAAAACTGAACTGATTAGAAGCTTGTCGCAATATTTTCCTGATGATGGTCTTGTCGCGACAAGCTTAAATACTATAATTAAATAATTAAAGTTTATTTTAAACTTCACCATGAATAGCAATGGTATATATAAGTTTATCATTCCGTTTGCACTTTCTACATTTTTCAGTTGCCACCCCATAAAGAATACATATTCTGAATCGTTGCGAATTGATAGCGAAGTCGATAATACCATGTCCGTATGTATGTATTGTGCTGAAAATATCCAAATTCTAGTTTAAAATAATTATGTGTAATAATGCCCTTAATTTTATAACAAAATTGTGGCTACTCGAATATTTCTTTTTCATATCGCTCATTTGCTGCAAAAATGTTACAACTCAAAAAATGAAATTTTTGAGTTAATAATGATTGTTCCACAATGTATACATTTATATGTGTGATGTTTTTACTTTTACTTTAACTATGAATAACTTTTGAAAGAGTTAACTGTAAAAATTTCACACAAATATCTTGTATACTCAGCTTTGAAAAAATAATAAAATTATCTTTATGTATTGTGTGTGAAAAATTTTAATCTGATTTTCTGTAAAACTCCTGTTTTTATACCCTTCACCTTCGTGAGAAGGGTATATATAAGTTTGTCATTCCCTTTGTAATTTCTACATTTTTCATTTCCGACCCTATAAAGTATATATATTCTGGATCATTATAGATAGCGGAGTCGATTAAGCCATGTCCGTCCGTCTGTCTGTTGGAATCAATTTTCTGAAGACCCCAGATATCAAAATCGGAAAAAAAAAATTTTCCGATTTTGACTATATGACTATAACAATAAAGTATGTACATTAGGCCGGGTCGATTTGTATGGACGATCAAAACGTAAAAAATCGTATAGCAGAAACGCAATCTACGCAAAATTCTAATAAATTATCCCCAAGAAATTATAGGTCTAAAATCAAATCCTATCTTGCGCATTTTGTCTTTTATCCAATAAAAAATAAAACTATTAAAAAAAATATATATATACTGCAATATCATTGGATAAAAGACGAAATTCGATAGGATTTGATTTTAGACCTATGGTTTCTTCTTAGAATTTTCCGTAGAATGCGTTTCTGCTATACGATTTTTCGTGAAAAAAAATCGAAAAAAAGTGTTTATTTTAAATAGCTTCTTAAGAATACTATTGCATCTATGATTTCATCTGACATTCTGGAACGAATTTTGTTTTCGACATATGCTGCTTCCGAAAAACATCTTTCACATTGGCAAACCCGTTTGCAAATACTTATAACAAATCTGCAAGTATTAGATATTTCAAAGACATTTGCAACGACGTATATAAGACCATAGTAAGTTGGACCTACAATGGGTCAAAATCGGAAAAAAAATTTTTATCCAGAATTTTTTTTTTCATAAAAAAAAATTGGAAAAACAAAAAAAAAAATTTTTAAATTTAAAAAACTTAAATAACAATCGAAACAAATTTTTTTCAAAAAAATTAAAAAAACAACTGGAAAAAAATTAAATTTTGTTTACCTAAAAATATTTAAAATTTTGAAGTATAATTTGGTGAAGGGTATATAAGATTCGGCACAGCCGAATATAGCACTCTTACTTGTTGAGTTATGACGTTGTTCCAGCAAATGACTGGACATATTGTGTCCTTGAAATCGAAATTTTAATTAAATTTAAATGAGAAATAAAACATGATGTCTCTTCTTATTAAAAATTTCATTAAAACATATTTTGTGTCTAAAATTTTATGGATTTTATTAAGTTTTTTTCTTCTCCTGTAAAGTAACAAAAAATCGAGTTACGCCTTTTTTATATTAAGCCATCGATATATAGGAAGAACAACAATATAGATATGTATGTAACAAAAATTTATAAAATAAATGCTATTCATCTGAATTGCATTCAGTATCACTCACTTCATCCTCACTTAATACTAAGTTTTGCAAAGTTTGATCATTTTCATGTATTTCTTCAGTAATACAATTTTGTATGTCAGTAAGACTAAAATTTGTGTTATTCTTATCTTGTCTGAAAATATATAGTTTTGGTTCAGACATCAAAATCATTCTTTCGATAAGATCTTTATTAGTAGATTGGCGATTTGTTTTTCTGGTGTGGTATAAACGAGTATTTCTTACAACTGTATGAGTCGATTCCAGGGCTTCCCCAGATAATATGCCTATCGGTATGCTCAAACGTTTAATAAATTCTACTCCATGAACTAGTATTTTGTCAACCGTAGCGGACATATAATACCATGAATATTTCTCCATGTATAATTTCCACGTTTCGCTAGAAGTACTTCAAAATTGTTTATATTAATTTCTTTTCCACTATAAAAAGTCCTCAATATCAAGGACATTTTTTTTAAATAAGAGAAGGATCAATTTCTGTTATCTTAGACGAAATTTCATTTCGAATATTATAAATATACCGTTATTTCGAAAATGGAGGAGGTTGCACAAAATATATTCGCGTAACTCAGAAACGGTTTATTTTATTGAATAAACTGAAAAAATTCAGATTTTTAAAAACTTTTTAAAAAATCAGTCTTTTTAAAAAATTCTTTTTGATTTTACTTAATTAGAATATTGCACACAAGATACAGTAATTTGTTCATTTTAATTCAAAACTTATTTGTTTTAATTTTTGGCCGCCTTCGTGACAGTGTGCATCGCACACAGCGATCTGCTAACTAGCAGACCGATTAGACTTAGCAGAGAGTCAGCAAAGAGTTTATTTATAATGAACTTTTGTCTGCCAATAAAAGTTTGTTGTATTGCCAACTATTGAAGAAAAAGTCAACTCTGATGTATTTGTTGACATTTCTAATTTAGTTTTTTCCCTCGAATCTTAAAAAGAAGAACAAACTATGTAATTAATTAATTTTATTTTGTTCGCATAGAAAACTTTTTAATATTTTTCACGTTTATTTACAAATTTACTTCGACAGAAAACAGCTGTTGTTAAAATACTTAGCAAGTCTTTGGTTGTTCGTTAACATGCGTTTAGCGAGTGGATAAGAAATACATTTTATAAATAACTCATATGTATGTTAAATCAATGCTAAATTTTGGTTATAAATACGCCTGTTAATATTTTTGTTTGTTTGTTTGCTTTTTGCATTTTTTATGTTTCACAACAATTAAAAAATATTATATTTGTTGCCGAGACACTCCCACCTGATTAATAAATACGTATGGATCTTCTAAATTTAATTTGAAAACAAAATGTAAGAACAAATCTAACTACGAGTATTTAAGAAATTATTTATAAACGTTATGAATTGAAATCAATTAAATCATATATTTATAATATTTACTTTTTTCTCCATGCATTCAATATTAAATTCCTTGTGCCAATATGTCATTGAACTCCAATTTTTAAATCGCCTTACCAATTATTCAATGTTAAGACATAATCTTTGTAGCAAATATTTGTTATTTAAACATTAAACACTATCGTTTTCCATTGTAAAATATAAACTCATAGATACTTAATATAATTTTTTCCCCGACTAATGGCACCATTTATAAATCACCAACACCACAAAACCAGCAGCGACACAAAAAACCATTATGGCAGTGACAATATGCCTCGGTGAACAGAATGAACATTTTAAATTACACTCTCTCTTCCATTCCCATATATTTACTGAGAGAAGTATTCACAGGGATTGTAATCAGGATGCGGAAACAGTGTATTTCTACTGGTTTCTTTTCTTCGTTTTTTTTCTAATTCCTTTCTTTTTTTCTTCGCTGGAATATTATTCTAACAACTCTTTTTCATTACATTTTTTTTTTTAAACAGAACAGCATAGTTTTTCCACGTATGTATGTGTTTTTGTTAAATATTTTCTCTTAAATACTGTAGAAAAGATGGGCAAAAAAAAAAAAAAACTTGATAAAATCTTAACGAGCTGTTCGAAGGAAATAAAAAGAAAACAAAATTTCACCGGAAGAACAGTTTTTTTTACAGAGATATTGTTAAATATTTAATAATTAGTTTTCTTTAAATATTTAAAAGACTTCTTGTTTGAAAAGTAAACATCAGTAGTATTATTTTTCTTAAATGTACATAAATATTTATATATTTTAAAATCGAATTTTGTTAGATTGTATTTTTTATTTTAAATTTATGTAGCTTAAGGCTTCCATTCAAATACAAAATACATAGATAGGGGTGATACTTATGTATATTAAAATCAGCATTTCGTTAACTTTTTTTTCCAAAATTGAGTTTTTTGCGTACTTCAATGGATAATCCCCTAATACAGCATTGATAAAATAAAATAAAATGCCACAATATTAAATTGATTGAAGACAAAAATATGTGTTAAAAAAATCGCAACTATAAAACTTTAAGTTTTATTTCCTATAAAGTAAGGAAAATATTAGTTTGGGCCTTTTATATTAAGGTCTCGATATATATTTTGATAAAAAAAATAAAATTGTTCGATTAGGTTTTTAAATTTGTAATGTAAACGTTCGGCAAACATATCTATAATACTAAATTAAGAGTGATTAAAAATGTTTCTCAAAATGTTCGCAAGCTCTATTCACTTTATACCAATTCCTATAGGGTAAAGTTGCTAGAATTCTTCGAAGAATCATTTAAAAAAATTTCAATGTAAGAAATTTATTTAAAATGGATTCCGAAATAGTCCAATTATAATTTTGTTGTTGGTGCGACATAATAGCAATATTTGCTATTTGGTAAAATCTAAGCATTTTCGAAATAATTAATAATCAAAGTCGGTTTCATATATTTGAAAAGAAAAATTGTGTTTATTAACATATTAATTTTAACAAGTAAGATAGCTATATTCGGCTGTTCCGAATCTTAGATACACTTCACCAAATTATACTTAAAAATATTTTTTTTTTAAATATTTTTAGGTAAACAAAATTTAATTTTTTTTTTCGAAATTTTTTTATAAAAAAGTTTTTTAATTTTTTTTAAAATTTTTTCTTTCCAAATTTTTTTTTTTAATTTTTAAAAAAAAAATTTTTTGGGAATAAATTTATGAGAAAAAAAAGCATTAGATTAATTAATGACTTAGTAGTCCAGATATAGATCAGAAATAGGACATAAATCGAGGTTTTCCCGGTTTTTTCCTTATATCTCAGCAATTTGTTGGCCGATTTTGTAGATTTTAAATGGCAACTGAGCCGGAAGAATTCCTGACATATTGATCATGTATGTAAGTTATTTAGGGGCTACGGAAAATTAAATTCAACATACAGACGGGCGAGGCTATATCGACCACTCATGGCGAAGGGTATAAAAATGCTAGTATAAAAATAAATTCATTCATTTTTTAAATCAAAAAATTCGAACAAAAGTTACTAGAATAATCGAGAAAAACATAATTTTTATTGAATGACAAGACTAGTTTCATTGTTGTCCCTTGGTAAAATATTTATCGCATTAGTTTTCTTCTCTTCAATGTAGGACATTGATATTTTGTTTATATTCAAGGTTCCATCTTCATCCTATTCTCTGTGAAATGCTTCCATTTGTTCTGACACATTTTAATGAAGGACATTTAAGCTAGATATGGTCAGATTTCTACAGGATTTCTCCTCATGTTTCTGATTCCAAGTGTAAAAGTATAGATCGGAAAAAATATGGATCAAATTGTTCCTAATATTTACAATCCTATTAAAATTTTGATATAAATTTTAGTTTTAGAAACTCAATGAATATGTAATATGTAATAAAATCTTTATTTATTAACGAAACTCAATGAAATTTTCAGCGTTTTTTAAGTTCTAAATAACAAGGTGTAAAAAAACTTGTCAAAAGGTCAAAGGGAATCCCGCAATTCCTAAAAATTGGAGCGAAAATCCCAAAAATGGTATTTATTACAATTTTGTCTATAGGGTCCACATTTCCTTCGGGGCTGCGAAAATACTTTAGGGATAAATAGGGAACACATCAGGGTTTCCAAAACTGCTTTCCGTTTTCTGATCCCAGCTTTGGGATTTTAGAACATGTGGTCCAAAGTTGAAATTTTGATAAAAAATAGTTCAATTTCCAAAGGGCGTAGGGCCGACATGTTAGAAAAATAGGACATGTTTTTTATACCAAAATGTTCTCCATAAAGAAACTTCATAGAAAAACATAAAACTGTTATATGGTCTTAAAGAAAGTAGTTTTTTAATAAAAAAGAGTTAAGCCACCTTTTTGTCAAAAAAATAGCAAAAATATACTATTTTTTGAATTTTTAAATTGAAAATCTGTTATTTTTGGATTCGTAATCGATATTGCTCTGAAATCTTTTGTATGTTATTGGTAATTTAGTTGTCTAACTAACAAAAAAAATTCCATTCGGTCCATAAGAGCGCCCTATATTTTTAAAACAGCGGACCAAGGTATGGCAAAATTTTAAAATTTCAATTTTGAAATGCCTATAACTAGAAAATTATAAGAGATAAATAGCACAAGATCTAGCCGAGCGCTTTCCAAAAATATAAAATTCTTTTAAATCGGATGGGAAACAAAAAATGGCACGTGTTTAAAAATTTTACATGTCGAAGGTACCCTACTTTGAGCCCCCATAGCGCCGCCCCTGGATTATTTGTAGGGCCCATTTTAATAAATTAAACTCGAATACTCCTTGGCTACGATCGGATCAGCCGTTTAGAAATGCCAGATTTATTTCGAAAAAAATTCGATTCTGCCCCACTGTGCGTCCGCAGCTGTAATTTGATTACATAAGGTGAATATTTTAGAGAGGGCTTAAGCGGCAATATCTAAGATGCGGGCAATATCTCTAAAAATTAAGTAGACTCGATGTGACACCGTTTTGAAAATAGCATACAACTTAATGAGATAAATGAAAAAGATGACAACTTTGAATTCGCTCAGAAATGCATGCTTTAGCTAATTATAACTAATATAATGCGAAAAACTGTTTACTACTTCCACTCACTTTCTGAGTCGATTAAACGATGTCCGTCCGTCCTTCTATGTAAACCCTGTAATCAAACTACAGGTCGCAGTTTTAAAGATAATTCGATGATATTTGGCACATGATTTTCTATTGCCCCAAGGACAAAGTCTATTGAATTTGACTGAAAATTGTTAAGCTTATAATCTTATAAGGTCCTCTTCCGAAAATTATTCACGAAAATAAATTACTGAAATTTTAAAAGAAAAATATTTTTGCTTATTTACTTAGTGTAGGGTATTATATGGTCGGGCTTGACCGACCTACAGTTACGTCATTTCCATTTGTCCTGCTCTTTCAGTATTTTTTGGGGGGAATAACAACTTTGAACATCCTATCATACTCCGGAAGGACGTTATGGAGTCATAGTTTTAATTGAGCAGCTGGCGCTATGCATATAAAAACAGCTCGTTAAAGTGATTTTCGGAAGTGTGACTTATATGGTAGCTATGATCAATTATGGACCGATCACCATGAAATTAGGTCGTTTGATTTATTTCTATATGAATCTTATTTGTATTGAAATTTTTAAGGAGACCAACATTTTTAAGAGTTTTATGCTCGATAAAGTAGTTGGGATCTATGGTCAATTATGAATCGATACGCACAAAATTTTTAAAATATTGTGGTCATTTGTATGGGAGCTATGCGAATCGCATAATACTCCCCACTAAGATACACACAACGGTATGGTGGTGTAGGGTATAACAATTACACATAAAGCATTGTTCACATAAAATCCGGTAGTACTGTAGAAACTTTTTACAAAAAACTAGTGGCAATATTTTAGTTTTTTTTTCGCATGACTTTCTAAATAAACCAACCGTTATTCTGTCAAGATTTCAAATTAGTACATTAATTTTTGTACACGTGGTGAAAATCAAAATAGAAACAATAATTCTGCACAATTTTCAACAAAAAAACTGAAGCTTCAAAAAGTACTGTGAATGATGTTATAGCACGTTACAGAGAAACCTTAAGAACGGATCGTAAGTAAAAAAAGACTTTACAACCAAGACCTTATAACGAAAATAGTGCGTTCTATTAAACAAAATCCTAGTTTATCTGATAATGATCGCGCCAAAAATATAAAACCAGTCGTAGTACAGCACGAAGAATACGCCTAGATACTGGCTTACGGTCATATCGTAGCACTAAGTATCCAAATCGTACTGAAAAGCAAAGTATTACTGCTGTAAAACGGTCTCGTTTACTTTACGAACAAGTTCTGACAAAATTTAATAACTGCCTTATCATGGATGATGAAACGTATGTGAAACATATGTGAAAATGGATCTTCGACAGCTACCAGGATGTAAATTTTATGTTGCAGATAGCCGCGGGAATGTCAATCAAAAATATAAATATACAAAAATGGATAAATTTGGTATGAAGGTAATGGTGTGGCAAGCTATCTGCAGTTGCGGTCTTAAGAGTGCTCCGTTTGTAACCTCTACAACTATGACTTTGGATATTTACATCAAAGAATGTCTTCAAAAACGTTTGCTGCCCTTTATTAGACAACACCATTCTTCAGTAAAGTTTTGGCCTCCTGCCACCATTCCAAAGTTGCCATGGATTGGTATCGAAGCAACAAAGTCGATGTAATACCAAAACATATGAACCCAGATTCGGCCAATTGAAAAATATTGGGCTATTGTCAAAGCTTAATTAAAGAAAAACGGAAATGCTATTATCGACAATAAAAAATTTTATCTGCTTGGAGTAAATATGCAGCACATGTGGACCTAAAAGTTAATGGGTTAATTGCTAATAAATAAGTTTACATTTGTGGTTGAACTTTATTAAATCGCATTTTTCTTTATATAGACATGAAATCTTAAGTGCGACCGGATTGTAATTGAGTAATATTTTAGCTCCTTTTGTAGTTATTTTTAACTATTTTCCTTAAAATATAAATACATGTATAATCGAAAATTGCATTAGACCATAGAAATTTAAAAATAATATCTCCTGATTTTGACCTAATATTTGAAAACTATTGAATTCTACGACCAAAATTGCGAATTGCTGTGTCTTTTCAAAAGTTGAAATTTTACTTATGTATATTGTTATTTTTAAATATATACCTATGTATATATACATAGTGATACCAAGGTTTTCTGATTCAATCAGACATTTTGGATAACCTGACGATATACTTTATAAATTATTAATCAATAAGACAATAAGATCAGAGCATCTATACAGGCATGTCTACATCATATCAAAAAAACCAACGTCCCACTCAAAACCAACTTTCCACTTGGCAATAATAAATTTAACAATCATAGCGAATTATATGCCCATAAGCCTTTATTAACCAAACACTTTAAAGCAATTAAACAGAACGAGTTTTTGTAAATATTTTGACTTAATTGTACATACACTTAAAAACAAAATTATATTTATTCGTATACTCATCATTGTTGCCATTAGCTTCTTAATTGATCTAATATTGACATAAAATTTCAAAAGTCTTTAAAATGAAATACAAATAAACAACAGCAGTTATAAACACAAATAAATACTTACATTTATATTACAATATATAGATACATACACCTACACAAAGTTAAGCCTTGCTATTCTTTGGAAATTAAATATTCGTTGAATAAGAATACAAAATAATTGAATAAAATTTCCATTTAAATTGTTATCTTTTGTAACAATTTCCAGCGTTTCTTTCTTTTTTAAACAACAAAGACCACCGTGAACTAGAACAAAATATGTATTTATACTTATGTATTGTAGAGTCGTACAAATACTTGAAGCATTTACCCTTAAACCACCGAAACCATAAAGACAAATTTAAAGGAAAAATACTTTCGAAAAAAAAATAATGAATAACATGAAATTTGGAATGAAACTAAAGTGCAAGTATAATTTGGGAAAATAATATTATATAGTTGAATAATTGTACAAACAAAGATATATTTAAGAACTTGTATTATTATTTTTATTATTAAAAATTTTCAGCAAATTAGTTCTCAAATGTTAAATATATATTATTCAATTAGAAAAATTTTGTTAGAAAAAGCTAAAGCTTCTTTATTTTTTTAACGGCAGAATTCACAATCAATATTAAAAAAATCCAAAAAATGGGAATTTTAATCCATTAGGACCACATTTGCATATTAACAACGTACTAATGTATACAAAACTATATGCCGTTTGAGATTCCGTTCTTTAGGATTTTAAGTCAAATAGGCTAAATCCGTAATTTCGAAGGACAAAAAGATTTGTATACGGGTTTTTGGATATTAGGGTATTCAGTCGATTAACCGTTAATCGGTTAAACGATTAATTTTGGTCGGTTAACTGTTCGAATAATTTAAAATTGACGATTTTCAAATAACAAAGAAATATAGTTTTAAATACACAAATTTTATTTCTTAACTCTTGAACATTCCCTTCTAGCAATAGCTTGTTGAAGTATCCCAGCAAAAATTTTGTGAATTTTTGTAATGACCATTAGTTATTTCATGCATTATTTGAGTGGTGATTACCCAGCACATTATTTTATATACTAGAATAAGTACTTATTTTTATACAGGTTGGTAATGAACTTTTTCATTTAGCACAGCTATCAAGTGTGTTTGACTGGAAAACGGGAGATTAGTGGTTCGCCACCTGTCAAAGACATTAATTTTATTGTTCATATCATATTCATTTATATGTTGATGTTAAAACTATTGTTAACTTACAATAAAGTAACTCGTACAAGGAGTAGTGAGTTATCAGCTTGACTATAAAACACAAGCAAATAATGTGACTGTTCGATTCCCACACAAGAAAATATTTTTTGTGTTTTTTTTTAGCTACATATTCTTGTTGTGAATTTACTACATATTTCTTAACTGATTGTAAGTACATTTGTAAGCTTGACCCATGAATTTTTTAAAAATCTCGAACAAAGGTAAGTAGTGTTTCAGTCAAATAATAAGTAGTTATGCCTTTGCTCCAATATTACTTGCTGCCTTACTAAGTAAAGTTTTTGCTGGGATAGTACGAAATCTGAAACTAAGGAATTTAGAAATTACAATTTTTTTAAAACTTGTACGCAAAAGTTTTTGAAAATCTGAGTGCACTTTGTGAAATATTAAGAGCTATTTTAAACATATGGGGGATTTCACGTCAAGTGAACCAACTTTTAAAATGTTTGCCTTCCGATCGGGATGAAATTTGCACCAAGGTTAGGCCGATAACCTATTCTTAGGTGTGAACAAAAAAATAATTTTTTTTAACGGCAGTTTCAAAACTCCATTTTAAATTTTTTAAAAATTTTGTTAAACAAATTTCAGAATTTTTTGATCATCTCATTGGGATTTATTAAGAATATAATAGGGAATAAAAATGTGAAAAAATTATGAAAATATCTCTAATAGTTTTTCCGTACTTGCGATTTAAATTTTCGAGAAAACCAATTATTTGGCAATTTCTAGGCGAATGAGCTCTATTTTCTTACTCATGAATTTTAAGCAAAACTTATTCAGCATACTATAGTCCAGATAATTCTAAATATACTCTGGAACTTTTAATAAAATCGGAAAACGTTAACCCTTAAATCGTGAAGGTCAAAGTCAAATATTTCAATATTTGGAAAAAAAAAATTATTTTTTTGTTCATACCTAAAATAGGTTAGCGGTATCCTACGAAGACAAAAACTCATATACAAGTAAAGCGGTATCCTACGAAGACAAAAACTCATATACAAGTAAATATGGACATATTTTAAGTAAAAATGAGCTTTAATTTTAATATTTATCAAAATATGTTAATTTGGTTTCAACCTTTCTTATTCTACATTCCTGAGACACGTTAATGGCCTGGCGAATTTTTAATAACTTTAACATTTTTTGACCAATTTCTGCTTTTCATGTCTCATTAGAACGACAATTACGTACACATTTCGATTATTTTAAATTAAATTGCAAAAGTAATTTTTTAATGGCAAAATTTTTACAAAAACTAAAAAAAATGCATTTTTTCCCCTTGTTAATGCATCTCAAAACTTCAGAGGGCTTGCGGCACGTCTTATCCCCAACCGATTTACTTCAAATTTTTTCAGGATGATTTTTTTACTAATGTTCACCAAAATGGAGGGTGAGAAAATCCAACTTTCGTTTATTAAGGGCCACCCTAGTGTATATATTTATTTATTGTTTTGTTAAATTGTTATGTTTTGTTTGTTTTTTATGTTTTTGTTCTTTTTATTAACAAAATGCGTGTTTTTCTTTTCATTTTAAAATTCAAATATAAATTATTCGGTTAATCGAATAATTTAAAATTAACCGATTATTAACCGATTAAATTTATAGATAAATTATTTGTTCGATTAACCGATTAATTGAATACCCTACCCTAATATCTATATATGATTCATAGATAAAGTAATTAATTTAGAAATTTCCTCCCGAAAGACGACTTAAATACTTGATATAATGAAACTGATTTCTGTTCGGGCCCAAAAAACCAGACACAGCGTATAACTACAGAAAATTATAAGAACTTTTCCCAAAGAAACCATGATTCCAAAATCAAATAGGTCACATAAATGTTAATGCTAAAAACACTGGGACTTAAATTTCAATTTATTGAAAAAAAAAGAAAAAATTGTCGTAGGTTGTAACCCATTTTCAACTAATTTTAGAAATTGTCGTAGGCTGTAACCCATTTTCAACTAATTTTAGAAGCATGTCACCACTAATGGAAACTGAAATTAAACAGACACTTTCGTCAGACGTAAAGTAATTATATCGCAGTTGATTGTGGTTTGCTTGTGGTTTCTGTCCCGAAGATTTAGTCAACATAAAACCGGGACCAATTGTCCACTCTCGATGGTTAATAAAAGCCAACAGAATAACTTGAAAATCTGATAGTATTTATTTTCATTACGAATGTTTATCTGCCAATGTACTTTAATGTAAAGTTACATAGCTCAATCATCTACGGGACTTCACTTTTATTTTACTTATACGGTGGACGTAATATTTAGCCAACTCATAGAGATGCTGTTAATAAGGTTGTGTAAAACAATGCGTACTTTGCTCACCTGGAAAATGTTTTATTGTCAATGTTTTTCGATGAAAGAAAAGCTGTGCGTGAGAGATGCATAACAAACTTTTGCATTTTCGTAACATCCTTTAGGATCCGTCAACACTTAGAGCTTACGAAAAACCTAAAATAAATTTTGAATGCTCAGACTAGGTTGAAACGATTGACTTAGATGCAGCCTTTTGTCTAAGCAGCCATTTACTACAAACTTTCCCTACGATCCTTTGTTGGGATACATTGATTTTTATGATCCAGCGCTACCTGATATAGTAACACCGGCACATATTTAGTGAACTGAGCGATTTGTACAATTGCTTACCAATGTTTCCCGGAGTGCAATCGATATTTTGGCAGTTACTATTGAATCCCACGAATGGATAGCAAAAAGGATCTAATATGTAAATTACCGCTATAAGTCAAAGATAAATTAATTTACCCCCGGTTTTCCAATATATTTTTTAAATCTTTTATTTCATTTAATTATCTTTCAATAAAAATGTACTTAATTTTTTTTATAAAAATAAGTTTTAATAAAAAGTCGATTACATATCTTTTTTTAAATTTTTCCATTTTTAAATTTCCTTTTAATAAATTTTTGAATCAATTGTTTCTTTAACTCAATATCGAATTAAAATTTAGTAAACGCATTAACGCCGAATGGTTAGAAAAATACCCAAAAATAGAGCAATTTTATAAAAATTGTAGAAAAATCTACGAGAACGATATCAAAAATCTTTTTTTTGGAATAGATAAGGTATGAACCAAGCTACTTAAAACAATTTTTTCGGTAATATTAGGTTATTCCTTGGTTAGTAACTAGTGGGCCAAAGTTAGGCAATTTTATAAAATCACAAAATTCGAAAATAAACGGCTCTAGAAAACGGGGGGCGTGGAAGTTCCCCATGCCCTCCATGTGTCTAGTAGTCTTAGATGTCCTCTATCAGTAAACAAAATAACCAAGTGATTAGACCCACTTTCCTAAGCTACAAGTACGATTTTGTAGATTGGGTATAAAAATAACCACTTCGGCATATGTGGGTTCTAAAACATATGAAATATGAATTTAATTTTTCAAGTAAAAATTTAGTTTTTTTTTAAGAAAATCATTATAAAAACGTGATTATATAAAATATTTAGATGGGGGAAGGTTGACACAATCTAACTAATTTTTTTTTGAGCATGAAGTAATGATGCCAAACTTGTTATTTTATACTAATGGTGATTACCGCAATTATCTTATGTTGAAAAAATGGCTATTATGTGTGCGTAGGGGTTTTTAGAACCCACAGTTCGAGGTGACAGTCCAAAACTAGCAATGTCATCTACTTTCGGGTTACCACAGAATTAGTTAGGTGACATAGGCTTGCCCAGGGAGGAATTCAGTTGACTCTTTGGAGACAGAAACTGCATTTTGTCGATTGCAGATGGACAATTTACTCTGCATTCGATTTATTATGACAGGTTAAATAATTGATTTCTGAAGTACAATACAAAAACACAAGTTTTAAATGTCCCCATCTCTAGATTACTTTGGACCAGTAAAGTGACGACTGCCTCCGCCACGCAATACCTGGGAATGTTTAAGTAACAACTGTCTCCTCTCTGCATTACAACGAGTAAATTATTGACGAATGACCCAATACATACAAGTTAGAGTCAACCAGGTGTTTATACAATAGTGCGAATTAGTGTATTTTACGGGTGTATTGTGTCCTTGTCGAACTGCTGTTTTCATTTGTGAAAACTTTTTTAACAATAGTAATAGAAAAGTTGAATAAGCCTATTAGTGATGCAGAAATTGCCCATAAACCCATAGATTTTCTATATAATGTTTCCTAGACTTTCTCTCATTAACAAAAATATGTATAGTTCTATATTAAGGAGACTAATATTTCCATTATTTTCAACGATCTTATAAATACACTCCATCTCTGACTTACCAGTCTTTTTAGTTATTTGAATTTCATCAGACATTTGGGGGATTCAAACGGTCTGCCATTAGGTCGTATTGTCATAATGTCGTAAAATATTTTTTTAGTTTAAACAAATTCTTGTTGTGCTGCAAACAAAAAAAGTGTTATTTCATGACAAACCAATAAACATAGTTCTAAAAGTCTTATTACTTTATAACTTTTTTGTTTGAAACCCAACAAAAATTTATTTAAACTAAAAAAATATTTTATGACATTATGACAATACGACCTAATAGGAGACCGTTTGAATCCCCTAATTATAAATAGTATTTTATGAAAGTATCAACCTTATCTGATTGGCAATATCTGTGGTTTGCACCATTATTTTCCTCATCCATTTATAATTGTTAGCACCAACTGTTAAAACTTTAAGATGTTGAAGAATTTTTTATCAAGCCAGACTAGATCGATCTATTAATGGTAAATGGTTAACATTACACAACTAGTTAGGTATGTTGTTTCAACTTTTCACCATCTATATAGCTATATATGATAGCTAGATAGGCGCGGATTCTGGTCCACCATTTAGGGGGGGAAACAATTAAAATTTGTTCTACATTTTTCTTTTTTTTATATGAAACTTTTTTGGTTTTGGGGAAGGGGGAATTCCTATTTCCCCCTCTGGATCCTCACCTGTAGCTAGGTGTTGATAAATCTACAACGTAATCATCAAAACATCGAAAAAATACGTTAAGGGCTTCCTTTTTCTAAGAAGCTAATTAAAAAAAACTTACAGTTTAGAACCCATATATGCCGAAGTGGGTAGAAAAATACAGACCCTGCAGGCTCAGGTGTGGCAGATACAAAAAATTAAAAATATTCAAGGTAATATAAATGCCTTAAGTACTGTTTGTATAAAATTTCAGCAAAATCGGACAACGGATTCGGGGGTCAGGCATTAATGGGTTAAATAATTTTTTTTTTAATTTTTGAGTAGCAGAATCTTAACATTTTTATAATATTAACAGTTTGACTTTTATTATTTTGACATCTTCAAAACCATTATTTAGGTACAGAATTTTCCTAAAATAGTTACAGATATAGAAAGCTGAGAAAATTTCCTTTTAAACAAACCCTCTTCTGAGCAAAAAATGTTCTCGTAAAAAAGGGGAAGGTCTATTTTGATTTTAGAACCATGGTTTCTTGGGAAATTTTGTTTAGAATTTTCCGTAGATTACGAAAATTGACCCAACGTATTGAAGATATTTCGACAAAATTTGCCACATAAATTGTTTCGTCACGTTTATTATTTCACCATAAATGTACTCCCGAAAAAAGACTTCTTTGATATAAGCGCCAGATGTATATTCATTTTATTCTTAAAATTTTAGCTATCAGCGTTCAGTCAGTTAGGTGTTATTAAAATTTTATAATTATCTGGGGTAATCGATATTGTGCCATCGATTTTTCGATAGCTTTTGACATGTGGAAAAAATGTCCACTAAGACATATCAAAAAAATTATTTTCAACCAAAATTCAAGAAAAGTAAAAAAATTTACTTTTTCTAAATTTTTATTTTTAAGGTTTTTTATTACCTTTTAAAAACCCTTAAAAATAAAAGTCAATTTGTTTACTTATTCTGAAATTTGTACGCCCTGAAAATGATTTTTTTGATATTCTTAGTGGGCATTTTGTCCTCAATGACACAATATCAACAAATTTTGGTCTTACAAATTGACCCAACCTAATATACAAGGTGGCGCAAAAGTAAACTTCCGATGTTTTTTGGCTGTAATTAAAAAAAAAATTAAAAACTTTGATTCTTCTTGTGGATTATTTTTATTTGGTCTTTTAATTTTTTTTACATCAAGTCGAGAATATGATGTCATGTAAATGGCCGCCGCCACAGTTGATTGTCATTTGAGCACTTTTCATGGCATTTTCCATCACTTTGGCCAAAACTTTAAGAGCTGCAAGAGTCTGAGGCTTGTTGACATAAACCCGCGACTTCAAAAAGCCCCACAAAAAGAAGTCTGGAGCGGTCAAATCAGGCGATCTTGCTGGCCAGTGCAAATCGCCAAAACGGGAGATTAGGCTCCCGGGAAATGCATCCTTCAGCATATCGGTTGTGGCACGTGCAGTGTGTGCTGTTGCACCGTCCTGTTGGAACCACATGTTTTCCAATCCCAATTCATCAAGTTTCGGCAAAAATAACTCGTTGATCATTGCTCTGTAGCGTTCACCATTCAAAGTAACCGTTTGGCCCGCGACGTCTTCGAAGAAAAAAGGTCCGATGACGCCTTATGCGAAAACAGCACACCATACAGTGACTTTGAGCGGGTGTAATGGCTCTTCGTGGGTTACACGCATATTTTCAGTGCCCCAGAAGCATAAATTTTGCTTAAGATGGAAATGGGCCTCATCACTCATGATTATTTTTGATTCACGTTATGCCAAAGTCACCGACCTATTATTGGTCAAATAAATAGTCAGCAATATTCCGCGTTCTGGAACAGTGTAGCGTAACATTGTTCATTAACGTGTATTTCGCATGTCTTTACTACAAATGTCAAAACAGAACTGACATTAGGGGCCAATCGCAAAATTTATAGCATTTTCTGATATGAGGATTACTTTTGCGCCACCTTGTACATGTGTGTATATAATTAGATGTGCCTATATTTTGATGTGTTACAAATGGCATGACAAACTCAATATATCCCCCATGGTTTTAGGTGGAGGTTATACAAAATGACTACAACTGTGATTCCGCCTTGGAATGTGTTATCAGGAGTGGGAATAATCATTTAATTAAAGGCCATGGTAACTAACTGGTAACATAGAAATAGTATAATGGTTAATATTTTTTACTTGTTGATGTATTTGTCATGGAAACATTGTTACTTGCTTCTATTATAAATCAAAATAGAAGACAATAATTTTTTAAGAAACTAAATCAAAACTAAAGGTTGGTGTTCTAAAAAACATACAGATTATGAATTTTCGTGATAATGATATGTATATCAACAACCAGGTATTATTTTGAGTTAGTACAAAAGTTGAAATAGAAATTCTTCGTATATTTTCATTAAAAATGTATTACAGTGAGGCCTCGATTATCCGTGATTCGATTAACCGGCAACATCAATTAAGCGGTAAAGAAAATTTAAATATTTTTGGATCGATTTAATTTTTTTGTATCAATTAACCGTAATTACCTCTATTATCCGGGATTATAAGCATAATATTTTCGATTATTTTTGAACAATCAATTGATAAAACGAAAAAGGGGAATTTCCTCTATTGCATACGATGATTCGGAAGCATATACAAAAGTAGATTTTGCTATTTATGAATGGTTCCGGAAAGAAAGATTTAAACGAACTCCAATTTCTGGATTAACAGCGAAGAAAAGGCTAAAATATTTCACTCAAAATTAAGTAAAAAAGCATTCACAAACTTAATGCAGCAGGAGAAAAATATGCAGCTGATTACATATATGCTTCTACAATTTTCGTGGAAAAATTAAATGAATTCATATCAATGAAAAAACTCACCAATCTTATAGCGTAAGAGATATTGGCATTTGAATAATACGTCGAGTACTACATATAACACCTCGTAGCTATCAATTATCCCTTATAGCGTAAGAGATATTGGCATTTGAATAATACATTTTTAACATTTTTACCCACCCTACTCCAGTTTTTTGATGACCGCGGTTTCATTTTCTCTATTTTTAATTTATAGGACTAACAAGAAATGTATATATAACATAAAGAAAAAATTGGTTAAAAATAATGACTGAGTCCAAAGTTATGCTTAAATTTCAAAAAATTAAAAAAGGCGATTTTTCGTTATTTTTTTGGGAAAAAGGTGCTTTTATTCTTTTTATGTTATCTAAAAAAATTTCTAAGAATATGTATAAAGAATATATAGCTACGAGATGTTATATGTAGTACTCGACGAGAAGATTCTATATATATGTAATTCTTTTGAAATCGGAACACAAACGAAGAAATATTATTATTTTTAAAATTGAACATACCCGAGGTCTCCTAGCAAAAGAGGTCTTGAGCTCCAAATCTTCTCGTAAAAAACCGGAAGCTCGATTTTGATTTTAGAACCATGGTTTCTTCTGAAAAAGTTCATAGAATTTTCCGTAGATTACGAATTTGCTATACGCTTTACCACGTTTTTTGGGCCCGAACAAATTCACCCACCCTAATGTATGTTCCAAAAACTGAGTTTTTTTTAGAAAAGTGCCTACTGTGACGTTATTTACGGTGTGATAGCAAAAAACTTTGTAAGTATTTAAGAAACGTATAGGGTTATACAAATATGAAGCTTTTTCGAGGATCGGTGCTTTGCCTTTTTAGAATTCTTTACTCAAACCTAAATTTTTGGTGGGGACTTGGTCCCCTTAAGGTAGCCAAATTTTATTTTACACGCTTTTACATTAAGAGTTCTTTCCGAACAATATAAACTAATATACTTTTTTATTCAATTTAATTATAATTCTCCTTCGCAAGTACCTTAGGTTTACCATTCTGACATTTTAAATGTTTAATTGGTGTAAAACTAATAAAAACTGGTTCATAGTGCATATTGTCTACTGAAATACTCAGTACAGCAGTTCAGTACATATTGTAATTAAATATTTGTTTGTCTTCAATACAATGCGGGTTGTTGCAAATTTATTTATTATTATCAGTTGTTCTGATTTCCTTTATGTTCCTTCCTTTGGCTGTAGAACTGTTTTTATATTTTCAGCATTTGATACACTTAAATGTACGCCATTCTATTTATTCATGATTTGAAGTGACTGCAAAACAATTATTATTTTAACAGTTGTAGCTAAAATAACAGCAATAATAATAACAATCAGTTGTTATCATTAGAATGTACTTGTAGGGGTTTCTCTTAAATTAAAATCTATTCATATTATCATCTTAGTGGGGAGATATTATGCGTGTTTGCTGATGTTTTTAACACCAAAAATTACACTATGCACGAAATTGACAGCTCTAAAAAAAAATTTATATTTCTAAAATGACTGCGAAGATTAAAAACATGTCAAGCCTAACTTAAAGGTAATTTCGTTGCGGAATTTCGGTTTTTTCAGTTTGTTCAATAAAATAAACCGTTTTTGAGTTACACGAATATATTTTGTGCAACCTCCTCCATTTTCGAAATAACGGTATATCTCGAAAATACGAGCTAACCTAAAAAAACGGTTAGCACCACTGAATTAAGCGTACCCGAATTGGCTTAACCCACCGGGTGCCCCGCTTGACAGTTTTTTCAACTAGCTCAGTGTTATTAGAGTAACGCCCACCTTAAATTCGACCTAGATAGAATCGGTACATTATTTCACCGAGCACCCTATAAATACGAATGTTCCCCAAATAACCATTTTTGTGTCATAAATATATAATTTTATAGTCATCCTCAAGTTTTATATTCGAAAATTTGTTTAAAGAAAAATTTTGATTTTCAAATAAAATTCAACAGTAATTACTTTCATATCGGAAGTCAAGACATCTAATAATCGCTCTATAAATAGTCACAGCTCGGAAGGCACACTTCCGAAAATCAAACACAAATGTCTTAAAAATGTTGGTATTTAAATATAATTCAATAGAAATGAGTTTCACATGGGCAATTCCATATCATCGTACATGACATTTGTACGCCTATAGAGTGGAATAGATTTTCCAAAATTAGAGTATCTGAAAAATAATTTGGTCTTTATGTTCCATTCAGAGGGTACTATATTTTAAAATAATAAAAAGTTCTTTCGAAATATTGTTGTCCAAAATATTGAGCGAAATAAGGGTATATCGTACGTAACATGAAACGGAACTCATTTTGAGGTACATGTAGAAATATGCGAAAATATTCGAATCGTGAGAGGTGTTATGTTTTCTTTTAATTTCTTACTAGGGTATTCAATAAATCGGGTTTCTGGTTTAATCGAGCAAATAATTAATCGGGGTTTAAATTTAATTGGTTAATTTTAAATTATTCGATTAACCGAATAATTTATATTTTAATTTTAAATTGACAAAAAATAACAATTCAAAAAAACAATAAATAAATATATATATATGCATACACGTGTGTGTTTATTATGGATTTTAGGGCGATTTTCTGAATCTTTTAAAAAAGAATATAATTTAAATGCTTTCCTTTTAGTTTTAATAAATCTTGTCATTAAACTCTATCACTGATTGTAGATGTTGGAGAAATCGAAAGTAAGGCATATCCAATTTCTCAGTTCCTTTTCTAAGCATATAAAATCCTCCATCATACCATTGGAGGCCTTTTAGGATTTTTTTAGATTTTCGAATATTTTAATAGTTTCGTTTAGTTCTGCTAAAAGACTCGTTTCAGTAATGTCTTTAATTTCGTCTATTACCATGTCGTCATCGAATTCATTAGGACAATGTTCATCATAGAACATTCTAGAAAAAAGGTAATTTCCAAATTCCTTAGTTTCAGTTTTCGTTCTATACTTCAAAAAACTATTGCTAGAAGTGAATATTCACGAGTTAAGAAATAATTGTTGTGTGTTTAAAACTATCAGCCCAATTATAAAAAAAGTAATCCGAGGGAGTTTTTTTTGCCATTTTTTCTATTCAATTCAATGTTGAAAATGGACAAAGGGAAAAAATATCCCGCGGAATTTGTATTCATAATTGGGCTGTGTATTTCTATAAAAAGTGCAGAAAAAATAAAATTTCGGTTAATCGGCACAAATTAATCGGTTTATTTGTTATTTGAAAATCGACAATTTTAAATTATTCAAATAGTTAACCGACCAAAATTAATCGGTTAACCGATTAACGGTTAATCTATTGAATACCCTATTTCTTACACTAAACGAAATATTTTTACTTTACAATCCTTCGTATTTGGATGATTTTATAATAAATAAATATCGTACGTGACATACCGTACGTTACAGATTTTTCTCTTATAATAAAACAATATTCTGTAAATACATATATGTAAACAAAAACTAAAAAAATTAATAGAAAATATACATTCGGTTTCAATAACAATTTGACAATAGCAAAAAAAAAACAATCAGAGTCAAATTTATTTCATACTACAAGCTAATTGAGAGCCTAGTTTCCGCAGCAATTTTAGCCTAAAACATACCTAAATCATTTTTGTTTTTTCAGTCGTGGTAGCGATTCTCGTGGAATTGCCCATATGGCATCTAATTTCATGAGGATAGCTCCATTATTAGTCAAAACTCCCACATAAGGTCCCCTTCCGAAAATAACTTTAACGAGCATTAATGTTTTAAAAATGTTGATATTTAAATAAAATTCAACAGAAATAAGTTTGATATCCATACAAATCATGCAACTTAATTTTATGATGACAATTAGTTAAATCTCCCATATAAAGTCCACTTCCCAAAACCACTTTTACACATAAAATATTATGTGGGTAAATTCAACAGAAAATTCATTTATAATAACTATGTATAAATTTCAATTCAAAAAGGGACCGCTAACATTTCATTTGAATCAAAAGAATTTTTCATTTATTTTTTAATGTAAGTATAACAAACAAGTTACGTAAAAATAGCTGATTTTTCTTTAGTATTTTTATAGCAAACGAAAAGCTTATACTGAATAACTATTTTTATATTAGTATTTAAAATGAAATGAAAATAAATGACTGCAAATATCAACTGTACAGAAAAATAATATCTTGTTTTTTTGAACAAATTTAAAAAAAATAATTTCTTTATAAAACATAAAATATTTGAAATTTTTCCGATAATTTTTCTATTTTCATCGGGAACAATTTGTTATATTTTACCACATGTGGCAATGAAATATTATTATTGAGAAAATATTGAGATTCCACAAAAATATCGATTGCTCTCAATTAATCTGCTGTTAGTTGCAAATTATGACTTTTTTGGAATTTGATTTGTATGTCAATTGCAATTAATATATGTAGAAATGTGTATACAAACTGAATACTACCTCGGAATTAAACATCAAAGATAATTTGTTGAAAAAGACGGTTCTTTTTAACTGCATTGAACTGTCACGAACAGAAAAATTTTAAATTTTTTTTAAATTAAATCTATGTATATAAAGAGTTTGTAGATTATTTTAAAATAAAAACTGTCAAAAACAGCAACATTAAATAAGAGCAATAAGAGCTCCAAAAATTGCTAACAACTGCAGAAAAACTATACTCTAAAAAATGCATGTAAATCTACTACTATAAAGTAAGTAAGTTTTCGTGTAAAATTACACAATAAGGGTCCTTATGTAAACGCTTAAATGCCTCGCAAACTGTGCAATCTGTGCATTTTTACACTCTCGCAAATGAACTGTCAAAAAATGTATGGAAATTCGTTTGCACAACCCCGATAAGTTTGCGCGACAATTTAGACTCGCAAACTTGAATTTATTGTGCATTTGATGAATCAGCTGCTTTTGTTTACTTTTATTAATAAGAAATAAAAATCAAATAAAATTTAAAAATGTTGTGCATGTGAAAATTGTGTAACTTTGTGTATGAAAACATTAACCAACAGCTAGAATATAAACAAAATCTTGAAAACTCTGTATATCACCGCTTGTTCCAAAGATTTAACTTTCATTCAACATTTTTAAAATTTATACAATTTGAAAAATTTGTTAAGGCTTTTGTTGAATTTATTTTTATTTGACATTTATATCAAATAGAGAGAAATTTAATGTATAAACTTGCACAAAATTGATAAGGTGGGTTCATGAAACACGTCGCGCAAATTTGCACAATTGAACAAATGCAAACATAAGCGTTTAAATGAGTACCCTTAATATGTTTATCAAAATCAATTATATACTTTTTTCAGCAAAAATACAAACAAAATGTTGTATTTTCAATTTTTATAATATCGTATGCATTTTATATTTAAAATTACATACATATATTATGCATAAAATGAAGTTTTACACTGAAGTGTGTAAACTAATTTAAACGTTTAATATACAAATTGTCAACATTTTATTTCTAAAAAAAAAAAACCATTTGTTATCAAACAAAATATTTGAATTTACACACAAAATGTATTTTTACCCTAATTATAGAAGGAGAATTATTTCCTACTATTAATGTAAGAAATTTACATGAAAATTTATTAGAGTGTAGATGAATATTTTAAAGATTTTATACATAAATACTATGGTATTCGAATTGTTCGATTTTTCTCTTGTTCGAATAAAAACGAATAATTTCAATAATAGACTTTAACTTGTTCGAATAATTCGATCACACGTTTAAAATTAATCGAATTATTCGAATAATTTAAATTTTTTTAAAATAGTAAAGAATAAAGTTTTGATGTCAGTTTTTTAATATTTTATTGTTAAAGAAAAACAAAAAATAATGTTAAAGTTAACAATTCAATTATTGATAATGTTAAAAAACATTCAAAAACAAAGTCCATCATTAAATTTTCAACAGAAATATTCTGATCAGATTAACTTCCAAACAATCTACAAAACAATTGACTCGTAAACCCTTTAGTTTCCGTTTTGGAGCTATGCTTAAAAAAATTTGAGCTGATCCTGAATACATTAATTCGGGTTTTAAATTGAGCAACTAATTCTTTAGTAAATTAATTACATATTCACTATTTATAAATTATTTATAACAAATTGTATTATTGTATAGCTCTATCAACGTCGCTAAATCTTTGCTTAATAAAGTGGTCTTGGAGAATTACACAATAAAGGGAATCTGTCCAAAGTTTGATATCATTGTCAGTGAACGTGGCTAACTTGAAGTCAAGCAGTGCATGATTGACGCATTTACAAATACGCAAAAAGTTTATTACCATGTTAGACAAAGATGTTCAACGATGTTCAAAATCATGTATAAGACGAACTCCATGCTTTTCTTGCAACAAAACGTTATTTTGCAATATTTGTGTTTACCATTCGATTTATTAAATATTTTGCAACACGCGGTTAATACGCGGTTAATAACATCGTATACGTACGATCAACTTTTTGGGCTTTCTTTAAAAAATCTATATATTTAAAAATACAAGGCCGGACTCATTCATTCACTCACTCATTCACTGGCTCATCAGTCATGAGTGAAAGTTAAAAAAAGCCCAAAAAGTCAATCTTACGTATACTTTAGTAACTGTGTGTGTATATCTTAAGATCATGGCCTTCATCTCTTTCAATGTAATCATTATAAATGTCATCCTCAATATCACTTTCGACGACCGTTTTAAAATCACATTCAACTCCACTTTAATCTAAGTTAAAGTTTTGATTATTAATTTCTATTCTTCTAATATTTCGCCAGCTAAATAACAAATATTTCATTCCGTACCTTTTATTTTCATTAGTTCCAGTCCTAAGTTAAAAATTTTGAAAGATTTGTTTTTAGAATTGTAACTTCTTGCAGTAATATTTGTATATTTATAGAAGGAGCTATCGGAACACTCATCTACAGTGATCGAAAGTCCCTTTGTCTTTAGTTACTTGTCGAATTTCAGAAACAATACAATTTTTGTGAGTCATTATTACTTATTTAAATTTGAAAATATGAAAAATTTTAAGCAATTTAATAAATTTAAATATATATGAACATTTATTCGTTTTATTCGATTATTCTACATAAAATTGTTTGAATTATTCGTTATTCAAAAATGGCCATTTTTAAGTTGTTCAAATAATTATTCGTAAGTAATTATTCGATTAATCGAACGATCATTAGTAGAGTGAATACCCTAATAAACACACACAGAAAACAGATTCGTAATAGCAACCGAATTTGTTGCCAATCGAATGATTCTGCCTTAATGACCAAATTCTACAGTTGTGGCAACAAAATTTTAGAATTGGTAACAAAAGTTTGATTGCTTCAACCAAATTTCTTCTTAATCCACTGGTAACCGAATCATTCGATTGACAACAAATTCGGTTGCTATTACGAATCTGTTTTCTCTGGGTAGCTTAACCTGGTGCGCTTCTGATATAACCAAAATAACATAAAATATAGAATGACACTATTATAGATCTCCAGATATCCAATAATAACAAGTAAGAAAGTATGCTCGGACCGGTCTGACCATATAATACCCTACACTAAGTAAAAGAGCAAAAACATTTTTCTTTTAAAATTTCAATAATTTATATTCGTGAGTGATTTTTCAAATGGGCCTTATATGGGAGCTATCACCAATCATGGACCGATCACCATGAAATTATTCATGTGATTTATGTTTATGTGAAAGTTATTTATGTTGAATCTTATGTGTCCAAATATTGAAAAAATTTACATTTGACCTTCACGATTTAAAGGTTAACGTTTTCCGATTTTAGTAAAAGTTTCAGAACATATTTAAAATTAACAGGACTATGACACTATGAATAGGTTTTACTTAAAATGTATAATAGTAAGAAGATTGGGCTCATTCGCCAAAATATGGACAAAATATATGTTTTTCTTGAAAATCGCAAAATTTAAATAGCAGGTACTGAAAAACTGTAAGAGGTATTGACATAATTTTTTCATATTTTTATTCCCAATTATGATCTCAATAAATTCAAATGTGATGATCAAAAAATTCTGAAATTTGTTTAACAAAATTTTTAAAAAATTGAAAATGGAGATTTTTAAAAATTTGAAAATGCGGTATGCTACGAATACAAAAACTCAAGTAAATACGAATATGTCTATATAAATAAAAATCAAATGTCGTTCGTTGGTAATTGCATCAGTAGAGAACGGCCGGACCGATTTAGACAAATTTTTTTTTTAAAATGTTGGTCATAGCCCATCATAAGTTTTTGCGAAATGAAAAATTGACACGCCCTCTTTTACGCACACTTTTTTCGATTTATCTAAAATCGGAAAACAGCTACATCGATTTGGCTAATTTTTTGTTTAAATGATCACAGAATCCAAATTAAGTTTTAACTGAAAGAAAAATTGACAACGCAAATTTTTTTTCGATATATCTAAAATCGCAGGACGCCTGGACCGATTTAACTAATTTTTTTTAATGTTCGCAATACATAGTCCGCAAAAGTTTTACATAAATAAAAATTGTTCACGTCCGTATTATTAAATACATCTGCAAAATAAATCGGTCTGTGATCAATCATATTTCAGACCAAAATTTGATTACTTATATAAAAACTTGCAATTAAGCGTTTAATCAAGAAAAGGAGCTCGATCTGTGATCATTTATATTTCTGGCCAATCAGCGTTGAATAAAGAAAAAGAGCTCGATCTGTGATCACTCATACTTCTGACCAAAAATCGATTTTTTATATAAAAACTCAAAATATCTAAATTCACTAATAACTTGGCCAATAAGCGTTTCAGAAAAGCAGCTCGATCTGTAATCACTCATATTTCTGACCAAAAATCGATTTTTATTATAAAAACTCAAAATATCTAAATTCTCTAAAAACTTAGCCAATAAGCGTTTAATCAAGAAAACGAGCTCGATCTATGATCACTCATATTGCTGACCAAAAATCGATTTTTTATATAAAAACTCAAAATATTTTAATTTGCTAATAACTTGGCCAATAAGCGTTTAATCAAGAAAAGGAGCTCGATCTGTGATCACTAACTTTTCAGACCGAAATTCGACTACTTATAAAACACTCAAAATATGTACATTGATTTACATGTATTCTGTTGTTGCAAGACTTAGGTTTTTGACAACAAACTTAGGTTCTTTGTCAGTAGGGCTTCTATGTATATTTTATCTATGTCCTATATGAATAAAAATTATCATTCAATAATACGATTTTTTTTTCTTTTTAACTATTTTATTTGCATCTTATTAGAATGACAATTATGAACACAGTTCGATTCTTTAAAAATTTAAAAAAAATTAATTTTTTCCCCTTGTAAATGCACCTCAAAACTAAATCGAAATCGAATCTTAGAACAAGCTAAAAATTTGTTTGGTTCATTACGAAAGTTTTCAGCGGGTACCGTTTCAACATTTCAAAAAATTTAATTCTAAGGGACACTCTATAATGTATAGGTTATTTTGGATAGTATATTGCAAAATCCAAACATCTAGTGTTTCATTTTATTTTTCTTTTAATTTCTAATGTAGTATATTCTGAGACCATTTAAATTTTTTTTAGATAGGCATGTACTTATCCAAATTTTGCTACCCGATAGACTAGACGATAGTGTGCTGGACTACCAATCCGAGGTTTTCGGGTTCGATTACCACCACCACTCTGGGTGTATCAGACAAGCCAAAAGGTTTGTGATAACATTGTTTGGAAACTCTATTTCTAAATACACAAAGAACATTATTATTATTATTGTAAGGCAAATGCAAAAAGAGAAAACAAATACAAAACACAATATAATATTATTGTTATTATTTTAAAGGTATTACTTAATTTATTTTAATAGACGAACAATTAAATTTAATTATATACAGAATTTGTAAACCAAAATACCATGAAAGCAAAACGATTCCAAAACATAAATACAAATTAGTGAAAATGGCACAACAATGAATGTAACTGATACAAAGTGAAATGGTAGAACGAAAATGCTAATATGCAGCCAATGAATGAATGTTTGTCTGTCTGTCTGTTGTATTCTAGTGGCCAAAGTAATTCCGATACTTGTACAGGAAATGTAATTAAATTTCAACTTTATTGCTTGACTACAACAACTTGCTACAACTTGTCTTTCGGGCGACTGTGTTGAAATTTCTAATACACATCCGTTCACACGTACACATGAGAGCAACTCAAAAACAAAAAGCAAACTTAGTTAATTCTCTAATGATACTGTTACACAGCGAGTGAAACTTCCACTTCTAATGCTACTTCATTTGTAGTTTTGTTTCAACTTTAACATTTAATGAGTTTTAGTGTTGTCACTCATTCGCTAGTGACATCTTTGGGGAAAATCGATTATTTTCATCAACCGCAAAAACTAACCACATCAATTGCATAGACACTTATCTACGTACGTCGGATTATTGATACGAGTATATGAACAATCCCATTTGCAAGTGAACGTAAATGCGAGGGTGGATTACAAATTATTTTATTTTACAACATTTTTTTTTATAGATAAATAACTATCGAACCTGACTTACTTAGGCCAAGTACACAATCGATGCGTACTTGGTGGCAGTAGACACTTAATTTTGTGAATTTACCCCTTATGCCATACCTAGTCGAAGGCCTGGGCCATGTCCAAAAAGATAGCACAGCAGTATTTATACCCTACACAGCCATAGTGGGGAGGGTATAATGCGTTTGTGCAGATGTTTGTAACGTCCAAAAATATTGAAGATATTTCGATAAAATTTGTTACATATAATTTTTTCGGCCCAAGGACCAAACCTATTGAAACTGGCTGAAATCGTTCATTATTTCACCCAGCCCCCATACAAATGTCCTCTCGAAATTGAACTTTATCGGTCATAAATGTTTAATTTACACAAATTTCGCTCCAAATAAGTTTTATATATACAAAATTCATGTCACCAAATTTTGTTACGATCGGTCCATAATTAGTCAAAGCTCCCATATAGACCCGCTTCCGAAAATCACTTTAACGTGCATAAATCTTTAAAAAATGTAGGTATATACACATTAAATTCAACATAGATAACTTTCTTATAGACATAAATCACACGACCTAATTTCATGGTGATAGGTCCATATTGGTCATAGCTCCCATATAAGGCCCACTTCCGAAAATCACTCAGGAATACAAATTATTGAAATTTAAAAAGAAAAATGTTTTTGCGCATTTACTTCGTGTAGGGTATTATATGGTCGGGCTTGACCGACCATACTTTCTTACTTGTTTTGCATTGCAATATGTTCTCAAATAACTTTGATATGCAGGGCAGTAGATTTATAGGTCTGTATGAAGACGGCATTGTTAAATATTTTTCTGGTTATCATTCTGACCTGAGCAATTTTCCAATTTGTTGGGCAAACGCCTAGTCTAATGATCGCAGAAAGCAGTATATTCGGTAGGTTTTTAATCATGGATGGCGTAATTTTGTCATATCCTGGAGAGTTTTTTGTATTTATGTTATTTTTGATAACTTTTCAAATGTCCTCGGGACTTACTCTGATATGATAATCCGCTTTCTCATGAACGAAATTATTGTTGGGTGGATTTGGCTTAAATACATTACGTAGGTGCTCGGCAAAAATTAATGCTTTGTCCTTAGCATTTCTTGCCAAATTACCATCAGCTTTTCTCAACGGAGTTTTTAGCTCTACCGGTGGTTTGACGTTACGTGTGGCTTTCCAAAGAGAAAAGTTCGTATGCTTAGTATTCGTCAAACTCTCAATGTATTTTCTGTTTCTGCGATCCTCATTCAGGGCTCTCTTCAGTCTTCTAGTAGCGATGGACAGCCTCTTCTAAGCAGCAGGTGATTTTTTTTGTTGCCACTCTCTTCTAGCTTTCACTTTTCGAGAAGTAACCGTTCAATATCTGAATTGGAAATATGCATTTTTGGCTTTGCAGAGATCTCAATCCGTGAATGATCCAGAGCCGAAGTAATTAATGAAGTGAAGTCATTGACGCATTATCTCTCCCTCACACTCAACCTAGGATTTTTTTCCCTTTTCCCATTTTTCCTATTCAAATTCAATGGAAAAAAAAACACCCTGGGAACAAACTCCCGGGGAATTTTTTATTAATAATTGGGCTGACTGTATATTTGGATTAGTGGGGATATGGACCTCCTGTATTTAAGCCAATTTGTTTTGTAAAACGGAATATTTGCAGGAGATTTTGGTGAATGGTTGGAAGATAAATCAAAACATATTTCCGTAGATATTGAATATCGATCTAAATTTCTGAATATGTCAAAGTCTATAAGGTCAGGAATCTTCCTAGGATCAGTAGGCCAGTGTATTGGTTGGCCAGGGGATACGACATCCAGGCAATTCTTACTGTCAAGTAGGTCTTTGGAAAGCTGTCTACCTCTAGGGTTAAATAGCCGTGAACCCAGTATGTGTATTTCGCATTGTAATCACCACATGCCAGAAAATGATCTACTAGAGTTTCAAAGAATTCTTCGAACTTGTCCTTAGTCAATGAAAATCGTGGGGGACAATATATTGAACTCACTGTAAAATCGCCAAATAAACAATTCAGTCAAATTGAAGTTTCTTGCATATATTCTTTTGGAAATTCATCTAGGGCATTATGTTTTAAATGGTACTGGCCACCATTAGCTTTTCCGTCGGCATGATTTGTGTTATGGAATGAAAATCCTGTGGGAAGTCTGCATTCATTGTCGTAGAGTTTTTATTTTCATTAGCACGGGCTACTGAATTTACTGGTGTAGGAAAATCTATGCTAACCGCCGATGGTACAAAAAAAAAGTAATTTTTCCTTAGTTGTCGCCTCTCTCTCAATCTTTTTAAAAATTCTTTGCATCCCCTATAAATCGCCGTATGGTCGCCACCACAGTTTCCACATTTCTTTTTGAGACCCTTTTGAATATCACATTGTGTTTAAGAATGCAAGTCTCCGCATGCAACACATACTGTAGGTAAGGTACAATAATTTCTCGTATGTCCAAACTCTTTTCAACATAGTTTCCTTGGAGCTCTATGCAATTTGTCCATAAGGATAATAAGGCGAAAGAGCATTTCGTAGTCTAATTCATTTATTTTTCGCATGGAAACTGCACATCTGTGCACACTATTATGCACCTGGTTGTGAACAAACGCAGCAGCCATATTGCGGAAAGTGATCATTTAAAATTTATACCACTCAGACACGCTTCCCCAATCTCTCGCACCGTCAGTCCCCGATTGGCCAACATCATATCGTGATTTTTTCAATTGTTTCGGATGTAGAGACCTCAACTGAGTGCCAGAATGTTCGGTGTGGCCACAACGAAATGGTAATTATCAAGCTTAGCCTTTATTTTTTTCCGCAAAAAATAATGCTTAATGAGCAGAATTCACTTTTTCCCATATCTCTTCAAGTCACCATGTAGTCTACTATCAATGACTTCAACCCATACTAAGTGACGCAGCTTAACAGATGTCTGTTGATAGGAGCAGTGTTGCTCTTTCAGTTAAGAACTGGGAAATTAAAAAAGTCGCGGACTTATTGACCCACTCTCGTACATACACATGTATATAGTTCAAATATAAACCATTAATCTTTGGTAGTGTTCCAGCATGTAGATTAAATTCCAAGCCAAAAGGTTTGTGATAACATTGTTTGGAAACTCTATTTCTAAATACACAAAGAACATTATTATTATTATTGTAAGGCAAATGCAAAAAGAGAAAACAAATACAAAACACAATATAATATTATTGTTATTATTTTAAAGGTATTACTTAATTTATTTTAATAGACGAACAATTAAATTTAATTATATACAGAATTTGTAAACCAAAATACCATGAAAGCAAAACGATTCCAAAACATAAATACAAATTAGTGAAAATGGCACAACAATGAATGTAACTGATACAAAGTGAAATGGTAGAACGAAAATGCTAATATGCAGCCAATGAATGAATGTTTGTCTGTCTGTCTGTTGTATTCTAGTGGCCAAAGTAATTCCGATACTTGTACAGGAAATGTAATTAAATTTCAACTTTATTGCTTGACTACAACAACTTGCTACAACTTGTCTTTCGGGCGACTGTGTTGAAATTTCTAATACACATCCGTTCACACGTACACATGAGAGCAACTCAAAAACAAAAAGCAAACTTAGTTAATTCTCTAATGATACTGTTACACAGCGAGTGAAACTTCCACTTCTAATGCTACTTCATTTGTAGTTTTGTTTCAACTTTAACATTTAATGAGTTTTAGTGTTGTCACTCATTCGCTAGTGACATCTTTGGGGAAAATCGATTATTTTCATCAACCGCAAAAACTAACCACATCAATTGCATAGACACTTATCTACGTACGTCGGATTATTGATACGAGTATATGAACAATCCCATTTGCAAGTGAACGTAAATGCGAGGGTGGATTACAAATTATTTTATTTTACAACATTTTTTTTTATAGATAAATAACTATCGAACCTGACTTACTTAGGCCAAGTACACAATCGATGCGTACTTGGTGGCAGTAGACACTTAATTTTGTGAATTTACCCCTTATGCCATACCTAGTCGAAGGCCTGGGCCATGTCCAAAAAGATAGCACAGCAGTATTTATACCCTACACAGCCATAGTGGGGAGGGTATAATGCGTTTGTGCAGATGTTTGTAACGTCCAAAAATATTGAAGATATTTCGATAAAATTTGTTACATATAATTTTTTCGGCCCAAGGACCAAACCTATTGAAACTGGCTGAAATCGTTCATTATTTCACCCAGCCCCCATACAAATGTCCTCTCGAAATTGAACTTTATCGGTCATAAATGTTTAATTTACACAAATTTCGCTCCAAATAAGTTTTATATATACAAAATTCATGTCACCAAATTTTGTTACGATCGGTCCATAATTAGTCAAAGCTCCCATATAGACCCGCTTCCGAAAATCACTTTAACGTGCATAAATCTTTAAAAAATGTAGGTATATACACATTAAATTCAACATAGATAACTTTCTTATAGACATAAATCACACGACCTAATTTCATGGTGATAGGTCCATATTGGTCATAGCTCCCATATAAGGCCCACTTCCGAAAATCACTCAGGAATACAAATTATTGAAATTTAAAAAGAAAAATGTTTTTGCGCATTTACTTCGTGTAGGGTATTATATGGTCGGGCTTGACCGACCATACTTTCTTACTTGTTTTGCATTGCAATATGTTCTCAAATAACTTTGATATGCAGGGCAGTAGATTTATAGGTCTGTATGAAGACGGCATTGTTAAATATTTTTCTGGTTATCATTCTGACCTGAGCAATTTTCCAATTTGTTGGGCAAACGCCTAGTCTAATGATCGCAGAAAGCAGTATATTCGGTAGGTTTTTAATCATGGATGGCGTAATTTTGTCATATCCTGGAGAGTTTTTTGTATTTATGTTATTTTTGATAACTTTTCAAATGTCCTCGGGACTTACTCTGATATGATAATCCGCTTTCTCATGAACGAAATTATTGTTGGGTGGATTTGGCTTAAATACATTACGTAGGTGCTCGGCAAAAATTAATGCTTTGTCCTTAGCATTTCTTGCCAAATTACCATCAGCTTTTCTCAACGGAGTTTTTAGCTCTACCGGTGGTTTGACGTTACGTGTGGCTTTCCAAAGAGAAAAGTTCGTATGCTTAGTATTCGTCAAACTCTCAATGTATTTTCTGTTTCTGCGATCCTCATTCAGGGCTCTCTTCAGTCTTCTAGTAGCGATGGACAGCCTCTTCTAAGCAGCAGGTGATTTTTTTTGTTGCCACTCTCTTCTAGCTTTCACTTTTCGAGAAGTAACCGTTCAATATCTGAATTGGAAATATGCATTTTTGGCTTTGCAGAGATCTCAATCCGTGAATGATCCAGAGCCGAAGTAATTAATGAAGTGAAGTCATTGACGCATTATCTCTCCCTCACACTCAACCTAGGATTTTTTTCCCTTTTCCCATTTTTCCTATTCAAATTCAATGGAAAAAAAAACACCCTGGGAACAAACTCCCGGGGAATTTTTTATTAATAATTGGGCTGACTGTATATTTGGATTAGTGGGGATATGGACCTCCTGTATTTAAGCCAATTTGTTTTGTAAAACGGAATATTTGCAGGAGATTTTGGTGAATGGTTGGAAGATAAATCAAAACATATTTCCGTAGATATTGAATATCGATCTAAATTTCTGAATATGTCAAAGTCTATAAGGTCAGGAATCTTCCTAGGATCAGTAGGCCAGTGTATTGGTTGGCCAGGGGATACGACATCCAGGCAATTCTTACTGTCAAGTAGGTCTTTGGAAAGCTGTCTACCTCTAGGGTTAAATAGCCGTGAACCCAGTATGTGTATTTCGCATTGTAATCACCACATGCCAGAAAATGATCTACTAGAGTTTCAAAGAATTCTTCGAACTTGTCCTTAGTCAATGAAAATCGTGGGGGACAATATATTGAACTCACTGTAAAATCGCCAAATAAACAATTCAGTCAAATTGAAGTTTCTTGCATATATTCTTTTGGAAATTCATCTAGGGCATTATGTTTTAAATGGTACTGGCCACCATTAGCTTTTCCGTCGGCATGATTTGTGTTATGGAATGAAAATCCTGTGGGAAGTCTGCATTCATTGTCGTAGAGTTTTTATTTTCATTAGCACGGGCTACTGAATTTACTGGTGTAGGAAAATCTATGCTAACCGCCGATGGTACAAAAAAAAAGTAATTTTTCCTTAGTTGTCGCCTCTCTCTCAATCTTTTTAAAAATTCTTTGCATCCCCTATAAATCGCCGTATGGTCGCCACCACAGTTTCCACATTTCTTTTTGAGACCCTTTTGAATATCACATTGTGTTTAAGAATGCAAGTCTCCGCATGCAACACATACTGTAGGTAAGGTACAATAATTTCTCGTATGTCCAAACTCTTTTCAACATAGTTTCCTTGGAGCTCTATGCAATTTGTCCATAAGGATAATAAGGCGAAAGAGCATTTCGTAGTCTAATTCATTTATTTTTCGCATGGAAACTGCACATCTGTGCACACTATTATGCACCTGGTTGTGAACAAACGCAGCAGCCATATTGCGGAAAGTGATCATTTAAAATTTATACCACTCAGACACGCTTCCCCAATCTCTCGCACCGTCAGTCCCCGATTGGCCAACATCATATCGTGATTTTTTCAATTGTTTCGGATGTAGAGACCTCAACTGAGTGCCAGAATGTTCGGTGTGGCCACAACGAAATGGTAATTATCAAGCTTAGCCTTTATTTTTTTCCGCAAAAAATAATGCTTAATGAGCAGAATTCACTTTTTCCCATATCTCTTCAAGTCACCATGTAGTCTACTATCAATGACTTCAACCCATACTAAGTGACGCAGCTTAACAGATGTCTGTTGATAGGAGCAGTGTTGCTCTTTCAGTTAAGAACTGGGAAATTAAAAAAGTCGCGGACTTATTGACCCACTCTCGTACATACACATGTATATAGTTCAAATATAAACCATTAATCTTTGGTAGTGTTCCAGCATGTAGATTAAATTCTTTTGTTGGGGGCCCTGAAAGTACAAGAATTTATGTAGAACAAAAATCTATTTGTTTCTTAAGAATATAAAGTAATTATAGTCAATTCCATTTGACAGTGATAATAATTTTGTAATTTTGAAAGCTAATTTGATAGTACATACTTGTAACTGCCAAAATTCGATTGGCGATAAACTCGGTTGTGACTACGAATCTGATTTCTCTGTATAGTAACTATAACTTACTTAACTGTTTAAATTTAGCATACTATCGTTCGGCTAAATTTCTGTTTACAGTAATATGGAGCAAAAAGGCCCTTAAATACATGTCTGACAATAATATCGATTCAACTGGAATGTCTTATGCCTTTTCTGCTAATTCCTAACAAATGTATAAATACTAGCTAATTTTAAATCATGTCTTGTTGTACAACTTTTACAACATTACTTTTTCACATTATTCGTTTAATTGGCACATACTCCAACACACTGTAAATGTTAAAATCTATGGTATAACATGCATGCTTGTACCCCCTGAAGAATGCATACAGTAGAAATCAATAAGATGTCATTTTAAAATTTTATAAAATTTAGATTACAACAAGTAAGAAAGTATGGTCGGTCAAGCCCGACCATATAATACCCTACACCAAGTAAATGAGTAAAAATATTTTTCTTTTAAAATATCAATAATTTATATTCATGAGTGATTTTCGGAAGTGGGCCTTATATGGGAGCTATGACCAATTATGGACCGATCACCTTAAAATTAGGTCGTGTGATTTATGTCTATATTAAAGTTAACTATGTTGAATTTTGTGTGTATACCAACATTTTTAAGCGATTTATGCAAGTTAAAATGATTTTCGGAAGCGGGTCTATATGGGAGCTATGACTAATTATGAACCGATCGTAACAAAATTTGGTGACATGAATTTTATATATATAAAACTTATTTGGAGCAAAATTTGTGTAGATATATAGATAAATTTAACATTTATGACCGATAAAGTCCAATTTCGAGGGGACATTTGTATGGGGGCTAGGTGAAATAATGGACCGATTTCAGCCAGTTTCAATAGGCTTGGTCCTTGGGCCGAAAAAGTAATATGTACCAAATTTGATCGAAATATCTTCAAAATTGCGACCTGTACTCTGCGCACAAGGTTTACATGGACAGCCAGCCAGCCAGCCAGCCAGCCAGCCAGCCAACCAGACGGACGGACGGACGGACGGACGGACGGACATCGTTTAATCGACTCAGAAAGTGATTCTAAGTCGATCGGTATACTTTAAGGTGGGTGTTAGACTAATATTTTTGGGCGTTACAAACATCTGCACAAACGCATAATACCCTCCCCACTATGGTGGTGTAGGGTATAATAAGAAATTTAATGTCGATTATAAAGAATTCTGCTGAAGATTAGGTTGGCAATTTTTATACGAATTGCAAATCCGAAAATAAACTTCTTTTAGTAATAAACTTCTTTTAGTAACCCAGGTTTAATATATAAAACAACTGTCTTCATATTCAAACAATTATCTCAACTTTTATTCGTACACAGAGAAAACAGATTCGTGTTCACAACCGAATTTGGCGCCAATCGAATTTTGTCGGTTGCAAGTACTATCGTTCTATTCAGTTGAAATGACTGAATATATTAGTATATAGAGTAACTTCGGGTAATGTGGACTACCGTTTTGTTTTTTCTAAATTTTGGCCACAATATATATGGATATTAAAAGAGTTGTGAAGCAATAAATTAGCTAATGTATTCTCTAATGGTTTTTGCAGTTGAATATTTTTTCCGTTAAAGGATAAAAAATTTATGTCAAAATATTGTAAGGAACCCAAAAATCAGCATTAAAAAAATTGGAGGGTAATATGGACCACTATATGAGGCTAATGTGGACTAGTATTTAATACATAAAATTCATGAACCAGCTAATCATGAATGATTAAAAAATTTAATTTCAATATATTTTTATTAATACAAACTAAAAAGTCGCGTTCGTGGCTTAGATAGATTGCTTACAAAGTACATAGTTATTGTCGGGTAATATGGACCAGTAGTACATAATCAAGTAATTTAAGTGGTCCACATACACGAATTTGGGTTACAGTGGTAAAAAGTTATTTTTACCTAATAATCTAAATGTGCTTAAATTCTTACCAAATATATGCAAAACTACGTGTCCACTTTAACTATATAAAACAACCAAACATTAAATTCTACCAAGTAACTGTACCAAATTTTGTTTCTTACTTGAGCCGAAAAAAATGTTGAGCTGTCGCATTAATTGCAATACAAGAATAAAAAGTCAACATATCAATAACTCATGAAAGCAAATGTGTAATTGTTGTTTCAAACAAATTGTAAAATGTACGACAAATCAGTTTTATCATACCTTCAATAGTTTCTGAAAAAAGACACTGGTCCACATTAGACGCATAGTCCACAATACCCGAAGTTACTCTACAATATTCCTTTGCTGAATTAACGATACACACAACTACTCGAAAATAATAATTCAGTGGTAAGGACTGAAAGTATCAGTTGGAACAATTGATATCTTTTTTGTTTTGTCACATAAATAATTGTTTTTTTGTGATTCTTTATTCATTTATACTAAAATTACATGTAAATGCTACATCTATAATTATATCTAATCATATCACAAATAATACAAAATTATTCTGAAAATATGAGGATCTCGCGAAGGTTGGAACAGGACCGTATTACGTTTTTTGTCATATATATGAGTCGTCCATCACAGTAGGTACGAAAATTGGTGACATATTCATATTCAGGTTTCATTAGGCGCGATGCAGTAAAGCATTTGATTTTTGCGTTTATGACCAGCCATGATTTCTTTCTCTGAAATAATGTTAAAAAATCTTTAGTGACAATTTAAATTTATGTAAATGTATGCACACATGTACAAAAATGAAGAACTTACCTTCTCGTAGCCTCGTTTATAATTATTGCTGGTTGTTTCTTCTTGTAAAATAAATTTAATTATTTAGATTTTTCATTTCATTTTAAGAATTCTTTTTATAAAATGACAAAAAACTTCAACAATTTTCCATAGGTTGACAAACTAGTATACTATATGTATATCATAATCGAATTTTTCGTTTGTAACCAAAGTATACCAAGTAGTCCGACTCTCATGTTTTTTAAATTACTCTCTCACATATACGGGTACCGTGTGAGTTCAGAGAAATGTTAACCAATAAAATGTCTTGAAATTTTAACTTCTAAATTTTGATAAAAATAACGTTTTTTACACATTATTACACTAACACATATTATTATTTATTTTTTTAAAATACTTTTTGCACATTTTCATTGCTAAAACGTTTCTATTTTGCACAAATCAAGCAAAAATATTTTTGGAATTTCTGAAATGTAATTTTTTGTTATTGTAGAATTTAAATTATAGGACAGAGTTCCAATTTTTAGTACTGAAAATTCATACAAATTAAAATTTAAAACATTTTTATAGAACTCTGTTGCCTGTAGAAAATTTAAAAGGTACCAACACATGTGTAATTTTGTTACTAATACATGTATAGAGTTAGGTACTTTTTCACAAATACATGCTTATAGTTAGGTACTGCTGTCAAAGAGTTGGACTACTTGTTATACTTTGTTTGTAACCATCAATATGCTGAATATAATTCGGTTGTGTTTTCCGAATTCATTAAATTATGTTTAGTAAAGACACAAACCGGTGCTTTAAGGCTGCTTCAACCATATTTCAATTGCAATTATGGTTTTACGATTCTTATTACCGAAATTCAGTTAAATTTATAGTTATTTAATAACTACAATAAATATTCGATACATATTATTAAATTTTAATAATCATAACCGATTTCCAACAAATCTGTTTTCTGTGTGTAGATTCCAAAGCAAAGCATAAGTATTTTAAAATGTTTGCTAGCTACTGTAAAGTACTTTATAAGAAATAGTTTCACTAATATTGTCGTTTTAGTTTACAGAACAATATTTAACTTGGTAAACAGTCAGTAAAGGGTTGGTGTACTTAGATATTGCTGCTGGAACAATTGTGCTAGCCAAAAAACCAAAAAACGGAAAAAAAAACAAATTCAACTCACTGCACTCCCTGAGGGAATGTGTAAAATGTTGGAAAAACAAAAGACTAAAGACAATAAGCATAAAATAGATGCAGAAGAGCGTGTGCATTACGGTGGCCCTTATTTTGCACTTTTTGACATTCGTCTGAAATTGTTCTCCTTTATCTAAAAACCAAAGGCTGAAAATTTGAGCAAAGCACACAACGTTTAGCGGTACTCATTTTATTGTCAGTTTCATTTTGGTTTTGGGTCAAAAAACTTTAGAAATTATATGTTGAACAAAATCCAATTAAAAATCGCACAGACCAAAGCATTAAATTTTAACTGTAGGTTCCTCAAACCCATATAGATCCACAACTAACGAAGTTTTGGATATTCTAATTACACTGTCCCACAAATTGTGACTTTTTGTTTGGAACAGAATAGCGATCCTAAAATTCTGAAAGGGCAAGTTGAGTAGATCATTTTTGTGGAATAAACTTATAGCCCAGCTGGTCCGATCTTTTTTAAAGTGGGTACAATTTTTCATTTTTGATAGTAAATAAATAAAATGTTGTAACTTAATGTTTGAGAGAATTTTTATTGTCAGAGTTATATGGTGGAATTTTATGAGGATAATTTTTGTGTAACATCTTAACCCTCTAGCTCCAATTTGACCCCTTTTTCGAGAAAATCAAAGAAAGTCCTTTCAAAAAGGACACTAAAGAATTCAACTATTCCACGAAAATATTTGTCGGAAAATTTAATTTTCGATCTAAATCAGCTGATATTTAAAATATAAACAGTTCTTAAGAAGATCTACAAAAAACATGCATGAATATGTAAATTATCTCTTTTAGTTCAAGATATATTTTTTAAATTTTTTCCTAAAAAAGTACCTACACAGAAAAAACTAAATTTCGTATTCAAACACAAAATTTATAAAATCAAACAAATATTTTACTGAAATAGCACCTATCACAAAATCAAACACTACATTTCGTAATATTTTTATTGAAAAAAAATATTTTTTTTTCTTATTAAAATATTGTTACTATTAACAAAATATAATATTTGAAAATCCTCCAAATATCAAACAATTTTTTTAATAAAACAATAAAAACAAATAATTGGTTTTGAATTCAAAAATTGGAATTCAAACAATTTTATATTTAAATCAATAAAAATATTCATAAAAAATACAATTAAAAATTAGTAAAAATTGTTATAGAAAATACTGTTATAAACAACGTTTTCTATAGAAAATACTGTTATAAATTTAAAAGATTTTTATATATGTATATGGAATCTACTAGACTAGATCTACAAAAAACATTGCTTTAGCGATATATTATCTCTTATAGTTTACGATTCTTTCCGATTTTCTTAAAGTACCTTTTTATACTCTACACCACCATAGTGGGGAGGGTATTATGCGTTTGTGCAGATGTTTGCAACGCCCAAAAATATTAGTCTAACACCCACCTTAAAGTATACCGATCGACTTAAAATCACTTTCTGAGTCGATTAAGCGATGTCCGTCCGTCCGTCTGGTTGGCTGGCTGTACAGAGTACAGGTCGCAATTTTGAAGATATTTCGATGAAATTTGTCTTTATATATGTATCTCCACAAATTCCGCTCCAAATAAGTTCTATATACACAAAATTCATGTCACCAAATTTTGTTACGATCGGTCCATAATTAGTCATAGCTCCCATATAGACCCGCTTGGTAAACACACAAAATTCAACATAGTTAACTTTAATATACACATAAATCACACGACCTAATTTCATGGTGATCGGTCCATAATTGGTCATAGCCCCCATATAAGGCCCACTTCCGAAAATCACTCAAAAATATAAATTATTTAAATTTTAAAAGAAAATTTTTTTTGCTCTTTTACTTAGTGTAGGGTATTATATGGTCGGGCTTGACCGACCATACTTTCTTACTTGTTTTGAATTAAAAACAAATTTACTAATAATTGTAAGAAAAAATTGTTTACGACAGTAGAGTAACTTCGGGAATTGTGGACTATGCGTCTAATGTGGTGTCTTTTTTCAGAAACTATTGAAGGTATGATAAAACTGATTTGTCGTACATTTTACAATTTGTTTGAAACCACAATTGCACATTTGCTTTCATGAGTAATTGATATGTTGGCTATTTATTCTTGTATTGAAATTAATGCGCGTGCTCAACATTTTTTTCTGCTCAAGTAAGAAACAAAATTTGGTACAGTTACTTTGTAGAATTTAATGTTTGGTTGTTTTATATAGTTAAAGTGGACACGTAGTTTTGCATATATTTGATAAGAATTTAAGCACATTTAGATTATTAGGTAAAAATATTTGTTTACCACTGTAACCCAAGTTCGTGTAATGTGGACCACTTAAATTACTTGATTATGTACTACTGGTCCATATTACCCGACAATAACTATGTACTTTGTAAGCAATCTATCTAAGCCAAGAACGCGACTTTTTAGTTTGTATAAATAAAAATATATTGAAATTAAATTTTTTAATCATTCATGATTAGCTGGTTCATGAATTTTATGTATTAAATACTAGTCCACATTACCCTCATATAGTGGTCCATATTACCCTCCAATTTTTTTAATGCTGGTTTTTGGGTTCCTTACAATATTTTCACATAATTTTTTTATCCTTTGACGGAAAAAATTTTCAACTGCAAAAACAATTAGGGAATATATTAGCTAATATATTGCTTCACAACTTTTTTAATATCCATATATATTGTGGCCAAAATTTAGAAGAAACAAAACGGTAGTCCACATTACCCGAAGTTACTCTAGCTTTGCCTCTACTTACAACAAAGATTCGGGATTGAGATATGCTAGAAATTTTATCAATTTATAATGGGTTAGTAGTGACAGCAAATGTTTATAATTTATATGAAATACAAAAACCATTTTTAATTGTAATTTTTTTACATTAATTTTTTTTAATTTTTTAGGAAAATAACGCAAAAAAATATTTTCAGCATTTGTGTTTAGATAACGGAAAAAAATAGACCCAGGAAACACCGAAAATCAGAAAAGTCCAATACATGGGCCACCCTAGTGTACATGTATAAATGGTAGTTTAAGTATAGAAGTGTATAAGTGCACTTGTATAAGTATGCAGCTATATACTTACATACATTCATAGTATATGTACATATGTATTAGGGTATTTGCATTTGTAAGGACAATGAACAAACGTGATGAATACTTGGTCCCAAGTTAATTACTTTAGTCAGTTACAAAAAATACGCATTGTACAATATTGTACGAGTCAGTAACTGAAGTACTATTTTATAAAAACCGCATTTAAGACCTAAAGAACATTTATTTTGAAAACCAAATATAAATGAAATTAATGCATGTAATATTATTATAAACGTTAGAATTTTAAACATTATAAATTGTTAACTATAAGAGTTATGCAATAGAAATGAATTCACAGAAATTAATAAAAGACTTTTCAATTTAAATTATACATATAAGTAAGAGTGTTATATTAGGATGTGACGAATCTTATATACCCACAACACAGGCACATATTGATGAGCATGTTGTATAAAATATTTATCTCGTTCAACCAATCTTGTTAGTTTTATATTTTCTATTACTATAAAACATTTAAATATTATTGGAATAAAAATTTAAATAGTGGCCCAATTAGAGTTATTAATATTTTTTAATACAAAACTTTTCAACGATTCAACTTATTTTTGGGTAAATTAGCAATTTATCTTATGGCCAAGCTATGACCAATCGTCACAAAATTCTGTAGTATGATTTTTGCATTCGTACAACCGATGTGTTTAAAATTTGATTTCAATATCTATATTTATAACAAATTTATTTTGGTTAATTGTTTTTCGGGAGCGGTTTTTATATGGGAGCTATGACTAACTTTGGCCCGATCTTTATAAATTTACAGAGAGAGTCTTTTATGTACATTTTTGTCTACTTAACTGATTAAAATATTTGAAGGAGTTTTATGCGTATCATTTGATTTTCGGAAGCAACCAAATGTGGGGGCTGTGATCAGATTCGGACAGATATTCACAAGATCCAGAAGTTTAATTTCTACATACTTCTTACTTATCTATCTACGGTGAAAACAATGCATTTTGACGCCAAAAATAAATTTTTTATACCCTACACCACCATAGTGGGGAGGTTACAATCAGTTTGTGCAGATATTTGTAACGTTTGTGCAGATATTAGTTTAACACCCACCTTAAATTATACCGATTGACTCAGATAATTTTTTCTGCCCATTGAAACTGGCTAAAATCGGTCCATTATTCCACCGAGGCCCCATACAAATGTCCTCCAGAAATTGGACTTTATTGGCCATAAATGTTTAATTTATATAGGTATCTATTAGGGTATTCGAATTATTCGATTTTTCTCTTGTTCGAATAAAACGAATAATTCGAATAAGAGATTTTAACTTGTTCGAATAATACGATCACACGTTTAAAATTAATCGAATTATTCGAATAATTTAAATTTTTTTAAAAAAGTAAAGAATGAAGTTTTGATGTCGGTTTTTTATAATTTTATTGTTAAAGAAATATAAAAAATAACGTTAAAGTTAACAAATCAAGCATTGATAATGTTAAAAAACATTGGAAAACAAAGTCCATAACTCCCGAACAATCTACAAAACAATTGTCTTGCAAACCCATTAGTTTCCGTTTTGGAGCTATGCTCTAAAAAAATTTGATCTAGTTGGACATGATCCTGAATTCAAATACAATATAAACGTATTAAGAACTTTTTTATGTCGTTCATTAATTCGGGGTTTAAATTGAGTAACTAATTCTTTAGTAAATTAATTATTCACTATTTCTAAATTATTTATAACAAATTGTATTATTGTATAGCTCTATCAACGTTGCCGAATCTTTGCTAAATGAAGTGGTCTTGGGGAATTACACAATAAAGGGAATATATCCAAAGTTTGATATCATTGTCAGTGAACGTGGCTAATTTGGCAGTGCATGCTTGACGCATTCACAAATACGCAAAACATTTTTTACCATATTAGACAAAGATGTTCAACGATGTTCAAAATCATGTATAAGACGAACTCCATGCTTTTCTTGCAACAAAACGTTAGTTTGCAATATTTGTGTTTATCATTCGATTTATTAAATATTTTTCAACACTTACGTACGCAGTTAATAATATCACTTATATACATATATTTTAAGATTATGGCCTTCATCTATTTCAATGTAATCATTATAAATGTCATCCTCAATTTCACTTTCGACGACGGTTTCTAAATCACATCAACTCCACTTTAATCTAAGTTAATATTTTGGTTATTAATTGCGATTCTTCTAATATTTCGCCAACTAATTAAAAATTATTTTATTCCGTACCTTTTATTTTCACTGGTTCAAGTCCTAAGTTAAAAATTTTGAAAGATTTGTTTTTAGAATTGTAACTTCTTGCAGTAATATTTATATATTTATAAAAGGTGCTATCGGAACATTCATCTACAGTGATCGAAAGTCCGTTTGTCTTTAGTTATTTGTCGAATTTCAGAAACAATACAATTTTTGTAAATTATGAAAAATTCATTCGTTTTATTCGATTATTCTACATAAAATTGTTCGAATTATTCGTTATTCGAAAATGGCCATTTTTAAATTGTTCGAATAATTTTATTCGTAAGAAATTATTCGATTAATCGAACGATCATTAGTCGAATGAATACCCTAGTATCTATACAAATTTTACTCCAAATAAATTATATTGGTACGTAGTTCATGTCACCTAATTTCATGATGATCAACTCGTAATTAGTCATAACTCCCATATAAGACCCGTTTCCGAAAATCACTTCAACGTGCATAAATCTCTTAAAAATTTTGGTATAGACATAAAATTCAACATAAATAACTTTAAAATAGAAATAATTCAGACGACCTAATTTAATGATGATCGGTCCATAATTGGCCATAGCTCCCATATAAGGCCCTCTTCCGAAAAATAAATTACTGAAATTTTAAAAGAAAACAAGTAAGAAAGTATGGTCGGTCAAGCCTGACCATATAATACTCTACACTAAGTAAAAGAGCAAAAACATTTTTCTTTTAAAATTTCAATAATTTATATTTTTGAGTGATTTTCGGAAGTGGGCCTTATATGGGAGCTATGACCAATTAATGACCGATCACCATGAAATTAGGCCGTGTAATTTATGTCTATATGAAAGTTAATTATGTTGAATTTTGTGTGTATACCAACATTTATAAGCGATTTATGCACGTTAAAGTGATTTTCGGAAGCGGGTCTATATGGGAGCTATGACTAATTATGGACTGATCGTAACAAAATTTGGTGACATGAATTTTGTGTATATAAAACTTTTTTGAAGCGGAATTTGTGGAGATACATATATAAATTAAACATTTATGACCGATAAAGTCCAATTTCGGGAGGACATTTGTATGGGGGCTAGGTGAAATAATGGACCGATTTCAGCCAGTTTCAATAGGCTTGGTCCTTGGGCCGAAAAAATAATATGTGCCAAATTTGTTCGAAATATCTTCAAAATTGCGACCTGTACCCTGAGCACAAGGTTTACATGGACAGCCAGCCAGCCGACCAGACGGACGGACGGACATCGTTTAATCGACTCAGAAAGCAATTCTAAGTCGATCGGTATACTTTAAGGTCACTATGGTGGCGTAGGTATAAATATTTGGGAGCTATGGTCAAATATGGATCGATATTCACACAATTTAGTAGTAGCATTTATGAATCTATGTAAAATTTTAATTCGACAACGATATTTTTCAGATATTTATGAAAATTGAAGTGATTTTCGTAAGCTCCCATATGTGGTATAGCTATGGTTAAATATTGACCGATATTTGAAAAATCCTCTAGTACGCTTTACAAATACAAATTAAAGATTTGTTTAAAATGTTGGTTCGATATTGATATTTTTTTAGATGCTTATGCAGATTTATGTGTTTTTCGGTAGTGGTCCTATGGCAGCTATAACCAATTAAGGGCGGATCTTCATAGAATTCGGCACAGCGGGTTTTGAGGATTATTTGTGTCGAATTATAAGTTGATAACGATATTTATAAGATATTTATGGTGATTTTTGGAATTGAAAAATTATGGGCCCATCCACGAAATATTTAGTGTTGTGATTTCTTTTAACATTAAACTTATTTTTGTTGAATTTTGTATGGATACTGTTAGACAATAGCACCATATTTCGGGAAGGAATTTGTATGGGGGTAGGAGAAATCATGGACCGATTCTTAGTATTTTCAACAGCGTAAGTCCTTTATTCATAAAAATAACGAGTGTAAATTTAGAAGGTATTATGTGCAATATATTTACACAAATAACAAAAAATATGTGAAAATTAGGTTGTCCCACAAAGCAATACCAAACTGCTTAGGATAATAATAAACATTTTCATTGAAATCCAGCTAAGTTTGTTTGTGTATTTTTGACATGAGAAAGTTTTACAGAGACAGACACCAATAGCTCGATTTAGAATTTCATAAGGATCAATAATATACTTTTTTGAGTCTTAGATGAATATTCTCAATTATACATACGGAATAACAAACTTATATATATCACCTTTCACCATTTATTTTGATGAAGGGTATAAAAAGGAAATCGATTATTTTATCAGTTAAGATATTTTCGCTGTTAGGCCTCGAAATATAAGGATTAAGTTAAGAAATCATTCATTTTAATTATTTAGACTAATATATGTGTAATTTCAGTTATCATTATTTCTCCGTAAATAAGCTTAAACATATTATAGCTACATTTCTCTACAACTCTAAACAATAAAACTTAATCCATTGTACGCTTACATATATTTGTGTATATGCTCTGCAGAAAAATAAATAGAAAAAAAGTAACAAAGCAAAGTGTTATTTTATTATATAAAACACTTTTACTTTTATATTTTATATTCTTCTAGCATACATTTTTATACGCATTTAGAACTGGGTTTTTTTCCCCAAACACGTTATAAACATTTGCCTTCGGCCAACTTGGTGGTACATAACTTGGTTATGTTGTTGACAATGTTGCTGCTAATGGGCGACATAAATGACGACAATGACAACAACATCATCAACAGAAACAACAACAACAAGAACAAGAACAAGAGCAACAACAATGAGAACCAAAACGACGTGTAACTTGATGTTCTAAATAACACTTTATGATGGATGCAGTTATGAATGAGTGTGTATTATAAACACATTTTCTGCATTCTTGGATGGGCTGGCACGTGTTAGTATTTAACACCAAATGGGGTTAAATTCACAGCTCCAACACAAAACATCACCATAATCGTTAAAGTAATAATCGTCATTATCATCATCAGCAACATTACCATTGCATGCAAAGAGAACGTGATGAAATTGTAGGTGTAACGCATGTAAAGTAATGTTTTTTGCACTTACTTTATTAATTAAAAGTGTAATACTCGTAAACATGCATTTTCTTAACAATTGAGTTATTTTTAACTATTGTGGGACTGCAGGATATCAAATTAATCAGGGGAAATCGTGGAAAAATGCTAGTAAGTTATTGAGATTTCTAGTAATATGAGCTAGATTTGGGTGCTAATAGATTAAATTTAAATAAGTACTTTCATATGTTCTTTAGGCGAACAGAGCAATAGCAATAGAAGCCGCAAAACTTCAGGGAATTTACTTCGGTACCATTGTGAACTTCTTGGTTGAAAATGGGCGTAATTGGAAAAATGGGCGTGGTACCACCCATACCAAGTAAATAGTTATTTTCGAATATCTGAAGAACTATAATTGTGACAGTCTTCAAACTTTATACGAATGAATTTCTTATCAGTACATGAAGTATAACCAAAAATCGGACGGCTCAGACCAGGGGAAAATAGTTATTTTCGAATATCTGGAGAACTATAATCTCAAACGTTGATATGGAAGTCTTAAAATTTTGCCGGAATATATTCCTTATTATTATACATAGTTTGACTGAAAACTGATGGTATTATATAAGTGGGCGTAACACCTCCCATACAATGTAAATCCTTAATTTCAGATATCTGAAGAACTATAATCGTAAAATAATTTAAACTTTGTACAAATTATTTTCTTATCACTATACAGAGTCTAACTGAAAATGGGCGAGAATGTATTAGTGGGCGTGGCGCCTATCAAATGCACCCGTTAGAAAGTTATGTGGCTTTAAAACAGAATAGCGACCCTATAATTCTGAACGGGCATGTTGTATAGATGATTTTTGTAGAATAAACTTATAGTCCAGCTGGTGTGAATTTTTTTTACAGTGGGTCAAAATTTTAATTTTCTGATCTGATATTGGTGAAACCTTAGGACTAGAAGCTTAATAGTTTAGTGAAATGAAATAATTTTATAAATTTTTCGGACGTCATTTACCTTAGAAACTAAAAAATAATAATATAGAGATTTTTCATGAAAAAAAAATATAAAATTTGAATTAATGTAACTGTTAAAGATATTACAACAAAATTTGGAAATAGTATAGATCCAAATGTCCATAAATCAATGGGATTATAATTTTTGACACTTTTTATTTTCAAATCCTAAAACGTGAAAAATGTGTTCAAAAAACTTATTTTGTTTTTTTTTTTTTAAAAGTGTAGATAGGTCTGGAGGCGACTAGGTACCCTTAAGTGAGCCAAGTTTAACTTTACACGCATTTGCATTAGGTTCTCTTTGCGAATCATATACAAATTTTACAACTCCCGAAGAAATATATACATTTTTTTTTGTGAAAAAACGTAAAAAATACGACCATTTTGATGCATGTAACTTTGTATAGGAACAAGATAACTGTTAGAAAGTGATTTTTATATTTTAATATTTTTTAAAACATTTCGAACCTCCATATCTAAAAAACAAAAAAAAGATCGACCAGAATTAAAAGAAATAAATAAATAAACTTAAATATCTCTTGAACTAAAAGAGATAAGTTAAATTTGTACGCATTTTTTTTGTAGATCTCCTTAGGGACTATTTATATTATAAAACTCAACTCGGATTCGTATCATAAATGGATTCTTGGTGATATTTTTAAAAAATTTGAGACCCGTGATGGCGTCTAATTTTGCTAATTAAGCGTAAATCGTTCTATTTACAACTTTTGTATCTTTGGTGATGCCCACTTAAATTTTCCCTCAAAAATTTTCTAAGAATAAAGAATATTTTAACCCTCAAAAATTTTCTAAGAATAAAGAATATTTTAATCCTTAAATGTCCTTTCTGATTTTCTCGAAAAAATGGTCAGACCCCTAAAGAGAAGAGATAGGGTGTTAAGATGTTCCACAAAAATTATCACCATAAAATTCCATAATATAATATTTTAAACATTAACTTACAACATTTTTACACCCTACACCACCATAGTGGGGAGGGTATATTGGGTTAGTGATGATTTTTGTAACATACCAAAATATTATCCCAATGTCCACCTTAAAGTACACCAATCTGCTCAGGATCACTTTCTGTGTCGATTTAGCGATGTCCGTCCGTCCGTCCATGTAAATCTTGTAACCAAACTACAGGTCGCAATTTCAAAGATAATTCTATAAAATTTGGTACAAGCTTCTTTAATGCTCCGAAGACGCAGTGTATTGGTTTTGGTTAGAATCGGGTTATTATTTCTCCTAGCCCCCATACGATTGCCCTATCTGAAAATAGTTAAGCTCTCACAAAAAACCTTAGTTATATAGATATCCAAACCAAATTCTGCAAAAATAAGTTTTATATAAATCAATCTCGCCTCACTAAATTCTGTGATGATCGGTCCACAATTAGTCATAGCTTCCTAAATCTCTTAAAAATATTGGTATTCTAATAAAACTCAGCACAAATAATTTATATATATACAAAAGCCATTTCACTAAATTGTATAACGATCGGTCCATAATTAGTCATAGCACCCATATAATGCCCACTTCCGAAAATCATTTTAATGAGTGTAGATTTCTTAAAAATGTTGGTATTCAAATAAAACTGAACACAAATAGGTTTCATATATATAGAAGTCATGTCACCTAATTTTTTTGCGATTGGTTCATAATTATATTGATGTAGGGTATCATAATGTCGGGCTTGAACGACTATGCTTTCTTACCTCACAGTTAGTATAATGCTCCCATCCATAGACAACAACTAGATAGGTAACTGAGAGCCAAAAACCTAAGTCTGTTGTCAAAAACCTAATTCATGAGAATGTATTGCATCTATTATGTTATTGTATCACCCGTATGTATGAAAAGAGAGTAATTTTTCCATATATATTACTCTCTCCTTCCGTTCTATGTGTTTATTCTATGCTCCCATCGATCAAAAAATTAAAACTTGTAAAAAAAAAAATAAAAAAATTGAATAAACTTATAGTTTTTTTTTGGTTTTTTTTTATTTCATATTTTATTTATTGTATCTTCGCAAAATAATGTGAACTATCAATAATTTGTTTAAATCTAAATATTATTTTTTTATTTACATCCCACCACAGTTGGACGAAAAATTATGTTTAATTTATAGATCCTATCATCAGCGCAGGTCTGTTGGATTCCTTCTTGTTAGTCGGATGTAGCCATTACTTCTCATTAATGTTCGTGCAAGTGGGCTTGGGTGAACTTCTAACTTTTGCAAATATGACTCCGCTTGTTTTTTTATTTAATTTTTCACCAGGGAGACACCTAGGTCCTTATGAATGTTAATATTTCTCACATACCAAGGCGCTGCTGTTATCAATCGTAATATTTTATTTTGGAATCTTTGAATTTTTTCAATATTAGAAGCTGAGGCCGTGCCCCGTAATTGAATTCCATAGCACCAAATGGGTTTTATTATTGAGCTGTACAGCAGAAGTTTGCAATCCAAACTCAATCTCGAGTTTTTACCAATTAGCCACTAAATTTGTAGTAATTTTAACTTCATTTGAGTCAATTTCGTATCTATATGCTTTTTCCAGGTAAGACGTCGGTCTAGATGCAGACCTAGATATTTAACTTCAGTTTGTTGAGGTATTATATGATTATTTATTAGGATTGGAGGGCACGATTCTCTACGCAATGTGAATGTAAGATGTATACATTTTTGCTCGTTTACTTTTATTCTCCATTGTTTTAACCACCTTTCTGTGTCGAGTATATGGTCTTGTAAAAGTACAGATGCTTCTTGGGGGTTTTCATGAATGGCTAATATAGCTGTGTCATCAGCAAAAGTAGATATGTGGGTTCGACTGTTTGTAGGCATATCACAAGTATATAGCAAATATAGGAAGTGACCCAGTATACTTCCTTGGGCTACGCCTGCTTCAATAGGCTGTGGTGAACTTATGAAGTCTCCCTCTTTAAGAACGAACTTTCGATGACTTAAATAACTTTCTAGAAGCTTGTGTGTGTTCACTGGTAAATATTGTTTTATTTTTATCGATAATCCTTCATGCCATACTTTTTCGAAGGCTTGCGAAACGTCGATGAAGAGTGCAGAACAATATTTTTTTTCTTCAAATGTCTTGGATATGATTTCTACCAACCTGTGAGTTTGTTCTATGGTGTTATGTTTTTCTCGAAATCCGAATTGATGAGTTGGAATACAATGAAAATGATTCACTATCGTTTTTAACTTGTGCATTAACAGTTTTTCGAATAGCTTTGATATATCTGACAATAGGCTAATGGGTCTATATGAATCGGGGTCATAGTGATTCGTAAAAATGTTCATATTTGTTTTCAGTAATCGAAAACCTTGGAGGTGAATATATCGACGATATTAATAGGTTTCTGTAGCAATCGTCCAAACAGATTGTCGTAGCTTGAAGATAATCTTCACAAATATCACACATTGAATGGTGTTTGATACGGGTTTTAATTAAAATTCCAGAGCCTCCACATGCTCTATCTCTTGGACCATTTGTGCCATAAAAAACATATCCATTTATTTTAAATAAACTTCTAGACGTCAAATGGGTTTCCGAAACTAACATAATATCAACTTCATAGTCCATAAGTTATTCTACAATAATGATTTACTTACCATGTCCTTTCAGAATTATAGAATAGCGATCCTCTATTCTGTTCCAATCAAAAATTCTCAATTTGTTGGACAGTGCCTTTGAAGCCTCATAACTTTAAAATGGTTAGTAATAGAAAATAAATATTGTTGACCTTGAAATGCATTTTCATTGTGCAACCACCAAAAGTAGCAATATGTATTGCTTCAATTGTCAAATTTGATTGCGTCAATGAAATTTGCGAGTGTAGACCGCAAATTACCATAAGTAGCAATCCATTGCGCAATGATTGCTTTACTGATTGCCTGAGCAATTATTGCTAAGCAATAAGCTGTCAGTTCAGTTGTCATTAACGTAAAATGTCTTCTTTCTATAATTTAGTGCTATTAATTCATATATATTTAATTTATTTAAGTACCAAAAGTAAAAAAACAAAGAAATTAGTGAAAAAAAAATCATTCAACACAAAATATAAACAAAATACACATCAGTTTTTCATAGAACTTCATGCATTGAAAATTTTGTATTTGTGCCGAACGTTTTCTCCACCTAAAGCAATCGCTGAGATGTTATTCTGCCGACGTTATTCCTTGTGTTTAGCAATAAAAATTGCTACGTGGAGACCTAGGGTAGGTCATATAAGTATCTAACATATTTTTAGCTAATGTGATTAAAAAAATCTTAATTTGTTAAACCAAGGATAAGTTTTGGGTGGAATAGTGTGTTGTTTTACTCATTCTTTATTGCACGATGTTATTATTTTATAGAAATGTAATAAGCTGTTGGTCTATAATAAGGCTTCTTGTTTACATTTAATAAACATACAAAAATGAAACGAAATACCTAGAAACCATAAATAATGGTATTCGTTGTGAACATTTATCTGAATACATTTGCAAGAGCTTTAATACAGAACAAATGCAAACATTGCATACGTATTTTAATATTACTTTACTAAACTGGGATTACCGAATAATTAAAAAAAAATAGGAAAAAAAGCTAAATTTTCAGCAGTTTATGAACTTTAACTTTTCCTACACATCTACATAAGTTCCATAAAGTTTTTAATGTGTAAAATAATATATAAAACCTGCAATAATCGAGCACATTGGTTGTAGTAAATAACATTTTTGAATTTTTTTTCTTATGTCACTATACACTGCATAATGTTGCCTTTAACTATGTTATAGTACAATTTGGCTTTCAAAAGTAAATTTTAATTTTTACCACCTATGAATATATAAACTATAATAGTTTGTGTGTGTGTTTTGTGTATGTGAGGTTGTGTTGATGTGAAAGTATGTGTAAATGTACTTTATGCATAAAGGAGTAATACATATTGGTTAAAACTTATGCCATATTACTGTTAGAAATTGCTACTGGCATTTTGCAATGAATTCATATCCACACACATTGATATAATATACAGTCAAGGGGAAAAGTTTGGATATTAAGAAAACACAAAATTCAAACAAAATATTTTGTACGAGAAAAAGTCCATTTACTTTCGAAACAACACACTTCATATACTCAATAAGTATGAGGGAAGTATCCCTCAACCTTGCAAAAGAAAATATCAAATTATTTATATAATTTTTTAGTGAAAAAAAATTTGGTTTCTTTTAGAAATTGGTGTTGGTGCGTGATGTTTTCGATTCCAAATGACCTAAACAAATGATTTTCATTACTTGGACAACATTGGCCATCACATAGTGTGGTATGCCAAAAATTTCGCCAAAATTAGTTATATCCCTAATACTCATACTCCATTTTCAGTTGTTTATCTCGTGATCCTTTTTTCCTTTAAGAGGACTTTAAATTTTGAAACGAAGTGAAATTTGAATTTCTTTTTTTTAATTTCCACTTGCCCTAGTAAATCGTTTTCAGTGATGATCGACAACTTATCGACCTGTAACTCAATCAGTTTCGTCCGACTTTAAATTTTTTAACGGGCTTGGAAAGAAAACTGATTACGCTTTAAAATTACGTGCATTTTTTGATAAATTTGTAAATTATAAGTATTGTTTTTGTTAAACATATCCAAAAAAAACTAAATTTATCAACTTTTTTTTACGCGATTTAAAGCTTTTCATTGCTTATTTTGATATGAAACCTTATAAAAATGTAAACCTTTATACATTGGTTTACATTTTTATAAGCATTCAAATTTAGTTTTTAACTAAACGTGGTTTTAAATATGCAAATCGGATGAAAATTGTGAAAGTTATTCAACTTTCACAAGTTGAATAATGAATAGAAAAACAAAAAACTATAGAAAAAATATTTGTACAATTTTTAATTTTCAAGGTAAATTTTTTACCAATACAAACATATTTTAACAAATAATGTCTCGTATTTTTCTATATAAAATTTTCTTTAAAATATTATGCAAATGAAAATAGGTTTTTATAGAAAAAAATTAAAATAACTATTGTTGAATTTAAAAAATTACGAAAAAAATAAAAAAATTTATTGCAATATACATTTTATGCAAAACTCAATTCTTTGCTCTCCATTATTATTTAAAATTTTAAAATCGGTTTATAAATGTGTGAATTAGACTAAAGTACTACGACCTACCCTAAAACACTTTTTTACAAAATAACTCAAAATTTTGAGGGTGTTTCAAAATCTTTGAAAACTGTTTTAGTATGTCCTCAACTAGGCCTACAACCCCCATTAGGTCGCTTTTCAAGTTCTGAAAAAAGTGTTATTTTGTAGCAGAGTGTAATCTAGAATTTTAAATGAAAGCTAGAATTTTAAATTTTCAAAAATATGATAATAATATAATTTTTATTTTTAAAATGGAATAAAAGTTTTATTTATTTATTATTTATTTATTTAAGTTTTGGAAGGCCCCAACACAGTAAGGTTTTGTTTATGAATCGGTTTTATTATTTGAAACATATTTATTGAAATTTGATATAGACATTTTTGATCAAAGTGAAAGAGAAATTTGTGAATTGCTACTGCTTATCTCACAATTCAAAACAAAAACTTACTTTTACCAATTAATTGGTTATTGAATTTTACCAATTACTGTAATTAGTAATTGGTAAATGCTAATTACATGTAACTGTTCAATATGTAGTATTTCAAGTTTCTAAAATTCTGAATATTATATTGCGATTTTAAAATCTCACTGCTAAAACTCATTACCGTAAGAATACTTTTATCCTCCACTCTGTAAGAACGTACACACTTTAAAATGTATTCACACATTTAACTACAACATGTACAGCTACTAGTTGTTTGTACAAATGTTTTCACCAAAAACTTCTATAAATTTTCTGTGATAATTGCAGTCAACACACTCTCTCTCAAACATAATTTTTAAGGCATTTTTATTGGTTTACGTTTGTGGCATTCAGAAATTGAGGGAGAATAGAATTATTACAAGTTTTGTCAGGTATTTTGTGTAAAATGTAGTTACAAAATTCAAAAAGTTAAACAAAACAAAGGTGTGTTAAATTTAAGTCAACATTTGTCTGAAATAAAATTACATAATTGTGATTTTAAACAAATACAGTGGTTAATTTATATCCGCATTCTAAACTTTATGACAATGAAAAAATTATAATAATACTGAGGCGTATGTCAATTTTTATAATTCATGGCAGCTATTAAAAGTGTGCAGATTCCAACTGCTATAGATTCCAACAGCAATGATTCAATCTTCAATTTAAAGATCCATTAACTATATAACTAAACTGTTAATAGCCAACAAGAAAGCTGAAATAACGAACGAAAAAATCGCAGTAATAAAAACTGAAAATGAGTTTAATGTATTTTGAACGGTCGAATTGGGACTGTTTTAATTTAGTAAATCCAAGCAGCGTTTCATGTTTTAATATCGAAATATTGCTTTTCGATCACACAGCATGCTGAATTTTAAAAGCCTTCAAACACCCACAACTCTTATGCAATTTTCGATTAATATTTTATCAAAATATTCTTGACTGCTCTACTGAAACTTAATTAAATTTTTCGGAACAGTGACTCTTATAAATATATGAACAGAAACTAACATACATAGTGAATAATTCGGATTTTAGAACCCAAGAAAAATATATATTTTTTTTATAAAACTGTTAATAGATTTACTAAATTTTGCATTTTGGAAAATTTTGTATTTTAAATTATGAACAAAGAAAATTATAAGATTTCCCAGCTTGTGTCATGACTCTGGTATTTGGACAACATCTCCAGTTCGCATATCGTGTTTTCAACAGACAGACAGACATAGCAAGAATTTTATAAGGCCCGAATATATATACTAATGTGGGTCTTTGACATATGTTTTAATATGAAATGATAAAATCTATATATCCCCTTCTTTGTTGATGGTGAATATAAAAACATAACAATATGTAGATCTAGAAATAGCTTTTCTTTCTAATCCGTCGATTAGTGAATTATTGTAGATTGCGAAAATATAGCTAAAGAAATAGAAAAAATACCAGTAGATAGATGTCGATTATTCTAGTTAGAATCATATTTGTTTGGTTTTGCAATAATTATTTTGTTTTAGTTTGAGCTAATGTACTCTTTTACTACATTACCAAGCCAAGTTCTCTACATTATGAATGCCGCTATTGTTTGAAAATAATTATACCTTGATATTTCTTTTATGGTGTTTTAATATAAAAAGCTTTTTCTTGTCATAAGAACAACCGATTAGCATGACAAATTTTTTAAAACATTTATGAAAATAAACATGACAAGAAAAATTAAGCCTTATTGTGTAAGCCGTTGGCGTTTTACGCCATAGACAATTTTGTACTAGATTAAAAATAAAATACAACCTGTTTCTTTAATCTAGTACGAATCTGCCACGATAAGGCTGAATGTAATATTTTGTTTTATTAGATTACATTTAAAATGTCCTTATAACTGTTGTATTAAATTTAAAATTTGGGTAAAATTTAATTCTTAAAATATTTATAAAATTAAAAAAAAATTTCAACTAAAAATAGTATTTCTGACATCGAATCATTTTCTGTTTTCGATTCTAATCGACGCTAAATGAGTATTTTAAATGCAAATGAATCGGTTAATAATAACAATTACAAAATCGTTAAAAAATTACCCGAAATTCACACAATTTCAAATCGTTCACCATGCTACTTCATAATAATATTAATTTGAGTCAAAAGTGATGTGCATTCAAACTTAAAAAATACAAGTAGGAAAGTATAGTCTGCCAAACCTGACCATATAATATCCTACACTAAGTAAATGAGCAAAAGCTTTTTTCTTTAAAAATATCAATAATTAATATTTGTGAGTGATTATCGGAAGTGGGCCTTATATGGGAGGTATGACTAATTATAGACCGATCGTACCAACATTTTGTGACACGAATTTCGTATATATTTGTTTCTGGGGCACCTGATATTTTAACAATGAAAATCACGTGCGCTGAAAACTACCTCTAGGATTGACTAAAAAAGCCGCAAGATACAAAACTCAGACAAATTTTGGGGGTGGAAAATTAATAGCGGTCGGCCTCATATTGCACCCCTCCAGTGGCTATTATCGGTCAGTTGTTGTGGTTTTTATTTTTAAGGTTTTAGAAACACTTACACACAAATATGAAAAAAATCAATTTAAAAACATTTGTCTTGAGTTACAAAACATTTATTTGGATAGATATCCCACTCGCATCCCATTAAGCGACCAAAAAGGTTTTAAAGGAAAAGACCTAAGCTTTCTTTTGAGAAAAAAAAATTAATAAAAAAAGAGTCCATTTTGGAAAAAAAAAGTCAAAAAGGTTTTTGATTTTTCAAAAAAAGTAAAAAATTGTATGTCTTGAGTTACAAAACATTTTTTTTATAGATATCCCACTCGCATCCCACTAAGCGACAAAAAGGGTGTTAAAAGAAAACACATAAGCTTTCTTCTGAGCAAAAAAAAAAATTAAAAAATGGGTCCATTTTTTTAAAAAAAGTCAACAAAATTTTTGATTTTGCAAAAAAATTCAAAAATTTTAAATCTTGAGTTACAAAATATTTTTTTTGATAGATATCCCACTCGCATCCCACTAAGCGACCATATAGGTCGCTTAGGAAAAGACCTAAGCTTTCTTAAAAAAATAAAAAAAAATAAAAAGGGCCCATTTTGAAAAAAAAAGTCAAAAATATTTTTGATTTAAAAAAAAAAAATCAAAAATATTTTATTAAATTTTTTTAATATTTTTTTTCGAAAGATTGCATATATAGCTATCTAAACTATTTGGGGCACATTTTGCTAAGAACAATAGGTAATAAGTTATATGGATAAAAAAAAACACCTGTTTGGCCAAAATGTCAAATTTTGACCTCCTATAACTCAGAGAGTTCTTGACCGATCTTGTTGAAAAATGGTGTCCGAATTACTATCCAATAGAACTAACATTGGTGCAAATTTCATCGTGATCGGAAGACATCGATTTCAAAAGTTGGTTCACTTGACGTGAAATGCCCCATATATAAAACTTATTTGGAGCGAAATTTGTGCAGATATATAAATAAATTAAACAATTATGAGCGATAAAGTCAAATTTCGGGATTGCATTTGTATGTGTGCTAGGTGAAATAATGGACCGATTTCAGCCAGTTTCAATAGGCTTCGTCACTGGGCCGAAACAATTATATGTACTACATTTGATCGAAATATATTCAGAATTGCGAACTGTACTTTGCGCACAAGGCTTACATGGACAGCTAGCCAGCCAACCAGCCAACCAGATGGACGGACATCGTTTAGTCGACTCAGAAAGTGATTCTCTGTCGATCGGTATACTTTGAGGAGGGTGTTAGACTAATATTTTTGGACGTTACAAACATCTGCACAAACGCATTACTATGGTGGTGTAGAATATAATAAAAACGACGTTTTTTCCCATTTTTTATTTCGAAAAAAGTACATACATTAATTTTAAATTACACAGAAAATAAGGAAACAATTTATAATGTATTTACATTTTTTTGAAAGACAATATTTCGGGAAATATTATAAAAAACAAAAAAGTATCAAAATTCGTATTATTGCGTTGTCCAGTGCCTTCCGAAGTAGACCAATTTTTTATATAAATTTTCATTAATCGCATAGCTGCTTTCAAAGAATTAATACCTGTTTTATATGTCCCAATATCATCTTCAATATTGTGCGAAGGGATTTCGAGTAAATCGTGAAGATTCGATTTACAGAATAGCAAAATTTGTGAATTCGTTTTAAAAACAAAAATATTGCTCGGGTCCGGTTAATTTTAATTTGAAACGTAAAATAAATTTATTATATTCAATTATTCGACATTACACTGTACAACACCAAAAAAAATTACGAGGTCCGACCAATAAATTTTGATAGAGGAGAAAAAAAATAGACACTTGTAGCGGCGTTTTGAAAGTTTACATCTGAATTTCATTTGAGGGGGTGTTAAAGTTTCCCAACTCTGGCACATTCTTATTGTTAATCGTCATAAGAAACCATGTGATCCATACATTTTAGGTATAAAATGTGTTCAGCAAAGTTATGTAAAATGTTACGAAAAATATTTTTGTAGAATATATTAACCCTCTAAATCCTCAAGACATGGGTCTTTTTTGTCCTTCTTTTAAAAATGAGCAAAAAAAACATTACAACAGGGATTTAAGGGGTTAAAATGTTCTGCAAAAATGTGGTTTTTGCACTTTTTTAAAAGAAGGACAAAAAAGACCCATGCCTTGAGGATATAGAGGGTTAACATATTCTACAAAAATATTCTCCGTAACATTTTACATAACTTAGCTGAACACATTTTATGCCTAAAATGTAAGGATCATATGGTTTCTTATGAAGATTAACAATAATAATGTGCCAGAGTTGCGAAACTTTAACCCCCCCTCAAATTAAATTCAGATGTAAACTTTCAAAACGCCGATACACGTGTCCTTTTTTTGTTTCCTCTATCAAAATTTATTGGTCGTAACTTGTAATTTTGGAAAAAATTAGATTTTGTTGTATAGTGTTATTGGTCGAATAATTTTTATTCTAAACTGAAAAATTTTATTCATTCGAATAAAAAATACTTTATATTCTTCGATTATTGGAATAATTTTTATTCGAATGAAAACCTAATAAATATCATCATTTTACTACTTTATAGTACAATTAACGTACGTATTAATTTATACCCTTCTATGCTCCATTCTCCTGCATTTTCTATTAATTAATTTTATTTAATAAAAAAAAACTACCAACTGTATTTGTGAGATTTTCGCAAAATTAAATATAGCCTAAGTTAGATTGGCTCTTTCATTCAGCTAATCCAAACTAAATTGCGTCTTTTTTGTATGGCGAGATTTCATTAAAAGCAATCAATGTAATACAAAAGAATTAAAAAATAAAATAAATATATAAAAGAGATTTCTATATCCCAGAAGTCCATATATAACAACACTCATTCACTAATACTCTAATACGGTAACGATACACACAATTACACCGCCATTTATCAATCCCAGGCGAATTTATACTCAATTTCTTTTTTTGTATTATTTTTGGTATGTAGCATGTTCGATCTGTATTTGTTATTTTGGTAAAATGAGTTTGAATTCATTGTTGTTCCTTGGTCAATATACTACATTTTTATCTTTAATATCCTTTTAGAACACCACAAGCTAAATGGCAAAGTAAAGAGGAAAAAAAATACACACAAACACAAGTATCCTTGCAGCTGCACAAACACTGAAGGTTCGCATATAAGCATTGTAGAGCGAGCGCTCAGAACTATGAAGAACAAATTGAACGTTAAACAGGTCAAAAGTGAAAACACCAACCTAAGTTATCTTATGTTGATACATCCCTACATCCAACGTTACTCGTATGAGCCACCACACACATTTGCTGATAAACAGACAATTGCTTTTCAATGGCCGATTGTATTATAGGATAATAGTGGGATTTTTGTTTTCTACTTTTTTTCTCTCAGCTTTTATGTATTTTTTTTATTTTTTTTTTCGTTTAGTGCCTTGTGGCACAAAAATTGATGGTCATTAATCCTTCATATAAGAGAGAGCCAAAAAGAAAACGAAATAGATAAAATACTATTGAAATTTGTTGATATTGGTTTTTGATGAAGCATTAGGGGGTTCTATGAATAATATTTAAGGGCCCTAAAGGCCCTGTAATTAAATAGAATGTACATGAAATAAAAAGTGTATATTGCTAACTTATTGTGCAAACATGATAAGTCCCTTTTCACAAATTTTACAGACACAAAAACGATATGAAATCCTTAATTTTTAATATTTATGAAATCTGCTAATGTACCCCAATCGTAGTAAAATAAAAAGGCTTGGGCCCCGTTAGAATACACGATAGTATGCTAAGCTATTAATCTGAGGATTGCGCATTCGAATTATGGCAGAGACTCTTGGCGTATCTGCAGACAAGCATGTTTGTTTGAAAAAAAAATATACCCGAGATTTTTGGAAGTTTTTAAGGATATAAAATATCGATAGTGTAGAATATATAATCTTAAAATTTTTAATACTGTACATTGTGTAAAATATTAGGGTGATTGGATAACCTTGAAGTTTTGAGGTGCATTTACAAGGGGAAAAAATACAATGTATTAATCTTTTTTTTTAATTTTGCCATTAAGTAATTACCTTTGCAATTTGATTTTAAAAAATCGAAATGTTTACGTAATCTTCGTCCTAATGAGACATAAAAAACTAAAATTTAATAAAAAATATTAAAGTTATTAAAAATTCGCAAGGCCATTTAAGTGTCTCAGGCCACTAGAACAAGAAATGTGGAAATAAATTAAACATATTTTCAGAAATACTAAATTACAAGCTAATTTCTACTTGAAATAGGTATATCCATATTTACTTTTTTTACTTGAGCTTTTGTCTTCGTAGGATAACGATAACCTAACAATAAAAAAAATAATTTTTTTAACGGCAGTTAAAAAACTCCATTTTCAAATTTTTAAAAATTTTGTTAAACAAATTTCAGAATTTGATCATCACATTGGGATTTATTGAGAATATAATAGGGAATAAAAATATGAAAAAAGTATGGCAATACCTCCAATAGTTTTTTCATACCTGCGATTTAAATTTTGCGATTTTCGAGAAAATCATATTTTTTTGGCGATATTTTGGCTAATGAGTACAATTTCTTTACTGTTCTGAATTATTAAGTAGAACCTATTCTAAATATTATAGTCCAGATAATTCTAAGTATACACTGAATGTTTCACTAAATTCGGAAAACGTTAACCCTTAAATCGTGAAGGTCAAAAGTAATTTTTTTTAATATTTGGAATTTCTAATGGAAAGATAGCGAAATGTTATATATTTTTTGACCGATTTTAATGAAATTTAAAAACAATATAACATAAGGTCTATAATATCATTACAAAAATGGAAATTAACCCTTAAAATTTTGTTTATAACTGATGTTTTCTTTATTAACGTAATTAATTTTTTATTGAGCATTTTTGAAGAATAAAATTGATTTTAATCCTTTATTTTACTTTTCATTTATTAAATTTAAAAAGTAAAATTTAGACTGGTTTAATATTAATTTAAAAGTCATAATAAATGTCAACTTACGGCTTATTTGATAGATTTAGCGAATTCCTTATATGAAAATATTATTTGGTATTTGAGCGGTTTTATTTTAGATATCTTGTTTATAATGTTGTAATTTGTTTCATTCTAAATAACATCAAAACAATTTTCGTGGGTCTAACAATAATAGATCTCCACATATTCGAAAATAAATATTTACTTTTGGAGGTGTCACTACCACCGTATAGATGACATCCATTTGCATATCAACTGTGGACAATGGTAACAAAATAAATCATACAAAGCAATCAGCCTAACAACAAAATAAATTTTAAAGTTAATTTTTGTTAAAGTCAACTTTATTTTAAAATTAAGTTTTTGTTTTTTTTCGTACCATAAAAAAAATTTAAAAAAATGCTTTTAAAACTTTTGCAAATAATTAGAAAGTAAATTTCAATTAGGCTTAAGTTCATGTTTTATTATAATTTATTTGTAATAATTCAAAGAATATCACTGAATACTAAAATTTTAGACAATTGGAATGCCAATAGTATAAATGCAGTTTGAAATTTGTTTTATGGCACAAAATTTAAAAAAATAGTCGACTTTTTTGGTTTAAAAATCGACTTTTCGGCTTTTGTGGTTAGGCTGATTGAGTATTAAATTATAATTCACAAGGGGTCTTATCGGTCATATTGTCATAATGTCCTAATATTTCACGATTCGGCGGCTCGGCTTGGTTGGTTACGATACTACAATAAACATATCATACAGAGTAGTATTATTTTGGAACATTTTTTGCCTCTACGATGGGTAGTCATCTTGACGCGATGTAGAGGCTTAAGTGCGATGATTCGCGTTGGCCATGCTGGAGGGGACAGTTTAACTTGAGTTGGCTGTCTCTGGCAGGGTCTCCCATTCCAGAAGGGCACGCGTTGAGCATGATACTAAGAACTACCCTCCCCTTGTCTGATAGCGTCTGTTCTCCTCTGGGGCGGCTATCAGATGCTATTTCCATCGAACCATTTTCCCCTCATTGAGAGGGGTGGTTAAGGTGGATAGTCCGGCTGGTCCGTAAGGACTCTTTAATGTCCGTCCGAAATCCACCAGCGTCTGTTTCCCATATTGGGCGGCTGGTGGTCTGCGTCTGTTTCTCCAATGGGGCGGCAGTTATCTCAACACCTGGCAGCAGGTATAAAATGCAATTAATTGTCCATCAGGACACATGGAAGAGAATAAGGCATGCCCCATGTACCCGGTCGGGGGCTTCATAATCTCCGGGGACCCTACTCCCACAGCGATGGTTTCGGGCTGTGGTGAGTCGAATGCTACTGCAACTCAGGCTAGTCAGGTGATCACACCGGGCCAGACTAGTCTGCATGCTACTGGTGTCGCAAGAGGTCAATCTGGCATACCCAGATTGGCTGATTGTAAAAAATCCAAGGCAATAGGTGGTAGTGACCTAAGCGGCGAGGTACCTCTGGACTTCTCTCCAAGTACCTCCAAAGCCGCGAAAGCCCAAGTCGCCAAGGCGGCTAAACCCCCTGTTTCGGGTGCCTCTAAGGGGGAAGCGACTAAGTCGCCCCTCACGGATGCTTCCCATATGCCAACTGTGCGCTCAGGTCTTGTGAAGGAATCCTCCTGTCCTGAAGACGCATCACCCCTGGCCAATCCCGGCTCTGAAACTAACCCCAGGCATAAAAACCCTGCTAGAAGGGCTGTTACCACCACGCGTTCCGCTTATCGCTTTGTTGAGGCACTTGGCTCGAAAAAAGTCGAGGATCTCACTAAGGAGCAACAAGCTTCGCTTTCCTGGGCGAAAGCCTATATTGCTGGTCTCAAGACCGCTCCTCCTTCTGCTGAATTACCAGCGGGGCCTAAACGGCAACGTTCAGAGGAGGATACAGCGACCAAGAGCCAGCAACCGGGACCTAAACGTCCCAAAGCGGCACAAAGGTCGTTAGCTAAATCCTTTAGCGAGATTGTCAAAGACAGTCTTGTTAGGGCGGTTATCGACCGGAGTGCGAATGACGGATCCATATCTCAATTGAATTGGGATATGGTGAAGCAAAAACTGGTAGGGGTGTTTTGGAAAGTTCTCAAAGAGAACCCAGGCACTCCTCCACAATGCGATGACGCTGGTTGGATGAACGCTCAGCGTTGCTACTAAAGACTGCCGTCGCATCACTGGGTGAGGTTTGGCCGGGGTCTAGGCTTGAGGTGGTATCTGTGAGTGAGATACCCCGAAAGCCTAGATCCATAGCTAAAATACCAGCTGAGCCATCTAGCCCGGAGGAGATCTTGGAGATCCTTCAGTGCTGTAACCCACAGCTTCCAACTCAAGACTGGAAAGTTGTTAAGGTTACGGACGCTGAGGGCTCTTCAAGGAAAGCGATCGTTGTCCTGAATAAGGACTCTTTGGGGCCGCTAAGGAAGGCACAAGGGAAGGTCTACTATGGATTTGGTACGATCATCCTGCGTGTCTATCGTAGCGACAACAAAGGCGATACATCCTCAGGTGATGTAAAGCCCATGCTCTCGGAAGAGGGCATGGATTGCAATGACGCCACTGATCCAGCCGACACTGAAGATACCAACTCAGTCTCCGAACTAGTTGGTACATTCTTTGAACGGATGGATGAGGTGGTGGACGAAGACGCCCTCCTGAATTCTGACCAGGAGGACGCCGACGTCACTATTGTAAAAATGGAGCATGGTGAGGGTGACACAGATAAACCTTCACCACTCTAAAGCAGCATCAGCTGCACTGCTCCTCCGAATTGCTCAGAACGGGGAGGAGCTAGTCATGGTCCAGGAACCTTGGGTCCATCAGGACCGTATCTGTGGACTATGTCTGAAGGGCTATAAGCTCTACTTCGCTAAAGGCGCAGGTAAAATTAGATCCTGTATATTGGCTAAAAGCTCTTTGAAAATCTTCATTCTGTCTGATTACAGTAATGAAGATATAGTAGCAGTCTCATGGGAAACTAATGAAGGCTGTTTGTTATGGCTGATATCCAGCTACATGGCGCATGACCACGGGGAGCATCCACCAAACGATGATATCCGTAGTGCTGTGAAAAAGGCGAATGAGTCCAGGATACCATTGGTTATCTGTGCTGACGCTAACTCGCACCACATTGTATGGGGTAGCAGCGACACCAACACAAGAGGTGAGAGTCTTTTCAGTTTCATACTTAATAGTAGTTTGGAAGTAGTTAATAGAGGTTCAGAACCTACCTTCATTGTTTCAAACAGAAGTGAGGTACTAGACTTAACACTTGTGAGTGCTGAGCACCACAGTATGATTAACAATTGGGCTGTCTCCGACGACTGCTCTTTTTCTGATCATCTATATATTGATTTCAATATCAGTGTAACTTATAGGAATGATAATACCATTCTAAATAGGAGAAAGACCAATTGGGAGTTGCAGAGTGATGTACTCTCCCGGTCTCTACCAAACCCGCCCACTATTGAAAATAGGGACGATATTGAGGTAGCAGTTGAGGCACTTACAGAAGCGTTCCAATCAGCTACTAATTTGGCCTGTAAGCCGAATATCTTCAGGGGTAGGAATAAGCCACCCTGGTGGAACCCTGAGATTGCACACGCAAGAAGGGCGTGTCGTAAATTGTTCAACGAGGCAAAGAGGCTGGGTAACTGGCCGGAATATAAGTCCTCAGTGAACCACTTTAAGAACCTTACGAGGAATGCGAAAAGGAAAGCCTGGAGGGACTTCTGTAGCGGCGTGGAAGGATCCTCTGAGACTAACCGATTACGTAAAATTCTATCAACTTCACCGGTTGTACCAAGCTATATCCAGAAACCCTGTGGTAGATGGACTCTGAATAGTAAGGAAACACTTGAGGTCCTATTAGATACTCATTTTCCAGGTTGCCTTCCAGTCGATGATGAGACTATGAATGGGGCTGCCGATTCTGTTGCTCCGGGTGATAACTCTGTTCCGATAAACAGGGATAGAATCCAATGGACAATCAAAAGCTTCGACCCGTTTAAATCTCCTGCTGATCTTCAAAGGAACGAAGAAATAGTTGTACCATGGCTCATTAGCATATACACAGCGTGTATTAGATGGACCTATATCCCCACATGGTGGACGAGATGCAGAGTAGTCTTCATTCCTAAAGGTGGTAAGGCGACTCACACTAAACCAAAGGATTATAGGCCAATTAGCCTTGCATCCTTCCTGCTGAAAACCCTAGAAAGGGTGATTGACGTATATCTGAGAATGACCATTCCGTCGGAACTCATCTCTAAATCCCAACATGCCTACACCAAAGGCAGATCTGTGGAAACAGCTCTACATTCGCTAGTTGGCTCCATTGAGGAGTCGCTAATACATAAGGAGTATTCACTTGTTGCCTTTCTCGATATTGAAGGAGCTTTTAATAATGTCAGGCCCGATGCCATCCTATCTGCGATGGATGAACTGGGAATTGATCTATGTGTTCGCCGACTAGTCGAAAAGATACTCGGTTATAGAGTCATTTGTGCTACTTTAGGTGGTGTAAGTGTTTTAAAAGTGGCCAATCGTGGAACCCCGCAGGGGGGTGTTTTATCACCACTTCTGTGGAATCTGGCTATGAATTCCCTGTTGATCAGGATGGACAACAGAAGGATCAAGACAGTCGCATATGCTGACGATGTTGCAGTTTTTATATCTGGTAAATTTCTGGATACAATATCCAGTTGTATGGAATCAGCATTAAGTACACTGAGTGAGTGGAGTATTTCAAGTGGACTTAGTGTGAACCCACAAAAAACGGAACTGGTTCTCTTCACTAGGAGGTATAAGATCGATGACTTCAGACCACCTAGACTGAATGGAATCAGTCTTGAGATTAGAGATAATGCGAAGTATCTTGGCATCATTCTAGATAAAAGATTGTCCTGGAATTTGAATATTCAAAACAGGATTAACAAGGCTTATGTAGCCATCTACTCCTGTAAGAAGGCAATTGGTACAAACTGGGGTATTATGCCGAAGGGTATCAGTTGGATCTTCAAAGCAGTTGTTAAACCCATCTTGTTCTATGGAGTGTTGGTGTGGTGGCACGCCTTGGATAATGCTACTCACCGTAAGGCTGTGGAACGAACCCCCTCTAAGGCACTTTTTACTATCCTGAACTGGTTACCAGTTGATTTGATGGTGATACAAATGGCTCTCAACTCTGCTGTGAGACTAAATGCTGGATGTTCGTGGTATGGTAAAGATCATGGGCACTCTAAGATACTGAATTACTATGGGTACTTACATAGTAATGTCGATTACTGCATCGCAAAACCATTTTTCGATATGCATTTCCATATTAAGATCCCGAATAGGGATTCATGGCAGCGCGGACTCTTACCCCCTGATGATGTCATAAGGGTATTTACTGATGGCTCAAAGAGGGGCAATAGGGTCGGTGGTGGTTTCTTTATTGAGAACTATGGGATTAAACGTGCATCCAATTGGCTGAGGTTTTATCAAATATCTGGTGATATATGTATATTTACCGATAGCAAGGCTACCGTTAAAGGAATAGCGGGTGTCTTTACGACATCTAGGTTAACCGAGGAATGCCGGGTATCCCTTAATGAGATAGCGAGACATTCTAGGATAACGCTTATATGGGTCCCTGGCCACGATGGTAATCAGGGTAATTGTATAGCTGATGAACTGGCCAAAATGGGGGAGATGATGGATGATGATGAGATCGACCCCTTTTCTGGTATTTCCCTTGCTATATGCAAGATGGCTGTTCAGCGGACACTATATGAATCTGCACAGAGCAGGTGGACCAATGAGTCTTCCTGTGTTACAACGAGGTCTACTTGGCCCGTATATGATGCCAGCAGGACGAATCTACTTATGGAATTTCGTCGTGAGCAAATAAGGCTAATTGTCTCCTTCATTACAGGACACTGTATAATTGGGACACATGCTAGGAGATTGGGCCTACGGTATAATGACTACTGTAGGAGCTGCCATAATGAAGAAGAGGATGAGACGGTGTCACACCTATTCTGTCAATGCCCGGCTCTGATAAATCTGAGGGAACGCATCTTCGGAACACCATTCCTATCATGCTTAGATGAGCTATCGAGGATAAGTCTTAGACGAATCTACTCTTTCATCAGAGAATCTGGTTGGTTTAGCCTGGAAACAGCGGACGTATAATTAATACCAAGATGTTTACCCCTTGGGTATCACAATGGGATCAGTTTTGAATGGACCCAAGTGAGCTGCTTGAAGAGTGGCTACCCATGGAACCTAACCTAACCTTGCTTGAAATTCAATAACAACATTGTGAAATATTAGGACATTATGACATTATGGCATGATACGAGACCTTGTGAATTAACCAAATGATTCTCGATATATTTAGTAGAACTTATTTTCTTTATATGGGAGTGATTGTTCCGCTTTAAGCTCAGAAATTGATACTGGCAAAAATTTAAACGAAATTTTAAAACTGTGACTAAAATTGTTTCAAAACTATTTGATAATGAATATTAGCTTTGTATGGGTAGGAACGAAAAGCTTTGATAATCTCACTATTATGGTTATTCAGATATTCGATAACTAATATTTACTTCGGCCCTAATTTTGTAAGACAAGTCACCAAAGTGATATTTATATGGAAAGCAAAAACAAAATTTCAAAAATTTTAAATATTTGTTTTTGTTTTATAGATTATGAAAGGGAAATCAATGAATTTTGGTGAGTTTTTTCTGTTCAGAATATGGGAGGACCCACTGATCCGATACTATTTATTTTAAGCGCAGCAGTAGACACTGTGATCAAAGTAATTTACACCAACTTTTAATACTCTCGCAATTACAGTCCCTCAGATATTCTAAAATAACTAATTACTTGGTATTACGCCCATCCCCTTTTATTTCATTTATGTTCAATGGTAACAACATAACTTATGTTAAGAGGCTTTAACTGTTACAGTTCTGAAGATATTTAATAATAACTATTTACTGTATATGGGAGAGGCCATGTCAGCTAATTCGATCAAGCCCATTTCCAACCAAACTACGTAAAATAATAAGAAAGTGGTTCAAACAAAGTTTTTATTCTTTCGAAATTATAATTCTCTAGATTTGGATATCTATATAACATAACCATTTACTTTGTATGGGAGGAAATTTATGCACTTTGTCCGATTCCGTCCATTTTTAAACAAACTTGCAGTGATAGGATATTTATGAGTACAGAGTTTCAAGACTTTTTACCTATTACAATAACACAGATATACGTATGGGAGGTGTCCATTTTTATTCTAAATATTTGCTATAATTCCATGAGCGTGGCAAACTTGAAGAAAATTTTACTACTCTATGGGCTTCAAACAACAATATTTTATATATAGATAGATTCTAATGTAGTATTGATGTATGAGTAATATTTAGCTTTTTGTATCACTAATACGCACAGTACCTTATTTTCAAAATAATTATCGACTTTTCCAACTTTACCCTAATTCGGAAACACGGTCAGACAACAATGTTAAACAAATTTAATGGTTTTCATAGAAATTAGAAGAAATGCATTATCCGACATTAAAGTCGTTTTTATACCCTCCACCACCATAAGTGGTATATATAAGTTTGTCATTCCATGTGTAACATTGAGAAATATTCATCTGAGACCCAACAAAGTATATATATATTATTGATCCTTATGAAATTCTAAGTCGATTGAGCCATGTCTGTCTGTCTGTCCGTCTGTGTAAAACACGCTCACGTCCAAAATACGCAAACAAACTTAGTAGTGTGGCAAGAAAAATGTTTATTATTGTCCTAAGCAGTTTGGTATTGAAAATCAGCGAAATCGGTAAAGTGGAACCAAAGTTATGAATTAAAATGTGGTACAACCTAAAAAAAAATTGATAATTTTCACATATTTTTGGATATTTATTGTAAATATATTGCAGCTAATATCATAAAACTCGTCACTTTTATGATAAAAGGAGTAACTCTGGTGAAAATTATAAGAATCGGTCCATGATTTCTGCTAGCCCCCATACAAATTTCTTCCCGAATTATGGTTCTATGGTCTATAAATGCCTACACAATAGGAATATTCACATATAATTCTGCAAAAATAAGTTTCGTGGTAAAAAAATGATATTACAAAATTTTTCGTGGATCGGCCCATATTTGACCATAGCCCCCATATAAAGTACACTTGCGAAAATCTCTTAAATAAGCATAAATTTCTTATAAATGTCGCTATCAAGTTGAAATGCTACGTAAATAATCCCCATATATACCAAAATTGCTGTACCTAATTCTATGAAGATCAGCCGATAATTGGTTATAGCTCCCATATAAGGACCACTTCCGAAAAACACAATAACCTTCATAAATATGTATATAAACAATATCAATATCAAAAAAAATTTCACACACATCCGTAGTTTATATTAAGAAATCATACTGCTGGATTTTGTGAATATCCGTCCATATTTGACCATAGCTCCCATATAAGGTCCACTTCCGAAAATCAGTTAAGTACTCATAAATCTCTTATAAATACCTTTAATATGCTAAAATTTGACAAGAATAATACCCATATACATATATATTACTGTACCAAATTTTATGCAGATTGGCCGATAATTGGTCATAGCTCCCCTATAAGGCCCATTTCAGAAAAAGATATTAACCTTAAAAAATATTAAAAACATATCGATATCAAAATGAAATTACGCACAGATCAGTAATTTGTGTCCAGTAATGATACTTCTGGATTTTGTGAATATCAGTCCATATTTAACCACAGCTCCCATATAAGGTCCACTTCCGAAAATCACTAAAATCCTCATAAATTTCTTACAAATATAGTTATCAAGTTGAAATTCAAAACAAATTTATTCAATATATACAAAAATCGATGTACCAAATTTTATGATGATAGGCCCATAATTGGTCATAACCTCCATATAAGAACCACTTCAGGAAAACACATAAACCTGCACAAATATCCAAAAAAATCTATACTGAACAAAAATTTTACACCGATCTGTAATTTGTATCCATGAATCGTACTACAAAATGTTTTAAATATTGCTCCATAATTCGGCATAGCTCCCATATAAGATCCACTCTTGTTAATAGCGTTGTTCTCCAAAAATAGCCCTCAGATACTTAGGACCATAATAGGTCATAGCATCCATATATTGAACCAAAATAGTACACATATCAGTAATTTCTTTTCACAAATCATATTACAGAATTTTGTGAATATTGGTCCATAATTGGCCACAGCTCTCATATAAATACATAAAAATCACGTAAAAATATTTTATGACAATCGAATCATAATAGGTCATAGCTCCCACATAAGTCCCACAACCAAATATTTTGAAATTTGTCCAAATATATTTGTATACCCTTTTTTAAACTCTGTTTCTTCACTTGAGGTTAAAAGGGAAAAATGTTGATCCAAACGTATTAACTAATTATTAGGTATATAAATTGTTAAATTTCATACGTTCTAATAGGAATTTCAGTTATAAATTGCTGAATTAGATACAATTTTTTGTACATTTTAAATAAAATATTTCTGCATAAACTAGTCTTTCTAACAATTGATATATTATTTCAGTTTTTATACCATCATATTTAGGTGAAGGGTATTTAAGATTCGGCACGGCCGAATATAGTTTTCTTACTTGTTTGGGACTTATTTTATCACTTTTGCTTAGAGTTTCCAAAAAACCAAAGAATTTCAAATCGCAGTTTCGGTTTTAAAAAATTGAAAGCCGATCGGTTGTGGTCGGTTTGTAACAGTTTATTAAATATTAAGTGCTATAGAAACAAAATCGGTTGATAATATAGGAAAAGCTAAAAAAGAAATAATCAAGAATAGGCTCAATGGTATTATGATACCAAAAAAGGAGAACTAAACCAAACTAAGGCGTACTTTTTCGTTCTTCAAAATGGTACTTTTGGAATTTTCTATAGTATTAATCCTATAATCTGGAAATTACTTTAATTACTTTTTTTTGTAAAATTTTATCAAAATCGGCCCAAAAATATACAAAATTTCGAACATTTCAATATCTTTCCAAGAGAAATTCCAAATATTGAAAATTTTGACTTTTGACCTTCACGATTTAAGGGTTAACGTTTTCCGATTTTAGTAAAAGTTTCAGAGTATATTTAGAATTATCTGGACTATAATATTCTCAATAGGGTTTACTTAAAATTCATAAGAGTAAGGAAATAGAACTCATTGACCTAAAAATTGCCAAATAATTGGTTTTTCTCGAAAATTTCAAAATTTAAATCAGAGGTACTGAAAAACTATAAGAGATATTTTAATAATTTTTTCACATTTTTTTCCCTATTATATTCTTAATAAATCCCAATGAGATGATCAAAAAATTCTGAAATTTGTTTAACAAAATTTTTAAAAATTTGAAAATGGAGTTTTGAAACTGCCGTTAAAAAAATTTTTATTTTTTTGTTCATAACTCAGAATTGGTTAACGGTATCCTACGAAGACAAAAACTCATATACAAGTAAATATGGACATATTTTAAGTAGAAATGAGCTTTTATTTTAATATTTAGCAAAATATGTTAATTTTGTTCCTACATTTCTTGTTATAGTGGCCTGAGACACGTTAATGGCCTGGCGAATTTTTAATAACTTTAACATTTTTTGACGGATTTCTGTTTTTTATATCTCATTAGAACGACAATTATGTACACATTTCGATTCTTTTAAATCAAATTACAAAAGTAATTTTTTAATGCCAAAATTTTTACAAAAACTGAAAAAAATGCATTTTTCCCCTTGTAAATGCATCTCAAAACTTCAGAGTGCTTGCGGCACGTCTTATCCCCAACCGATTTACCTAATGTTCACCAAACTGGAGGGTGAGAATGGCCAAAATCCAACTTTCGTTTATTAAGGGCCACCCTAATATACATAGTGAAAAAACTGGGACAAGGAATGATGAAGGTTTGAGCTTTGAAGTATGAAATGCCTATAAATCAATAACTACATGAGATAAATTGAATACGTCACTACGTTTTTTATAACTTTATCAAGGAATTTAAAAATATTTCACAAGCGTTTGAGACCCCACAGCGTCGCTGCTGAGGGGACTTCTTTTTCGAATACTACTCTGCTACGCATGTGTGAAAGTTCATGGTAATCAGGTCTGCTAGCTAGAAATCGCAGATTTATTGGATTTAACAGTCATGGTTCAATTTTGAACCAGCTACAAAAACGTTAACAATGTCCTAGAAATTTAAAATTATAAAATCGTAAGTTAACAATTTAAAGAAACAATCTTATATATATATTAAAAACGAGATATGAAATATTATTTAGAGAAATAATTTTACCAAATTTATTAATAAAAAATAAATTTCCTTGCAATCCGCTAATTTAAAATCGGTCCCATGCTAGCTCATTTTAGGCATGACCGTTAAAATTTAAAATGTATTACTCTCAATTAACTCGAAGTCTGGTTATGTGTTAACGAATAGTAATATGTCGGTTAAAATTATTTTTGTATAAAACCTGTCAGTATAACTGTAAGTTAACACATAACCAGACTTCGTGTTAATGTTTATTTGCATTGAAAACTATTTATTTTTAATTTTTTGAAATTTTATTTTGAAAAAAAAAATTTTAAATAGAAAATTTGGGTATCAATGTATGAAAATTTATAATTTTTTCAATATTAAAATTTTAATAACTTTTTCGAAACTTGATATAAAATGTGCAACATCTAAAAGTTATACGTTTTAGCTCAACTCATCTGATTTTTAGATGATAGAGAACAATTTTAGACCTTGGAAATAAAGAAAATCAAAAAGTGCAGTATAAGTGCTACCCTAATAAATAGACAGAAGTATGTTAGTAAGTATTTCCATCTGCCATATTATAGGATTGAAAAATATAACTATAGTAAATCCTTCCTTGTAAACCCTCACACACATTCTCTTATGCACATACTTAAAGATTTTACACAAATGAGTGATAAGTGGGCAGTTTATGTCTAATCGAAGGTATAGTTTGTTCTATTTAGCTTTTTTTTGGTTAAAACAACAATATTATTCAGGCAGTTGCTGGATGAACTGACAACCAGTTGGCCGGCTGGCCGTCCGGCATATGGACAATCGATTAAGTAAATAGTCTATTGAAATCTTAGTTTACTATCAATTTGAGTTGCTGTTGTATTGTATTTTATTTCATTTTTGGTTTATCTTACATATCTTGGTTTATTTGTTTGGACATTTCAATGTTGTATAAATATTTTTCTTTATTTGCTGTCTTTCTTATTTGTAGGGTATTAGGGAGAATAAGTGTTGATGTGTAAGACCATTAACAGCAAATCAACAGTTTTGACAGCAATAGAAGACGATGATTGTAAGGGTGCTATACAAAGTAAAAAAAATCAAGCACATACTGAGACAAATCCTATGGAAAATAAAAAAGGATTTCTCAAAGTTGATAGTATGTATGATAAAAGTCAATATGTATAAAATAATGTTAAAACAAATTAGAAAATAGTTCTCCTTACAAAAAAAGCCAAAAGTAACCAACAATAACAACAAAGATTACAACCTAATGAGGATAAAGTGGTGAGTTGATAATGACTTTAAGTGGACGATGAAATGTTAAGATAGGCCGTATTACATCAAATTTGATTTATATTTGTTTTTTGGTTTAAATGAAATGTTTTATTTGATGTCTGTATTAAAAATTGGTCGATAAATAAATATTTATTTAATTTTACTTTCTTTAATTGTTACAACTGAAAATTATGCAGAATTACACATGCTTACAAAAAAAAAAATATTTATTTTTTTTACTGAAATATCGATGCTTAAGTTGTGAATATAAATTGTACTAATACAAATCTACAATTATTTGCTCGGCTTCTCACACAGAGCCAAACCACATCAAGGCTTCGTAGAGGAGATCTACCACCCCGCTAAGATGGGGTCCATTTATCACTCAATGCTCTCGTTAGAGAGCAATTAGTTTTAATTTTAGTTATAAGAATTAAATACTTATTTCTAGGCCTAATAATGTAGGCAGATTCAACAAATAAATACAAAGATTAAATAAAACAAGTAAGAGTGCTATATTCGGTTGTGCCGAATCTTATATACCCTTCACCAAATTATACTTCAAAATTTTAAATATTTTTAGGTAAACAAAATTTAATTTTTTTTAGTTGTTTTTTTAATTTTTTGGAAAAAAAATTTTCGATTGTTATTTTAAATTTTTTTTTTTTTAATTTAAATTTTTTTTTTTTAAATTTTAAAATTTTTTTTTTTGATTCTCACGAAGGTGAAGGGTATAAAAAAAATGATTCACCAATCACAAACCGTAGTTAATTCGAAAATGTATGATATCGATACCGGGAGAATAGTCGAAGAAATCTCGAATTTTCGAGTCATCGACCATTGATATCTAAGTATAAATCAAGGCTCTCTCTAACACACTAAAGCCAAAATGTATTTATTACTGGCCCAACTTAGATAAAACTTTGTTGATTTAATATAGGTTCCAGGACATGATGGTATCCTTGGAAATATATAGCAGACGAAAACGCAATAAACTGGTCGTCCTTGTACAGAAATATGACGCAAAAGTATATACAGTTTGTCAAAAATATCTCTGCATAGTATAGTAATTTTTAAAATTTTATTTTCATTTAAGAATTCCAAGAATAAATTCATTACATTTTTGTTTTTTTCACACATTCCGTTATTGGACCTCTTACGACTATCTGACTCCACCAACATATTTAAAATTGACAAACGCGTTACAACACCAACAACAAAAATATATGTTTTTTCAATATGAATGGTGTCAAAAAAATCTTTGCATACTGAGTGAAGAAAACAAAAAATTGGTTAAATATACTCGAATTTTGTGCAAATAGTCCTTTTTATGAATGTTATCGCATTTGAAAGAGGTTGCATAGCGTTTAGTTAAAAAATATTTTGTTTAAGTTCTACAAGTGACTTTATATTTAAATAAAAATAATGGCAGGAATTCGCATTTCGAAAAAGATTATACTTTTTGTATTTTAATTATTATAAAGGAAAATTTGCAAGTGGAAAATTATTATGGGCTAAGAGTATCATATGAAACACTCCGAAATGTGCTACTAAACACACAAATATTCTTCAGGAATGGCTAGAAAAAAACCCCTGATCTAAATCAAAAATATTGAGAAACGATTAAGATTTTCTATAGAGCACATTTTACTCCCTCCAGAGTGCTGGAACGACTAAATTTTATCTGATGAGACAAAAATAATGTTATACTGTCATGATGGAATCCAAAAAGTTTGCCGAAAACCTCTGACAGCTCTAGAAAACAAAAATTTAATTCCTACAGTTAAGTTAGGAAAGCTTTCAGTTATGGTATGGGGTTGTATATCCAGTAAGTGAGTAGGGGTAATCAGGATTTTGGATAAAATATTGACGAAATAAGTTTATCTTGATGTTTTAAAAACCGATTTAACCGCTATCATTCTGAAATTCGGTTTTGTTGACCCGGTAAATTCAAACAAGTTTTAATAAAAATATTACTAGACAATGATCCCAAACATAACTCTTATTTATTTGGTCGTGGTTACTATATAACTGTACAAAAGTTATTGATATCCCAGCCCGAAGTCCTGGTATTAACCATATCGAAAATTTGTGGATACATTTAAAGAAAAAAGTGGGAAAATATCGCCAAAGAATCAAAATGAATAAATTAAAGAAGAGTGGGACAAAATACCCTTGGAATATGATATCCCTAAGCTAATTAACTCAATGGGCAGCCGTAATTGATGCTCAAGTTGAACACACAATATATTAGCAGCTAAAACCCTGGAAATGTATCACAAACTTAATATTTTATCGAATGTGCAAACATTTATTTGACAGTATAAAAATTGATTTTTTTGTCCTTTTTTATTATAAATATGAACGGTTTTATTGAAATTGATTTTTTTTGTTATCTATTATATTAATAAACATATGTTTGAAAATAATAAAGAAGTTGATTATTTATATTAGTAATCAATGTTTTCTTTTAAATTTTGTTATTTTTTCTCTATGTGCAAAGAATTTTTTGACAAACTGTACATATGACCACGGTTGGGATATCGAAGAAATTTTAAATATTAAAAATGAGCTGTCCCTTTCTAGAACCGCTTTGATTGGTATTCTTATATGTATTCTTTAGAGTGTCCCTTAGAATTAAATTTTTTGAAATGTTGAAACGGTACCCGCTGAAAACATTCGTAATGACTTAAAATACCACCAACAAAATTTTTAGCTTGTTCTAAGAAGAAAAACTAATTTTTTGGACATATTTTGGCGAATGAGCCCAATTTCATTACTGTTTTTAAGTAAAACCAATACAGAATATTATAGTCCGGGTCAATTAAAATATAATATGAATTTTTTACTAAAATCGGAAAACGCTAACCCTTAAATTTTGAGGTTCTTCTTAGAACAAGCTAAAAATTTGTTTGGTGGTATTTTAGGTCATTACGAATGTTTTCAGCGGTTACCGTTTCAACATTTCACAAAATTTTATTCTAAGGGACACTAGCATTCTTACTGGGCACTTTACGAATTGACGCAACCCTACTGGACATCAAGATTTCCAATGTCGCTTTTTTATTTAGAACTTTTATAAGTACTTGTGTACGTATAATTACACTACACGTATAATTCACGGGCTTATAAAAATGAGTGAAATATCTTACCGTTTTAAAAATATTTGAAATATTGGGTTGTTAACAAATATTGAATATTAATCTGTATTATTTAATTTTTTTTGTTTCATTAACCCATTAATGCCTGACCCCCGAATCCGTTGTCCAATTTTGATGAAATTTTATACAGACAGTTTAATTTTATTTATCTGCCATATCTGAGCCTGCAGGGTATGGGTATTTTTGTACCCACTTCGGCATATATGCACAGAGAAAACAGATTCGTGATAGCAACCGAATTTGTTGCCAATCGAATGATTCTATCTTAGTGACCGAATTTTACAGTTGTGACTACAATATTATGTATGGGGTAACTAAAGTTTGGTTGCCTCAACTGAAATTCTTCTTTATCAACTGACATTCAATTGTTAGAACTGAAAAATTCTATGTGTGCAACCGAATCATTCGATTGGCAACAAATTCGGTTGCTATCACGAATCTGTTTTCTCTGTGTGGGTTCTAAAACGTAAGGGCAAACGGAAGCCCTTAGCATTTTTTTCGATATTTTGATGATTACGTTGTAGATTTATCAATACAGGCGCGGATCCAGAGGGGGGTAATAGGAATTCCCCCTCCCACCACAACCGAAAATTGTTCATATAAAAAAGGAGAAAAATGTAGAACAAATTTTAAATTCCAAAAACTAACCACACACTCCCAACCCCCCTATGGTTGATCTGGATCCGCGCCTGCCTAGCTTTCATACAGATGGTGAAAAGTTGAAACCACATATCTAACTAGTTGTGCTATGTTAACCATTTACATTTTTTGATAGAGTAAAAGAAATTCAATAATAAGTCGGTAAAAATTGCCAAAGTTCTAAAATTTATCGAAAATTCTTCAACATCTTAAAGTTTTAACAGTTGCTGGCTAACAATTATAAATAGATGAGGAAAATAATGATGCAAACCACACATATTTTCCATCAGATAAGGTTGATACTTTTAGAAAATTTTATAATGTCTAATGAAAAGACTGGTAAGTCTTAGATGGAGTGTATTTAAAGGATCTAAAGTTGTATCTTGACGTTGAAAATAATGGAAATATTGGTCTCTATAATATAGGACCATATTTTTGTTAATGAAAAGTAAGTCTAGGAAACATTATATAAAAAATATATGGGGTTATTGGGAATTTCTGCATCACTTTATTATTCCTATTCAACTTTTCTATGGCTATTATTAAGACCATGGTAACATGGTAACTTAATAATGGTTCTGGTAATGTTTTCACAAATGAATAACAAATTGAGGAGGAAATGAACTCTCTAACACTACCCACTAGTTCGACAAGAACTCAATACACCCGTAAACCACACTAATTTTCCCTATTGTCTAAACACTTGGTTGTATGTATTGGGTCATTCTTCAAGAATGTACTCGTTGTAATGCATATTGGAGACGGTTGTTACTTAAACATTCCCAGGTATTGCATGGCAGAGGCAGTCGTCACGTTACTGGTTCTAAGAAATCTAGAGATGGGGACATTTGACACTTGTTTTTTTGTATTGTACTTCAGAAAGCAGTTATTCAACCTATTATGACAGGTTCGAATGCAGAGTAAATTGTAGGGTATTCGAATTATTAAGAGATTTTAACTTGTTCGAATAATTCGATCATACGTTTAAAATTAATCAAATTATTCGAATAATTTAAATTTTTTAAAAAAGTAAAGAATGAAGTTATGATGTCGGTTTTTTAATATTTTATTGTTAAAAAAAAACAAAAAGTAACGTTAAAGTTAACAATTCAAGTATTCATGATGTTAAAAAACATTCGAAAACAAAGTCCATCATTAAATTTGCAACAGAAATATTCTGACAAGATTCTCCCCCGAACAGTCTACAAAACAATTGACTAGCAAACCCTTTAGTTTCCGTTTTGGAGCTATGCTTTAAAAAATTTCAGCTAGTTGGACATGATCCTGAATTCAAATACAATATAAACGTATTAAGAACATTTTTATGTCGTTCATTAATTCGGGTTTTAAATTGAGTAACTAATTCCTTAGTAAATTAATTATTCACTATTTCTAAACTATTTATAACAAATTGTATTATATATCAAGCTCTACCAACGTTGCCGAATCTTTGCTTAATAAATTAGCTTGGGGAATTACACAATAAAGGGAATCTGTCCAAAGTTTGATATCATTGTCAGTGAACGTGGCTAATTTGAAGTCAGGCAGTGCATGATTGACGCATTTGCAAATACGAAAATAGTTTATTACCATGTTAGACAAAGATGTTCAATGATGTTCAAAATCATGTTTAACCCCTTGTGGACCAAGGCTTTAAATCGTTGAAAAAGTTTTATTTTTTATGAAATATTGAAAATAAGTACTTCAGAAAGTTATTTACAAAATTTCAACTTTGTGGAGGACCTGAAAGGTACCGAAAGGGACCTACAAGGATCCGAAAGGGACCTGGTACCGTTGGGTTAGCATCAGCCAAAAGATAAAAAAACTCATAGATTTTTGTTTACATTTTATTTATATATTGATTAGTTTTGTAAATTTTATAAAATTTTCTATTACAAGTCTATTTTATGGTATTTTACGAAACAGTATTTTCTGTCATTACAACATAAATAAACACCACAATGAAAATATGAAATAATTCACCGTTATTCTGGGTAAGCGAGTTTGCCAATAGGCAAAAAAAATATAGTATTCCGAAGATGATAGTGTACTTCAAAGTACTTTTGGGCAAAAAGGGTCAAATTATGTTTTGTTTTCATTTTGTATGCATGTTATTGTTATCGGAACACTCATTTACAGTGATCGAAAGTCCCTTTGTCTTTAGTTATTTGTCGAATTTCAGAAACAATACAATTTTTGTGAGTCATGATTACTTATTTAAATTTGAAATTATGAAAAATGTTAAGCAATTTAATAAATTTAAATATATATGAACATTTATTCGTTTTATTCGATTATTCTACATAAAATTGTTCGAATTATTCGTTATTCGAAAATGGTCATTTTTAAATTGTTCGAATAATTATTCATAAGAAATTATTCGATTAATCGAACGATCATTAGTCGAATGAATACCCTAGTAAATTGTCCACTTGCAATCGACAAAATGTAGCTATTGTCCCCAAAGAGTCAATTGACTTCCTCCTAGGACAAGTCTACTAATTCTGTGGCTATTGGTAATCTGAAAGTAGATTAGATTGCTAGTTTCAGACTGCCACCACGAACTGTGGGGTCTAAAAACCCTTACACACACATAACTACTATTTTTTTCAATGGTGGTAATCATCATCAATATAAAGGAACAGGTTTGGTATCATTATTTCATGGTCGAAAAAATTTTAGTTAGCTTGTGTCAACCTTTCACCATCTAAATATTTTATATATTTATGTATTCTCATACCTTTAAATGTTTTTATTATGATTTTCTAAAGAAAAAACTAAATTTTTACTTGAGAAATTAAATTCATATTTCATATGTTTTAGAACCCACATATGCCGAAGTGGGTATTTGTATACCCAATCCACAAAAACGTACTTGTAGCTTAGGAAAGTGGGTCTAATCACTTGGTTATTTTGTTTACTGATAGAGGAGATTTAAGAATACTAGACACATGGACGGCGTGGGGGACTTCCACTCCCCCCGTTTTCTAGAGCCGTTTATTTTCGAATTTTGTGATTTTGTAAAACTGTTCAACTTAGGACGACTAGTTCCCCACCAAGGAATGACCTAATATTATCGAAAAAAATATTTTAAGTAATTCGGTTCTTACTTGTTCTAATCCCAAAAAAAAATTTTGATATTCCTCTCCTAGAATTTTTCTAAAATTGCTCTATTTTTGGGTATTTTTCTACCCATTCGGTGTTAATGGGTTAAAAAAAATATTTTTTAAAGGAAGTTTGTGCCAAAGTGTTTCCAATTTTAAAACTTATTTCATACCGGTTTTCGATTTTGGATACTCTAATTGTGAAATTGGAACAACGCCAATACAATATGGGAACCGATCATTGTAATTTTGTCTGGTATACCCATTTTTATACCCTACACCACCATAGTGGGGAGGGTATATTGGGTTAGTGGTGATGTTTGTAACGTACTAAAATATTGTCCCAACACACACCTTAATGTCCGTCTGTCCGTCCATGTAAACCTTGTAATCAAACTACAGGTCGCAATTTCAAAGATAATTCGACGAGGACGGAGCCTATTCAATTTTGGTTAGAATCGGTCCATTATTTCTCCTAGCCCCCATACAATGGCCCTATTTGAAAATAGTTAAGATATGTAGACTACTATTCTATAGGCATTTATGTACCATTTCGGGAAAAATCTAATCAGTTTCAACAGAGTTGGTCTATTTATTAAAGACATAATGTGTGAAAAGTTTCATGGTAGTGAAGGCAAATAGCAAAATACTATTAGAAACTATCAAAACTTTTGGAGGTTGTCCTACATTTGACTGATTTTGCTTATTATGAATACCAAACATTTCTGACCAATAATGCATATTTGGAAAAATCGTCATCATTCTCTCGAAGCCCTATCGTGCCAACAACAGACAGAAATATTAATACTTTATATTAATGTGACGAAATTCCTTTTTGAAAAAATCATGCTTGTGGCATAAAACACATACATATACTATTTAATCTCATTATATTTAACATCATCATTTGTCTTAAAATTTAGACTGTTTTTATAACTTCTATTTATTTGTTCTTTTTAGAATGTACCAAAGGCAGCAGAGTTTCATTTGGCATATAAAATTCATTGGTTGGAAAAATATTGCTGACTTATTGCCGGACACTTAATAACGAAACTGATATATAGAGAAGATACAGTATGTCAGGCATTAAAAATTACCATCAGCATTATCGTCATAACCACCACCAACACTTCCATACACTAGCAACGTCAACATCCTTACCCATTTAAAAGTTTAAATTATTCGTACGGAAACAAGAAATTATGACCGACATGATCAAATAACCAGAAAATTATATGAAATGAAAACATTGCGAAGATGAAAAAACGAAACTATTGTTTAGGCTTAGACAGGAAAAAATCGCTTTTGGTGAGTAATGACAACGAGGTTGCTTTCTAGGTTGATTGAAGAGTTTAGAAAAGTTAATTTTTATTCCAATTTTTTTGTTCATGATTTTGCACAAATTAGGTCACTGCTTACAGAAAGAAACGAGAATTTTTAAATTAATGATTTTGCTACAATAGTTGTGTTTTAGTTTTGTGCAAGTATTTATTTGATCTCGGAAGAAAAGTTTACAAAGTTGTTCCATCCACTATGTAAAAACGAATTATACATAAGTATGGTCGGTCAAGCCCGACCATGTAATGGCCTACACTAAATAAATGAGCAAAAATATTTTTCTTTTAAAATTTCAGTAATTTATGTTCGTGAATCATTTATAGAAGATGGCCTTATATGGAAGCTATGACAAATTATGGTCCGATTACAATGAAATTAGGTCGTGTGATTTAAGTCTATATGAAAGTTATTTATGTTGAATTTAATATGTATACCAAGAGATTTATGTACGTTAAAGTGATTTTCAGAAGCGGGTCTATATGGGAGCTATGACTAATTATGGACCAATCGCAACAAAATTTGGTGTCATGAATTTTGTGGAGATACATTATAAATTAAGCATTTATACCCGATAAAGTCCAATTTCAGGATGACATTTGTATGAGGGCTAGGTGAAATAATGGACCGATTTCCGCCTGGCTTCGTCCTTGGGCCAAAAAAATTATATGTACCAAATTTGATCGAAATATCTTCAAAATTGCAACCTGTACTTTGCGCACAAGGTTTACATGGACAGCCAGCCATACGGACGGACGGACATCGTTTAATCGACTTGGAAAGTTATTTTAAATCGATCGGTACAGTTTAATGTGGATGTTAGACCAGTATTTTTGGGCGTTACAAACATCTGCACAAACGCATTAAGGGACAGATGTGCCCCTTCTACCCTATAAGGTCCAATCCGGAAATCACTTTAGCATGCATACATCTGTTACAAGTATTGATATCGAGATAAAATTTAACCGAAATAAGTTGTATATGCACAGAAATTCAGCTATTAAATAACTTGACGATCAGTCCATAAGCTCCCATAACTTTGAAAAAAAAAATTAATTTTAAGAGAAAACTCTTTTTGATGATATAAATTATTATTCCCCAATTCAGTGGTGATAAACTATAATACGACGGAGCGATGAGATGGTGAAACTTAAACGATGCACAGTGGTATGAGAAAAAAAAAGATGGAAATAAATCTGTAACTTCTAAACCCTTAGACCGATTTGAATGAAATTCGCAAAGAGGAAGTGTAGTCGAGTTTAAGTTTTGAACTTGGACCTCATGAATCTACCAGGAGCTGGGCCAGGGGTCCCCAAAGTTGGACACCTCGGGTATGTTCAATTTTAAAAATGATCCTATTTCTTCGTATTAGAGTGTCCCAAAAAATGCACAAAACTTAAAATTAACCCTTAATAGCACTTGGGGTTAAAAAGACACTCAGCTTTTAAAATCACCAAAAACACATTCGATATGAATGGTGCTAACTTTAATGTTTTCAGAGTTAAGTTAACTCAATCACTAAAATTGTTTTTTAAATTTAATAAATCAAAAGTACACTAAAGGGTTAAAATCAATTTTATTATTCAAAAATCCTCAATAAAATATTAATTACGTTATTAAAGCAAAAATCAGATATAAATACAATATTTTGCCGTTTGAAAAATGTGTTGTCAAAATTAAACAAAATTGTGAACAGTTTTCAAAATGGCTTCGTAATACTATTTTCTAATACACAACATAATATTTTAAAGTTTGTTTCCTATAAAAATCAAATATTCATCAGCACTATTGAAATTTACTATTTTTTAATGGTTTTAGAAGTTTGGCGTAATTTTAACCCCAAGTGCTATTAAGCGTTAATTTTAATTTTTGTGCTGTTATTATAAATACTAGACCTCATGTTATGCTTTTCTTGAGTTTCATCAAAATCGGACCAAAAATATATAACATTTCGCTATTTTTCCATGAGAAATTCCAAATATTGAAAAATTTGACATTTGACCTTCTCGATTTAAGGGTTGACGTTTTCCGATTTTAGTAAAACTTTCAGACTATATTTAAAATTACTTGGACTATAATATTCTGAATAGCTTTTACTCAAAAATCATAACAGTAAGGAAATTCGGCTCATTCACCAAAATATGGCCAAAAAATTAGTTTTTCTCGAAAATCGCTAAATTTAAATCGCAGATACGGAAAAACTATAGGAGGTATTGACATAATTTGTTCACATTTTTATTCCCTATTATGTTGACAATAAATCCCCAAGTAATGATCAACAAATTCTGAAATTTGTTTAACAAAATTTTTAAAAATTTGAAATTGGAGTTTCGAAACTGCCGTTAAAAAAAATATTTTTTTTTGGTCATACCTGCGAAGAGGTTAACGGTATCCTACGAAGACAAAAACTCATACACAAGTAAATATGTATATATTTTAAGTAAAAATAAGCTCTTATTTTAATATTTCTCAAAATATGTTAATTTTGTTCCTACGTTTCCTGTTCTAGTGGCCTGAGACACGTTAATGGCCTGGCGATTTTTTAATAACTTTAACATTTTTTAACAAATTTTTGTTGCAAATGTAATTATTTAATGGCAAAATTTTTACAAAAACTGAAAAAATTGCATTTTTTCCCCTTGTAAATGCACCACAAAACTAAATCACTCTAATATACATACATATAGAATCTTCTTGCCCAGCACTACATAAAACTTTGTCGTAGCTATCAATTATCTCTTATAGCTTAGGAGATATTCGCATTTTAATATTAAATTTTCAACATTTTTACCCATACTACTCCAGTTTATTGATGACCGCGGTTCCAAATATTTCCAGATTTTCTCCATTTTTCTTCTTAGGATTACAACAGATGTACATATCAAATTAAAAAAGAATTGTTTAAAAATAATGACTAAATCCAAAGTTACATGCACTTTAATTTAAAAAATTTTAGAAAGGCGATTTTTCGTTATTTTTTTGGGAAAAAGTACTTTTATTCTTTTTAAGTTATCTAAAAGAATAAAAGTTGTTGTCTTGTCAACAAGCGTCTGTCAGTTGACTAATTTCAAAATTTGAACAAGCTTCCTCATTTAGCCATTAATACCAGACAACCTCCTAACCTGAGGAGAAATTGGAAAAAAGTGAATTTCGTTAAGCATTATTTTTTGCGGTAAAAAAGTGGTTTACTGAATTTCGTTGTGGTCGTACAAGCAGGGAAGATGACAAATGTAATGCACGCCCATTTGAGATCTCTACACCTGAAACAATTGAATAAAATGCGATATGATATTTGCAGATCGGAGATTGAAAGTGCGCAATGTGCTGTTTCCTAGGCAAAAGTTCATTATTTAGGCAACGAAATGCTCCCTCTGCCGACCTATTCTCCGGATTTACCAACGAGTGTCTCGACGGAAAGAATTTTGATTCGAAGAATAAAAAAATTGGAGAAACGTTACACAGTAGTATAGATAGACAAAAAAGAGGGCAATAAATCTGTAACTTCTAAACGGTTTGTCCGATTTGAATGAAATTTGACATGCGGAAGTTTATGTCAGGGACCGTAACAATTATGACATTTATAATAAAAATCACAACATAATTGTTATTTTCTGAGTTATATTTTTTTTGTCAGAAATAATGGTTATTTTTGAGTTTTATTTTTTTTTGTCAGGAATATTTGTCAGACTTTGATTTTTATTTTTTTTATCAGAAATAATCGTTATTTAAATGGCAACCGAGCCGGAAGAATTCCCGATATATTGATGTATCAATCATGTTTGTAAGTTATTTGGGAGCTACGGAAAGTGGATTTCAACATACAGCCGAATAGACGGCCATGGCGATATCGACTTCGCTATCTATAACGATCCAGAATATATATACTTTGTGGGGTCGCAAATGAAAAATGTAGAAATTACAAACGGAATGGCAAACTTATATATACCCTTGCTATTCGTGGTGAAGGGTATAAAAATAAAAATCAAAGTCTGACAAATATATCTGACAAAAAAAATAAAAATAAAAAAATAACAATTATTTCTGACAAAAAAAATAAAAATCAAAGTCTGACAAATATTCCTGACAAAAAAAAATAAAAATCAAAAATAACAATTATTTCTGACAAAAAAAATAAAAATCAAGAATTTAAAAAGCATGTTATTTTATGAAAATATAGTTGAAAACAATCAAAATGGTATGCTTGACTTGACTCTCCGATATTATCCTGTGATGGCTTTTTTCCTTAGAAATTTCAAGAATAATTATTATTTTCGGTCCCTGGTTTATGTTTTTTATTTATTTTGTAAAGGGTTCCGATAACCCCGCTCCTGGTATGAATTTTATAGTCAAAAAAACTAGGACACAAGGAGATTCTATATACTTAATTGTTTTGAAATCGGATCAAAAACGAAGATATAGAATCGTTTTAAAAAATGTAAATACCCGTGATACCCCGTCATACTTTGGAGACCCTGACCGCTCTCCTGGTAAACCCATGAGATCTAAATTCAAAACATAAACACTTCCTCTTTGTGTATGCCAAATTTCATGAAAATCGGACCAATCGGACCGTTTAGAAGTTACACATTTATTTCCCTCTTTTTTTCTATATTACCCTTCCCTCGCGAGGCCTCGTACTGATGTAAAATTTTTTTTGAATTTTACAGCTTCTCAATATAGTCAAATAATATAACAACTTAAGTGTTTTATATTTTTATGTCAATGTCTATTCCAATGTCACTATTTATGTATATAAATAAATACACATTTATACCTCTTAACATACATACATTTGTACTTCACCGATATAAGTAGGTATGAATGTAGTACTCATGTTTATATTTAAATTTTACCAATGTATTGTCACAGAACCTCGACAAAGTTGTGCTAATTTTTATTGTCAGCAATTATTTAATTTATTTGACAATTTTCGTTAAATGCCATCTGCAATGAAATCCTAAAGGTATTTTTATTTATATCCACCACTCGACAATGTTCTTTGTTTGACTCATCTATACGTTCACTCGTTCTTTCGGTAATTTCATTCATTAGTTAGAAAATTGTGTTTTGTTTTATTTGGCACAGTGGAACTAACAATGTAGCATTTAAAACTTGGATTCACAGAATAGTACAGAGGGTAGTAGCATTTATTATGGTTATGGTTAGAGAAAGTATCTTAAATTTTAAATAATTTATTAAACCATATGTTCTACACGTGAATCCTTTTTATGCACATGTAGAGCATATGGTATTGACTTTGACTTTCTGCAGATGTGTTATGATTTAAAAGTATTCTTGAAACATTTTACATTTCCTGTCAAATAAAACGTAATGAAATATTGATTTGTCACACTGTGCATTAATTGCCTAAATGTTTGTTTCGTTTCAGCACAGACAGAAATTATAAATGTGGGTGTACAGGTGATTGTATAATTAGGCGAGTAAGTGTATGTTTGTATCTGTGGAAATGTCTGTTTTCAGCATTCTAATATCATTGTCATTGAAGATGTTCTAAACAAATATTAATATGTGCAAGAGCATGAAACATTTACCTATTTGTATGTGTATTAGGGCAACCCCTTATGTATAGAGCTGAAAATATTAATTAAAACAAGTAAGATTCGGTTAAGCCGAATCTTATATAGAATTCACCAAAGCATACTTCAAGATAAAGAATAAAAACTATTTTTTTAAAAAAAAATCTTTGGTGAATAACTAAATTTAGCGATAAACATTATTGATGGAAATTTCACGAATTGTGGATCCGAAATTCTAAGGCGTTTTACACATTGGAAAGGTATTTAAAATCTTAGCCAATTCTGTTTCGTTTTTCCCAATTTGGAACTGTATCTAATATATTGATGTATCAATCATATTTGTAATCATTACGTAGCCTATTTTTTAATATTTTATTTCAGATTGTTTCCTTAGGTCTAAATTTAAAAGACCAACATCATGCTGTTGAACTTTTAAACCATTTTTTAACTGGGATCAATGTTGTGCAAGACTAAAAATTATTATAAATATAAAATTATGTGTTTTATATTTGTTCCTAAGCACAACACCTGGATCTATTTGTGAAACTGTAATGGACTGGAGTTGGGTTGTTCATGAACGAACAAGTTCAGTCAAATATACATTATTATTTTGATATTACTGTAGATTTTTGAAACCAAAGTATACCAAGTAGTCCGACAGCAGTACCTAGCTCTAAACACGTGTTAGTGAAAAGTACATGTGTTGGTGTCTTTTTAATTTTCACCATAAAAATGTTTAAGTTTTAATTTATTTAAATTTTGTTCTATTTTTAATACCAAAAATTTAAACTCTGTTCTATAAATTAAATTCTACCACAAATAAAATTGTGTGTCAAAAATTAATAAAAAATATTTTTTTTCATTTGAGCAAAATTACCGTGTTTTGGAAATAAAAGTGTCCTGCAAATATTTAAAAAAATCGCCAAATATTGTGTAGAAGTGTAATAAAGTGGTTTGGTATAAATTTAGTTGGAAAATTAAAGTTAAAATTTCTAGTATTTTGAAGTGTTTAAGTCTCTCACAAGGGTGTTGAATTCACACCGTACTCGTATATGTGAGAGAGTAATTATAAAAAATTGAGAGTCGGAGTACTGTATACCAAGCAAGGTTGCCAACTCTTCAGCTCAGAAAATGGCTAGATTTTGAATTAAAAATGGATAGAAATGGCTAAAACCCAAAAATAACTGAATACAAATTCATAAATATTACATTTCTTGCCCCCATTACCACAGAGTCTGGTTATATGTTAACTAATAGTTATACTGACATCACTTTCTCAATCTCCGGTTATCGTTTATATCAAGATTTTTTTTTTCCTTTTTGTTAAATTAAACATATTTCTGGGCACTTACATTCAAAATCGGATCCATTGAAGAAATGCAAAATTGATTTTTGAATATGCCTCATGTGTTTGCTTTGGAAACAATTTCAAAGCCTGTTTTCATAAAACCAATAATATTCTCATCAAATCATCAACATACGAATTTGTTTAAAAATACTGTTTCATTGTCATTTGATAAAAAATAATGTTTTATTTTTAAAAAATTCCAAAAATGATCACGATAAGTATAAAATAAAAAAGGCTAAGACAAAATAAAATCGCTAGATCTAGCCGGAAAATGGCTAAATTGGCAACCTTGATACCAAGTAGTCCGACTCTCTATTTTTTATTTTTTTGGTTTGAAACATAGCTTTTGAAAATACTTGTAAATGACATGAGTGTTTGAATTTTTTTAAATTACCTTTTTGTTTTCATCATTCTGATAACTGGAAACATCTTTTATACGCTTAAAACACTTTTTTAGAGCATATTTTTGATTGCCCTGTTTATGACTTTTATAAAAATAAATCAAGTTTTTAAAATCAGAAAATTATTTTCAAAATAAAAAAGAAAATATCAATTTAAATTTAATCATTTATTTTTTAAAATTCGTCAGGAATAATAATATTGTTTCATAAGTTAAGAACTTTAAAATACCTGGTACAAAATAGCAAATAACAATAAATTTGCTTTAATTTTTCTGTGTAAAATCACGTGCACTGCATTTGAAGTTAATATGGAGACTATTATTACGTTTGTTTCATTCCTCAGCGCTAGTTCTGTAAATAACCCTTAACCCTCACTCATACAAAAAATTACTAAAAACAAAAAACATTATATTTATACCCTACACTAAGTAAAGTTATTTCTGTTGAATTTTAGATGTATACCGAAATTATTAAGAGATTTATGCTCGTTAAAGTAATTTTCGGAAGGGGGCCTTTTATGGGAGTCAGGACTAATTATGGACTAATCATAAATTTAGTTGACATGAATTCCGTGCAGATATCTAAATAAATTAAACATTTATGAGCAAATAAGTCCTATTTCGGGAGGAAATTTTTATGGGGACTAGGTGAAATAACGGACCGATTCTTCACTGGGCCGAAAAAATTGTATGTACCAAATTTTATCGAAATATCTTAAAAATTGCCACCTGTACTTTGGGCACAAGGTTTACGTGGCCAGCCAGACGGTGTTTTAAAAGCTCACTGAAAACCAACTATTAGATGGAGATATAATCATTATACATAATACTGGTTTATATATTAAAGGCATAAAATTTGCTACTTGAGATTTCCATGAAATGTTATGATTTTTTTGGTATCAAGTTATAATGTATTATCGATATTGGACAATTTTTGTATTTAAATGTAATTAAATTTTGTTATTTTTGAAAAAAAAAATGCTACTTTGATTGAAAACTCGAAAATTCGAAATAATTAAATGTTCAGCATTTAGTTTTTAGATAACGGACAACAACAAAATTCCCGAACATTTAAATTTCCAAAAATTAAAAATAAGGGCCACCCTAGTATACATATTTTATATAGCAAATAGAATATAGAACAATGAATATTTGGCATCAATTTAAACAATTATTTTTTTTCTACCATATACATAACAGGACCAATATTTTTTTATTAAGAGGTAAGAATAATCTGGAAAACATAATTTGTTTATATCTAGAGCTGAATAAAATTTAGCAAAAGCTGTCAGATTTCATTAACAAAAAGCTATTAATAGAACAAGTTAAATATTTAGTATTATTAAAATGCCCAAATAATATCCCAAAATAATTTGGTAACGTTATGCTCCTAATATGTATTGGCAACATCATTTCTAGCGGTAGTAGAATTTCAGCAGAATTCAGGTGTTGAATGTAGAGTAGACTTATAATTTGGTTTTATTTTCATTTATATATGTTTGTTTGTTTGTAGTAGATTACTAGGGTATTCATTCGACTAATGATCGATCGATTAATCGAATAATTTCTTACGAATAATTATTCGAACAATTTAAAAGTGGCCATTTTCGAATAACGAATAATTCGAACAATTTTATATAGAATAATCGAATAAAACGAAAAAATGTTCATATATATTTAAATTTATTAAATTGTTTAAAATTTTTCATAATTTCAAATTTAAATAAGTAAGTAAAATAATAAGTAAGACTCACATTTTTGTATTGTATTGTTTCTGAAATTCGACAAATAACTAAAGACAAAGGGACTTTCGATCACTGTAGATGAGTGTTCCGATAGCTCCTTCTATAAATATATAAATATTACTGCAAGAAGTTAAAATTCTAAAAAAAAATCTTTCAAAATTTTTAACTTAGGACTTAAACCAATGAAAATAAAAGGTACGGAATAAAATATTTGTTATTTTGCTGGCGAAATATTAGAAGAATCGAAATTAATAATCAAAATTTTAACTTAGATTAAAGTGGAGTTGAATGTGATGGAGAATGTGATTATGAAACTGTCGTCGAAAGTGATATTGCGGATGACATTTCTAATGATTGCATTGAAATAGATGAAGGCCCTGATCTTAAAATATATGTATATAAGTGATGTTATTAACCGCATACGTAAGTGTTGCAAAATATTAAATAAATCGAATGATAAACACAAATATTGCAAACTAACATTTTGTTGCAAGAAAAGCATGGAGTTCGTCTTATACATGATTTTGAACATCGTTGAACATCTTTGTCTAATATGGTAGTAAACGTTTTGCTTATTTGTAAATGCGTCAATCATGCACTGCCTGACTTCAAATTAGCCACGTTCACTGACAATGATATCAAACTTTGGACAGATTCCCTTTATTGTGTAATTCCCCAAGTCCACTTTATTAAGCAAAGATTCGGCAATGTTGATAGAGCTTGATGTATAATACAATTTGTTATAAATAATTTAGAAATAGTGAATAATTAACTTACTAAAGAATTAGTTACTCAATTTGAAACCAGAATTAATAAACGACATAAAAAAGTTCTTAATACGTTTATATTGTATTTGAATTCAAAATCATGTCCAACTAGCTCAAATTTTTTAAAGCATAGCCCCATAACAGGAAACTAAAGTGTTTGCTAGTCAATTGTTTTGTAGATTGTTCGGGAGTTAATCTGATCAGAATATTTCTGTTGAAAATTTAATGGTGGACTTTGTTTTCGAAAGTTTTTTAAAATTATCATTAATTGAATTGTTAACTTTAACATTATTTTTTGTTTTTCTTTAACAATAAAATATTAAAAAACCGACATCAAAACTTCATTCTTTACTTTTTTAAAAAAATTTAATTATTCGAATAATTCGATTAATTTTAAACAAGTGATCGAATTATTCGAACAAGTTAAAATCTCTTATTCGAATTATTCGTTTTATTCGAACAAGAGAAAAATCGAATAATTCGAATACCCTATAGACTACATAAAAACAAAAAAAACAAGTAAGAGTACTATATTCGGCCGTGCCGAATCTTAAATACCCTCCACCTAAATATGATGGTATAACAACTGAAATAATATAACAATTGTCAGAAAGACTAGTTTACGCAGAAGATATTTTATTTCAAATGTACAAACAATTGTTTCTAATTCAGCAATTTATAACTAAAATTCCTGTTTGAACGTATGAATTTTAACAATTTATATACTTAATAATTAGTTAATACGTTTGGATCAACATTTTTCCCTTTTAACATCAAGAGAAGAAACAGAGTATAAAAAAGGGTATACAAATATATTTAGACAAATTTCAAGATATTGGGTTATGGGACTTATGTGGGAGCTATGACCTATTATCGTTCCATTGTCATAAAATATTTTAACGTGATTTTTATGTATTTATATGAGAGCTGTGGCCAATTATGGACCAATATTCACAAAATTCAGTATTTTGATTTTTGAATACAAATTACTGATCTGTGTACTATTTTGGTTTAATATATGGATGCTATGACCTATTATGGTCCTATGTATTTGAGGGCTATTTTTGTAGAATTTCATATAAACAACGCTGTTAACAAGTGTGGACTTTATATGGGAGCTATGCCGAATTATGGACCAATATTTAAAAAATCTTGTAGCTCGATTCTTGGATACAAATTACTGATCGGTGTAAAGTTTTGGTTCAGTACAGATTTTTTTGGATATTTGTGCATGTTAATGTGTTTTCCTGAAGTGGATCTTATATGGAGGTTATGACCAATTATGGGCCTATCATCATAAAATTTGGTACATCGATTTTTGTATATATTGAATAAATTTTTTTTGAATTTCAATCTGATAACTATATTTGTAAGAAATTTATGAGGATTTTAGTGATTTTCGGGAGTGGAACTTATATGGGAGCTATGGTTAAATATGGACCGATATTCACAAAATCCAGTAGTATGATTACTGGATACAAATTACTGATCTGTGTGTAATTTCATTTTGATATCGATAGTTTTTAATATTTTTTAAGGTTAATATCTTTTTTCGGAAATGGGCCTTATAGGGGAGCTATGACCAATTATCGGCCAATCTGCATAAAATTTCGTACAGTGATATCTATATATATGAGTATTATTTTTGTCGAATTTTAGCATGGTAAAGGTATTTATAAGCGATTTATGAGTACTTAATTGATTTTTTGAAGTGGACCTTATATGGGGGCTATGGTCAAATATGGACCGATATTCACAAAATCTTGTAGTATGATTTCTAAATATAAATTACGGATCTGTGTGAAATTTTGTTTTGATATTGATATTTTTTAGATATTTATGTAGGTTATTGCGTTTTTCGGAAGTGGACCTTATATGGGAGCTATAACCAATTATCGGCCGATCTTCATAGAATTAGGTACAGCGATTTTGGTATATATAAAGATTATTTGTGTCGAATTTCAACTTGATAGCGATATTTATAAGATATTTATGCTTATTTAAGAGATTTTCGGAAGTGTTCTTTATATGGTGGCTATGGTCAAATATTGGCCGATCCACGAAAAATTTTGTAATATAATTTTTTTTACCACGAAACTTATTTTTGCTGAATTTTATATGGATATTCCTATTCTGTAGGCATTTATAGACAATAGAACCATATTTCGGGAAGAAATTTGTATGGGGGCTAGGAGAAATTATGGACCGATTCTTATGATTTTCACCAGAGTTACTCTTTTTATCATAAAAGTAACGAGTGCAGAATTTTATGATATTAGCTGCAATATATTTACAAAAAATTTCCAAAAATATGTGAAAATTATCAATTTTTTTTTGAGGTTGTCCCACATTTTCATTCATAACTTTGGTTTCACTGTACCGATTTTGCTGATTTTCAATACCAAACTGCTTAGGACAATAATAAACATTTTTCTTGCAACTCTACTAAGTTTGTTTGCGTATTTTGGACGTGAGCGTGTTTTACACAGACGGACAGACGGACAGACAGACGGACATGGCTCAATCGACTTAGAATTTCATAAGGATCAATAATATATATACTTTGTTGGGTTTCAGATGAATATTTCTCAATGTTACACACGGAATGACAAACTTATATATACCCTCATTCACCACTTATGGTGGTGGAGGGTATAAAAAGGGTATACAAATATATTTAGACAAATTTCAAAATATTTGGTTGTGGGACTTATGTGGGAGCTATGACCTATTATGATTCGATTGTAATAAAATATTTTTACCTGATTATTATGTTTTTATGTGAGAGCTGTGACCAATTATGGACCAATATTCACAAAATTCAGTATTATGATTTTTGAATACAAATTACTGATCTGTGTACTATTTTGTTTTAATATATGGATGCTATGACCTATTATGGTCCTAAGTATTTAAGGGCTATTTTTGTAGAATTTCAAGAGTGGACCTTATATGGGAGCTATGCCGAATTATGGACCACTATTTAAAAAATCTTGTAGTACGATTCTTGGATACAAATGACTGATCGGTGTAACATTTTGGTTGAGTATAGATTTTTATGGATATTTGTGCAGGGTAATGTGCTTTCCTGAAGTAGTTCTTATATGGAGGGTATGACCAATTATGGGACTATCATCATAAAATTGGGTACATCGATTTTTGTATATATTGAATAAATTTGTTTTGAATTTCAACCTGATAACTATATTTGTAAGAAATTTATGAGGATTTTAGTGATTTTCGGGAGTGGACCTTATATAGGAGCTATGGTTAAATATGGACCGATATTCACAAAATCCAGAAGTATGATTACTGGATACAAATTATTGATCTGTGCGTTATTTCATTTTGATATCGATATGTTTTTAATATTTTTTAAGGTTAATATCTTTTTTCGGAAATGGGCCTTATAGGGGAGCTATGACCAATTATAGGCCAATCTGCATAAAATTTGGTACAGTGGTATGTATATATATGAGTATAATTTTTGTCGAATTTTAGCATGATAAATGTATTTATAAGAGTTTTATGAGTACTTAACTGATTTTTGGAAGTGGACCTTATATGGGAGCTATGGTCAAATATGGACCGATATTCACAAAATCCAGTAGTATGATTTCTAAATATAAACTATGGATGTGTGTGAAATTTTGTTTTGATATTGATATTTTTTAGATATTTATGTAGGTTATTGTGTTTTTCGGAAGTGGTCATTATATGGGAGCTATAACCAATTATCGGCCGATCTTCATAGAATTAGGAACAGCGATTTTGGTATATATGGGGATTATTCATGTCGAATTTCAACTTGATAGCGATATTTATAAGACATTTATGCTTATTTAAGTGATTTTCGGAAGTGTACTTTATATGGGGGCTATGGTCAAATATGGGCCGATCCACGAAAAATTTTCTAATATAATTTGTTTTACCACGAAACTTATTTTTGCTGAATTGTATGTGGATATTCCTATTCTGTAGGCATTTATAGACCATAGAACCATATTTCGGGAAGAAATTTGTATGGGGGCTAGGAGAAATCATGGACCGATTCTTATAATTTTCACCATAGTTACTCCTTTTATCATAAAAGTAACGAGTGCAAAATTTTATGATATTAGCTGCAATACATTTACAAAAAATGTCCAAAAATATGTGAAAATTATCAATTTTTTTTTTAGGTTGTCCCACATTTTCATTCATAACTTTGGTTCCACTGTACCGATTTTGCTGATTTTCAATACCAAACTGCTTAGGACAATAATAAACATATTTCTTGCAACTCTACTAAGTTTGTTTGCGAATTTTGGACGTGAGCGTGTTTTACACAGACGGACAGACGGACAGACAGACGGACATGGCTCAATCGACTTAGAATTTCATAAGGATCAATAATATATATACTTTGTTGGGTCTCAGATGAATATTTCTCAATGTTACACACGGAATGACAAACTTATATATACCCTTATTCACCACTTATGGTGGTGGAGGGTATAAAAACAATTCGATTACTAACTACAGTAACTAACTGTATGTGTGTTTACAATAAATTAAACAGTGAAAATAAAATTCGTCTGTCATGTTGTTGCGTTCTTTCATTTCTAATCACTATAGATTTGTTTGTTTTAACATGACAATACTCTTACTTAGATACGAATATCTGATTTTGGTTTGAAATACACAAAAACACAAAAGTAAATTAAGATTCATTGAGACTGATTTTTTTTTAGATAAGAATCTTGCCAATCATTAACTACACAGATATCACTATGCAACAAATGAAGACTTTTGGAAAAACACAAGATCATGGCAGTATAGGTTCGACTCTACTACCAAAGGGTAGTAAAACCCTATACTCAGTTTGTCCATTTTGGTGACCGATTTTTTTTTATGGGCCCCCAAAGTTTCTGAAAATCAGTGGGGCCTCTAAAAAAGGTGTCATCAGTTTTTGGTTAACAGCTAATTCAGACTTTGTGATACGGATTAACTTTATATGGCAATAATATAGCTAAGAGTCCGCCAAATAAATTTTGTTAAAATTTGTTTCCAAAAAATAGCTTTTTCGTGCACTTTTGTTGAAAAAATATAGGAAGAAAAATTTTTTTTTTACTTTTTTTAGAATAACTTCCAGGGACTCCTAATTTTTCAATAACAATATTTTGCATAGTTGTAGCCACGGTAAATCTGAATAACTCTTGTGAACATATTAATGCAATCCGAACATATCTACGCATTCTAAATAGCTGTCAAAAATCACTTTGTAGCTTAAAAATTTTAGTTTTTTACTATTTTTTGACTCTAAAACAAAAATTGTTGTTAAAAATGTATGTTCGAGTGTATACTTCTCTATTGTGCTGGAATAACGAAGAATCGGCAAATCATTATCGGTATGATCCGGGCGCATCACTTTATCCAATCTTGATTACGCAAGACCGGCTTGATGCAAGATATGAAAAAAACATCAACATTTTTGAAAGTGGGCAAGGTTTGTGTAGCTTCTGAAGAGTAAATATAAGATTTTTATATAAGTTTTTGGTATCGGTGGAAACCTTATGACTTGGAGATTGACATTTTAGTGAACTGAATAAATTTTGTGTTTCTTCGGACGTATTTTACCTTAAAAACTAACTATATTATAAAATGGTGATTTTCCATCAAGAAAAATAAAAACTTTGAATTAATGTAAAATTTGAACAGTTACAGACATCACAATAAAATTTGGAAGTAATATAGATCTAAATGTTCTTAAGTCAACGGCATCACTAATGTTGCCATTCTTTGTTTTCAAACATCGAAATTCCTAAAACGGGGAAAATGTATTCGAAAAACTGAGTTTTTTTAGAAAATAGCCCACTTTGACGTTATTTACAGTATCATAGTAAAAACGCTTTGTATGTATATAAACAATATATAGGGCTATACAAATATGACGAGCTTTTGAGGATCGGTGCTTTGCGTTTTTAGAATTTTTTACTTAAACCTAAAATGTTGTTTCAAAATTGGCCAAGTTTGGATAGGGCTGGGGGGTACAATGTCCGCTTAAGTTAGTAAAATTTTACTTTATACGTTTTTGCATTAAGTTCTCTTTCCAGATCATAAAATTATATATAGCCACGAAGAAAATTAGTTTTTTATAAAAGAAAAAATATGGGGACTTTTTTGGGAAAAAACTTAAAAAACACACGCATACAAAGTGGAAATATATAAAAAGATGCTTCAACTTTTGATGCGTGTAACTTTTTATAGGGACGAAATAATTGTTATCAGGTTTATTTTATTGTCTTTAGAATTTTATCGCAAATATACGTCGTATATAAAAAAACAAATTTCGACCTTTCGTAGGCCCATCATATATAAAATACAAAAAAAGATCGAGCAAAATTTAAGAAAAAAAAAATAAACTTTAATATCTCTTGAAATAAAAGAGATACAACAGATAAAATCATATTTTTGTAGACCTTCTCAAGGACTATCTAATTTTAATTTCAGCTCATTCGGATCATAAATGGCTTTTTGGCGATTTGTTTTTAAATGTGTGACATTGAGGGTCCACTCACTGATCCCCATTCCGAACACCTCAGCCGAGTAAATAATACAGCACAAAATAGAAGTGTGGACTTGATCATACTATTTTAACAAAAAATCTTTGTTTTAGCGTAAAAAAATAGTAAAAACGAAAATTGTTAAGGTACAAAGTGATCTTTATGTGTTATTTAGAGTGACTAGACACGTTCAGAATGCATTGATATGTTCTCAAGAGTTGTTCAACTTTACCGTAGCTACAACTTTGCCAAATATTGTTAGTGAAAAATTAGGAGACCCTGGAAGTTATTCTAAAAAAAGTAAAAAAAAAAAATTTCTTCCTATATTTTTTCATCAAAAGTGCACGAAAAAGCAATTTTTTGGAAAAAGAATTGTAACAAAATTTATTTGGCGGAATCTTAGCTATATTATCGCCATATAAAGTTAAGCCGTATCACAAAGTCTGAATTAGCTGTTAACCAAAAACTGATGACACCTTTTTTAGAGGCCCACCTGATTTTCAGAAACTTTGGAGGCCCATAAAAAAAAATCGGTCACCAAAATGGACAAACTGAGTATAGGGTTTTACTACCCTTTGGTAGTAGAGTCGAACCTATATAGTCATGATCGTGTGTTTTTTTCACTGTTGCACTGTGTATTTTATCTTTTAATCCAAGTCATTAAGTTGAGAACAAATTGTGAAAAAGTTATTTTAAGAAAATGTATTATTTCGAAATCTTTAGTGAATATTTTACAGCGGAAAAGGTGCTATAATGAAAATATACATATCTAAGAAAAAATAATTTAATGCAGGATATTAGGAGTATAACATCCGGCAGTAATTAGTTACTAAATTTCACGTTGATTCTAACTTGATTATCAAATAATTTCATTAGGTAACTGTAACAATAGATTCTTTTGAAGGTAATCTATGGGCAGGAAGTATTGATTGATCCATCTAAATCAATTAAAAGCAGAGACATAACTGTTATAAGAAATTTCTAAAAAAATTTAGCCATAACTGTTATATTGTAGAAATAAATTTTTGTTTCTTTAAATAATAGTTATTCTCAATGAAAATAAGTTTTGATTTTCAAAAAGTGTTATTCATAATAAATATTTTTTTTCGATGCTCATAACTTTTATTTTTGATTTTTATGTTTTTACGTTGCCTTATAATAGTTATTCATAATAAATATTTTTTTACGTTACTCATAACTTTTATTTTCGATTTATATTTTGTTACGTTGTCCAATAATAGTTATTCATAATAAATGTTTTTTTCGTTACTCATAACTTTTATTTTCGATTTAACTTCACCTGAAGTATCTCCACTTCAACCAATATCCGATTTTCTGATTGACGAATCGACGAATCTAAATACGTCATCGTTGTTCGGAACATCAATTAGAGAACTTGAAGTGGATTTGTCTTCAGAAGATGACAAAGGCAATACATCGCGAGAGTTATTAGCAGCATATAGCTGAAATAGAGAGCTTTAAACCTACGAGACTGTCTACGTCCTGTCTACGTCCAGCCGATTTGTTGCAATATTAGGAAGAGAAAAATTATACTTTTGCAATTTTTAAATAAATTGTCTATGCACTGCCGGCTAAACGGCTTTCTGTTGAAAGAACATTTTCTGCTTTGCGTATTTTGTTGACTGAGAAAAGGTGCAACTTGTCGGACAATGCGTTTGCTAAAACATTGATTGTGAAACAAAATTCTTCATAATTAAAAAACACACAATAAAAAACATCAATCTCATACCAAGCTTATTTTTTGCGACTTTAAAAGTTAAATTCAATGTATGTACTAATAAAATGCAAACAAGGTGGCGAAAGAAACTTCTTTTGAGTTATGAGCAACGAAAAAAATATATTCTTTAGAATAACTCTTATTAGGCAACTTAAAAACATATAAACTGAAAAAAAACGTAAAAAGATATAAATCGAAAATAAAAGTTATGAGCAACGAAAAAAAATATTTATTATGAATAACTCTTATTTGAAAACGTAAAAATTGTTCATTGATTTATGCCTAACTTTTTCAGTTTCAAAAAATTTAATAACAGTTATTTTTGGTCTCTGATTAAAAGTCATTAGCATTGTAGATATGTGGTTTCAGGAGGTGCCGCATGTCACACAGCGCGCGCTACAATCAATTTATTGAGAGAAACATTTCTCGAACGAATATCACTTGGTTATGTACGCCCTAGCCGCGGCGGTAACATGCTCGAAATATTAATGCCATTAAATTATCTAATTAATATAGGCAATTGGACAGATTTTATTATATATGGCGGCTAAAGTCAAATATGGACCGATCCACACAAATTTCCGTTTTATGATTTCTTTCTACGTAAAACTCATACCTGCTTTTGTATGGATTCTGCTATTATATAGGCATTTATGAACATACTCCGGGAACATACTCGATTCTTGCAATTTTCAATAGAGCGCTTATATAAAGAACAGATTAAATTTATGATATTTTTTTTAATTTTTTAACATTTTCAATACGAGCACCTACCGTACCATCAACACACATAAGGGAAGACTGACGGATATATCTATATCATCCTAGAATTTTATAAGGATACCGAATATATAGTTAGTTTTTGGTTCTACGAGAAATATTTCGATATGTTACAAAAATAATGACAAACTCAATATACCTCCCATATTTTTGGTGATTTTTATAAAAATACAATGAAATGGTTAACCTTAAAAAAACCAATTCTACAAAATATTTTTAAAAGTAAACATTATCTTTTATATTCAAAAGTTTTAAGGTTTACTGGTGCTTAATCTTTTCATAACACTCATGCCACGATTCTCTACTAAGTCTTTCATTTAGTTGCGATAAATAAAGTACCTACGCGGAAATTTAAAAATCTTGTAAAATGTATGAAATTTGATGTAGCACCTAATATTTTTTTCCTTAGCTTAGACATGATTAAGTATAAGCTTCCTGTATGCCAAAAAAAATGATTAAATATTTGTATGTTATTTTTTTATACATACCCGTATTATGTTTATCATTAATTTTTTTCATCCAAGTCACGCTGTTAGTAAATACATCAACAATATACAAATTATATTAGGGTCGACTTTGACCCCAAAAATACATATGTACGAATAAGTATATATTCATTCATATGATTCATTTGTTTCTGACAAGGGCAAACGCAACCTTACCTAAAAGGTGTGGTTGGTGTGGTGGTGGCAGCGTGGTTTAATACAGACACACAAAACAGGTTGAATGTACCAAAAGTGGCTTAAAAATATATTTATGAAAAATATATGTACAGACAAATAAATATTAAGTAAAATAGTGGCTCAAGTCTAAAGCAGTGCTAGAATTTAAATCCGTAAAAATACAGTTATGAAATTATTCAAAGTCTTGTTCGACCAAAAAATTCCCTACATTTTTTGCCACAATCTTAGAAATATCTAATGTTCATATTGCCTGAAATCATGCTTGCAATCGCTTCCGTTTAATGATAATGAATTATACATTTGTGCGCGATAGTTGCTGGGATCGATTTGGGAATTTAGAACATAGAAACTAAATTTGACATATATTTAATATATGTATGTTTACTTTGCGAAAAAAATCATAAAAGCATTAAAAATTTACCTTTTTATGCTTTAATGCAGATCACCACATATGGAACTTGGGATCTAATACCTTGGAATAAATTTAACTTTTATTATGCCACACACTACCATTGTGGGTTGGTGCTGATATTTGCAAAACTACAGTCCCTACAATCACCTTAAAGTACACCAAAGTTTAAGCGATGTCCGTCCGCTCGTCCATTCAATTGAACCTTGTAATCAAGCTACAGGTCGCAATTTCAAACATCATTCGACCAAATTTGGCACAAACTTTCTGTTGCCCCAAGTACGATGCCAATTGAATTTGGTTAGAATCGGTAAATTTTTTTCCTAGCCCCCATACAACTATCTGCAAATAGTTAAGCTCTCATAAATATCTTCATTATATAGTTGTTCAAAAATAATTCTATATAGGGGGAATTCACGTCAAGTTTCACTTTTAAAATCGATGTCTTCCGATCGGTTTGAAATTTTCAGGAAGGTTAGACCTATTGGATAGTAATTCAGACACAATTTTTCAACAAGATCGGTCAAGAACTCTCGGAGTCAGAGGGGGACATTTTGACCAAACATGTGATTTTTCTCATCCATGTAACTTATTACCTATTGTTCTTAGCAAAATATATCCCAAATAGTTTAGAAAGCTATTTCTTCAATCTTTCGAAAAAAAATATTTAAAAAAAAAAAAATGTTTAATATTTTTTCCGAAATCTAAACTTTTTTTACTTTTTTTTCAAAATGGGTCCTTTTTGTTCTTAAAATAAAGCTTAGATATTTTCCTTGAGGATCTAGAGTTCGATATCTATCAAACAAATGTTTTGTAAATCAAAACATGCAATTTTTGACATTTTTTGCAAAATCAAAAACTTTGTTGAATTTTTTTTCGAAATGGACCCCCTTTTTAATTTTTTTTTTTGCTCAACAGAAAGCTTAGATATTTTCCTTGAAGACCTATTTGGTCGCTTAGTGGGATGCGAGTGGAATATATAGCAAAATAAATGTATTGTAACTCAAAATACGCAATTTTTTACTTTTTTTTTGCAAAATCTAACTTTTTTTAAAATGGGTCTAAGCTTGGTGCAAATTTCATCTCGATCCGAAGACATCGATTTTAAAAGTTGGTTCACTTGATCTGAAAGCCCCTATATACTAAACTCGCACTAGCAAATTTAGAAGCTATCAATCATAACACGATGACATTATGTCATATGTTTCATATATGTGCAAATTATGCCATTAAAGTGTATGATGATGGGTCCATAATTAGTCGTAATTTTCATTTAATTCATACTTCCGAAAATAGCTTTAATGAGCAAAGCTATCTTAAAAATATAGGTATCTAAATACAATTCAACACAAGTAAGCTGAATATATACGAAAGTCATGTCACCAAATTTTATGAGGATCACTCCATAAATTGATAAAAAATTAAAAACTCATTTAATCGGGTATCATATTGTTACGTATTTTCAATAGCAATTTGAATTTAACGGTCTGTAACGTCTGCCTGCAACATTCGTCTATGTTTATAAACATGTCCATCAGTAGAAGCTTCTACATATCAACTTACTTAAATTAAAAATTGAATAAGTTTCAAAAACTTTTTATCATAATTTCCTGTAGACAAACCCATAGGGTTTCGCGGGTTTAGATTTAAGATATAATGTAAAATTAAATATTGAATAAAGATATCAAATAATAATAAAAAAAAAAACAATGTTGATATCATGCAGTTATTAGCATTGTTTGTAAGTATGGCGACAATAACCCCCATATGCATAAACAGTTTATAAATTTATCAAAGGTTTATGAAACAGATTTTGTATGGAAATTTTGTTTTATAAAGCTTTGATAAATTTATAAACTGTTTATGCATATGGGGGTAAATGTTTAAGCTGCTAACATGAATATCGAAAGCTCTAGAATTAGAATATACGAGTTCTGACCGTTAGTTTATTAGAGACGCTGTTCCAATAAACATCAACTGTATTATCAGTGTAGTTTTGTACATTACCAGTGTGGTTTTATAAGTGTGTTATATAAACGTGTGTATAAAAAACACACAGCGACCATTTAAACTATTTATGTTGTACATTTTAAATAAAAAGTTGTTACAATTTTAAACTACTAAACGGCTTTTATGTGTATCAAAGTATCCGGATTATTTTAAGGAAATAAACCACAGTTTTTAAAAGGTAAAAATGTAACAATATGATCGGGCTTGACCGACTATACTTTGATACTTAGTAGCGAACGTATAATATATGTAGCTTTAGCATTTAGTATAAATACATACACATTTTTAAAGAACTATAAACTACACTCTGAACTATTTGAATAAAGGACAGAGGTATAAGAGATATTTTTACTAATTACGAATAAATCTTGGAATACGTCAGTCACTTTTCATAATCATTTTTCATTGTATGAAATCAAAAAAAAAAAAAATACAAAATTTAAGTTCGAATCGCGGAAAAAATGCCGTTGTAATGAGACATAAATGACAAAAATTGGTTAAAAAATTTTAAAGTTATTAAAAATTCCTAGACCATTAACGTGTCCACTTGAACAAGAAATTTACGAAAAAAAATTGGCTGTTACCCTAATATACAATGTCCATTAGTACTAGGAGACAAAATGAGCCTCAATTTGACTGTGTTTTTGTGATTTTAAAAGTTGATGGTCATTTGGACCCAAAGTGCTCTTAAGGGTTAATTTATATTTTTGCACTGTTATTGTAAATCTAAAACCTCGAGGTATATTTTTCGCAACTTTCATTAAAATCGGCAAAAAAATATATAATATTTCGCTGTCATTCATTTAGAAATTCCAAATATTGCAAAATTTTACATTTGAGCTTCACGATTTAAAGGTTAACGTTGTCAGGGTTTAGTAAAACTTTCAGACTATATTAAGAATTATCTGGCCTATAACATTCTGTATAGGTTTTAATTAAAATTCATAACAGTAAATATGGCCAACAAATTTGTTTTTCTCGAAAACCGCAAAATTTAAATCGCAGGTAAGGAAAAACAGTAGGAGGTATTGATATTTTTTTTTTAATATTTTTATTCCCTATTATATTCTCAATAAATCTCTGTGCGATATTCAAAAAATTCTGAAATTTGTTAAATAAAATTTATAAAAATTTGAAATTGGAATTTTGAAACTGCCGTTAAAAAAACTAAATTTTGTTTGGTCATACCTGCGAAGAGGTTAACGTTATCCTACGAAGACAAAAACTCATACACAAGTAACTATGGATATATATTAAGTAAAAATATGTTAATTTTGTTCCTACATATCTTGTTCTAGTGGCCTGAAACATATTAATGGTCTGGGGAATTTTTAATAACTTTAACATTTTTTAACCAATTTTTGGATTTTATATCTCATTATAACGGCAATTACGTACACATTTCGATTCTTATTAATTAAATTGCAAAAGAAATTTTTTTTAAAAAAACTGAAAAAATAAAACTCTTGAGCTTTTTAACCGATCGAGCTCAAACTTTTGTCACTTTTTTTTTATCCTAACCTCACACAAAAATGCCTTCCTTTTTGAAAAATCTAAAATATATACAAATATTACAGATGTTTAGAGAATGAATCGGTATATGTTCAATCTTGGTATCTCTTTCATGATCTGGACTTTCTCATAAATGTATCACTGATGAACAGTGTTGCCAGGAGCTGTCGAAAAAAGAAGCTATATTGGCTTCAAAAAAAGGCCAGAAAAAGCTAAACCGCTTTAGAAAAAATGCCAAAAAAAAGCTAAAATATTATAAATTAAGAATTTTGGTTTATATTTATTTTTAAATAAAAAATTAGAAAATATGTTCATAAAATTCATCAGCTTCACTTAAAGGAAGTACTAAAAAGTTAAATACTAGATTAACCATGTCAGAAAATGGACATTGTTGGTTCTATATTTGTCCATTTGTAGTTTAATATATTTTGCCCCTGAGCCTTAAGCTTCGTAATTTTATTAGCACTTTAATTTTTCACTATCAATATGACATAATTAATTTTTTTACTACTTTATTATCAACGGGAAAAAATTGATTTTGCGTAGAGTTTTCATATGGTAATCTTTGTCGCAATTGCTCAATTAGTTTAATTTGTCGTATTATTTTTGTCATAATCTTCACTAATTAAAACGTTCTTTATTTTATCTCTCATTCATCAAACTAGTATGAAAAATGTGTCAAAAACATTAAACAATTTTCAATTGGCGACGATAATGGATCAAATTCCTTGAATTTTAAATCAGAAAACAGCAAATGATTTATTTACTTTTTGTACTTTGTGCAATACTGGTTTTAAAAAAAGATGGTACGCCAAATTATAATCAGTGTATTAATTACTTAAAAGTTTGGCTTTTTAGAATTGCTGGTTTGACGAAATTAAAACAAAATGGGTTTTAACTCGAAGCATAGATCCACAAGACGTTTAACGGCTATTGATCGCCATCGAGTATCACAAGCCTTCAAGAGTTTGTGGGGCTCTTGTCCATTATATAATGATGAATATAATTTGTAATAACAATTTTGTTTCGAAAGAGAATTTCCTAGACATTTAAGCTTTCAGATATAAAATACTCTATTTCATTTTGAACCACTTGATATTGGCAATTGTTATTTGTTCTTTTCAGATATAAAATACTCTATTTCATTTTGAAGCACTTGATATTGGCAATTGTTATTTGTTCTTTTAATACTGCACAATTCTTGAGTATGTTGAAAAGCTAAATGAAAATCAGTAATGAATTAAAATGAAAATGGTTCACAAATATAAATTTAGCCTTTTTATTTACTCTTTAGTCTCGAAATTTTTAGCCTTTTTTAATTTCAAAAAAGGCTATTTTGAAATTAAGAAAAGGCTAGAAAAAAGCCACGAAGCTAAAACCAAAATTTCGAGGCTAAAGAGTAAATAAAAAGGCTAAATTTAGCCTCAAAAAGGCTAAACTGGCAACACTGCTGATGAACGTACATAGTTTAAATATACCATAAATATCGGATGGTTGCCACTTTAGGAGGTTAATTCTACTTACGAATAATCCACATAAATTGTTCATAAATAAAGTGGAATAGCAATGGGGATCACTGAATGAAAATTCTTGTAACGTAAAATAACCTTAGAAAAATTACTACGTTTTGGGAGAGTTTAAAATAACGCATATTTTACGTCGCAAAGGGAACATTCGCTAACATTATTTGTATATTACATTAAGCTTTTTTAGAAGTTAACATTTTTAGAGACTACTTGAGAGTTGGCTTTTGATTAGAAGATTTTTCGTCAATGATTTTATTTTTTTTGAAACATATTTCGATTAAACAATTTCCGTCCGTCCATCTTTGGATGGCTGTCCATGTAAACTTTGTGCGCAGAGTACAGGTCGCAATTTTGAAGATATTTCGATACAATTTGGTACATATAATTTTCGGGCTTGGTCGACCATACGTTCTTTCTTGTTTTTACTTTGTATGTGATCATCAAGTATTCTCTTTAATGTTCTATGCAAACAAGAAAATAGGCTGATTCTTTCAACTTTTAGAATTAATACCACTTTGACAAGCAGTATACAGTTACATTAGCATAACTGCCATATAATATAAAGTCCTTTGAGGCATAATTGAGTATATTAAATTGACCTCAAGGGACTATCTGAGCCAAACGATCATACTTAGTACTTAGTACGTTAGTATTCTACAAATAGTACTTTTACTTTATTCAATTATCGTGTAAGTTAATAACAAAATACATAAATGTAGAATACTATTAAGTATGTTGCTTATATTTATAAATGGGTGGCACTTACCTTAACCATACAGACTAAGTATTATAGGATGAGATATAAAAATACGTTAAAAGTTTCGTTAAAGCAATGACGGCCAACCCACTTTGCAATTTGCTCAACAATTCGCCAAACTCACCAACAAAAATATGAAATAAAACGTAACAGGTTGGCTAAATCTGACGTAATTCATACAATAATTTATACATACATATGAGCATTGTACATAAAGCTTTTCGAATGAAGGCTCATCTTGTTGTTTATTTGTATTTGTGTTTCCAGGACTCTCTTTTTGTGTGTTTATTTTATAGGTAACTATGCTCAACAAATGCGTTATAGCCAAAATAAATAAAGGTAATGTTAAGGGAAATGTTTTTTGTAACGCATATATGTTTATGTGAGTTTGTGTGTAATTTAGATGACGGTGTTCAACAATTTTTTTACTGCTGTGGCCTGTCGTATGTTTAATTTTGTGGAAAATAAGTTCAGTACCAAGTGAGAGGCGGAAAAAATTGTTATTTTTAAGCTTTAATAAATAAGCAGCATTATGAATTTATTGCTTAAATCTGGTGTACACAAACCTTAGTTCATTATTTATTTTTCCCAAACAAGTATGAAAGTAAATAGATACTTTCAACAAATTGCATTGACTTACGCTCACGCTGGTATTGCTTAAACTACTGTATAATATCTGAGATGGAAGTTTTGAGTAGGAGATATTAACATAAATGATTTCTACTACAATAGAATTAGTTGCGAATGCATTTAATTGTAAATTACAAAATAATCATAAATCGTGTACGGAATTACCAATGATATACATTAATTGTTGTGTTTAATTACACTGTGCTAGTTGAAAAAACTGTCAAGCGGGGCACCCAGCGGCTTAAACTAATTCGGGTATGCTGAATTCAGTGATGCTAACCGTTTTTTAGGTTAGCTCGTATTTTCGAGATATACCGTTATTTCGAAAATGGAGAGGTTGCGCAACATATATTCGCGTAACTCAAAAACGATTTATTTTATTGAACAAACTGAAAAAACCGAAATTCCGCAACAAAATTACCTTTAAGCAAATCTTGACATGTTTTTAATCTTCGCAGTTATTTTACAAATATAAATTTTTTTTTGAGAATTTTCGAAATTTTTGGTTTTTAAATCGGCATTAAAAATTGGAAAATGTGTATACGCTCTTAATTTTTAAATTCAAATGCATATAACTTTGGAGTCAGTCACGATTTGTAAACAATTATATACAAAAAAATATTTGGACCCGCTGTTATCAAAAAACTGGAGTATGGTGGGTAAAAATGTTGATAATTTAATTTTCAAATGAGAATATCTCCTAAGCAGTAATAGATAGTTTATATCCACGACGAGGTTTTTTGTAGTGCTCGATGAGGAGATACTATATGTGTAAGCTTTTTGAAATCGAAACACAAACGAAGAAATAGGATCGTTTTAAAAATTGATCATACCCGAGTCCTATTTGGGGACCCCTGGCCGCACCTCTGGTGGACTCATGCGGTCTAAATTCAAACCTTAAACTCGACAACACTTCTTCTTTTCGCGTGTCAAACCTCTTTCAAATCGGACTAAGGGTTTAGATTTATTTCCTCTTTTTCAGAACAAATTTCAGAATTTTTTGATCATCTCATTGGGATTTATTAAGAATATAATAGGGAAGAGAAATGTGGCACTGAGGGCACGTCTTATCCCCAACCGATTTACCTAAAATTTTTTCAGGCTGATTTTTTTACTAATGTTCACCAAACTGGAGGGTGAGAATGGCCAAAATCCTACTTTTGTTTATTAAGGGCCACCCTAAGCTACTTATTACGAGTTATGTATTTTGATAAAATATTAGGGGATATTTGTATAATTTTTTGTGAATAAAATGAAAAGTTGTGGACAGATTTTATTTATTGGAACTTCGTTTTCTAAATGTGTAAAAAAAATTAAGAGCGTATATGCATTTTTCAATTTTTAATGCCGTTTTAAAAACCAAAAACTTCTAAATTTTATATTTCTAAAACGACTGCGAATATTATAAACATGTTAAGATTAGCTTGAAAGTAATTTCGTTGGGGAATTTCCGTTTTTTCTGTTTATTCAATAAACTAAACCGTTTTTGAGTTAAGCGAATATATGTTGTGCAACCTCCTCCATTTTCGAAATAACGGTATATCTCGAAAATACGAGCTAACCTAAAAAAACGGTTAGCACCACTGAATTCAGCGTACCCGAATTAGTTTAAGCCGCTGGGTGCCCCTCTTGTCAGAAAAAAAGTGTCAATTTCGTGCATAGTGTTATTATTAAAAATACTTAAATTTTGTACCCATCATTTGGTGCTAAAAATATGCAAAATCTGTAGAATCAGAAATTTTGCACTAGTTATAGCTATTATAAAACAACAATTTGTGTTGAAAATGGTAAGACGCATTTCATGACTTATCTAGCATACACACAAATATCTTCCCGGAACCAACGGTACATCCGAATATAACACTCTTACTTGTTAAATACAAACTTATATTATAAAAATATTTGTTTGATAAAAAAATATTTGCCCAATTCACAATCGGTGTCGTAGCGTTGTAAGTTGTTTGTCATAAATATTTTTAAAAACTAAATTTTTCGAAACAAAATATTAATAAAACAATTACGACATACAACGCTACGACAGCGATTGTGAATTGGGCAATTAATTTTCAAAAAATAATCTAACTAATAATTTATTGGGGATTTTGATTATATATTTTAGTTATAAATAAAAAAATGATTGAAAAAAGTGTTAATTTTATAATTTGAAAGTAAATTTTTAATTAGGCTTAAGTTCATTTATATTATAATTTATTTGTAATAATTCAAAGAATATCACTGAATACTAAAATTTTAGACAATTGGCAAATTGGAATGCATTTTCTACCCTGCCAAGGGCGTCATCAACAATCTTCATTGTCAAGGTCTATTTGTAAATATCATCTATTTAACTTACTATTATTAGGAATTAGAATATGGGAAGCCTAATTCATATTTATATTATTTGTGAATTAGACGGAATTTTAAATATTTTTTATTATATATGTGTATTCTTATTATTACAAATTTATCATTTTATTAGTGTTGCTGTAGTCAACCAAAAATCTAAAAGTGTTAATTTTACTTATTTTCTATGAGCAGAATAAGATTTTTTTTAAATGTTGAAACCATACAATTTTGATATTTGATTTAGGGGTGGTATATTGCAGCCAATCCTAATTCATCTAATTCACCTAATTCACCCAGTTTCAAAATTCTATTAAAAATTCGCAATTTAATTTTCTTGGAACACTCTAAACTATATAATTAAAATTTTTGGGAAATTAAGTTTTATTTATTTCGCCCCCTTAAAAAACTGCATGAACCTGGAAATGGTAACAAATTTCTTACTTACCAATAGATACATCAAAGTCTGCTTTTACACAGGGCAATTTTTCTTGCGCAAGTCTAGAGTTTATAGGAGAGAGAGGCAAGAAGAAAGAAGAGGGGTACACACTTGCTTGTACTGGCAAGTCTCTTCAAATTTCTTTTGTTTTCTCGTTTTCAATATGGCGTCTATTAGGTTTTGCCATACAAAATTGCTCACAGACTTGCTGTGTGTAAACAGACGAGCAAGTTTAAAAGGAAATCGACGAGACTTGCTTCAAGTAAACTTGCCCTGTGTAAAAGCAGACAAACTGCCATAAGTCATCACATTAATGTTAAGGCTGTTTAATACACAACCATTTTAATATCGGAAAAAGAACCTTTTGTTAAAAAATAAAGAAAAAAAGTACGTTGTGTTAAAAACAAAATTAAAAAGTATGTTTTTTATGAGTTTTTTTAAACGATAATGTTTTAATTGAATGTTATTAATCCTTATCTAATATATAAACAAATTACAAACTGAAATTAAATATTTTTTTTTCATTTTATACTAGTGTTGAACGTTTTGTTAAGCACAAATATTTTTTAGAACCCATTTACTTAGTAAACAAATTAAAAAAATTTTGCTAACTTGATTGTTTCTAGAAGATTTCAACCCAAAAATTATAAAAATATTTGAAAAAATGCGTAAAAGTACCTTTTGTTCTGTGGCTTTTCATATGTACGTTCAGAACACGTAGGCGTATGAATTGTATGTATTAATTATATCAAGTATACTCCGGTGTACTTCCGCAATTTTTACAAGGTTGGGTACCGATTTCGGTAAGGGTGATAACGGTAGTTTTGCGGTTAAGATAATTTAGAAAAATTAAAAAAGGAAACTATACATATTGTTGGTGAACAACTTTAATTCTAATCTTTAGTAATTTTATTTCATACATTTACTATTATTCTTCTTTTAACCCTTTATAGCCCCATGTGACATTTCTGTAACATACCACAAAAGTCGCCATAAAATACATAATAAACATATATATTTCATTTAAACTAGTGTAACATATTTGTATCATATCAATAAACAAACTTATGTGTGGTTAAACTTTGCAGATGGCAACGCTTTTGTGTAACGTCATTTTTAATTTAAGTTTTCTAAAAAGATAAAATCCCAAGAATACGCTAATTTTGATTTTTAAAAATTATACAAAAAGTGCAGAATAGGCGCTTAATTTATTTTTGTAAATAATATATTGTTTATTGAATTGGTTTCTAGTTATTATATTTGAATCATTAAATTATCTTTTGGAAGTTGCAATAGTCATAAATTTCCACATGTGTTCATTTGGGCAGCATCAAATATATGATGTCACCATCCATGGATCAGGTAACACAGCCTTGATTACTTCAATGTCTAACATTTTAGTTTTATTTCAATGAAATCCAAATCAAAACTAGGCATCAAAATTATTTCGGCACTCTAATCACAACATAATTCTTAATTATATCTTAATTTTTATAACGTAATAGGAGTATGGCGTTTCTTAGATAAAATGTTCATCATTTTGAATTTTAATGTCCTTAAATTTATTTATGTTAATAGTAAATGATGGTAATGCAACATTGTGATAATTTTTAGCAATTTTTTATAATTATTTTTGCATTTTTTATGCTCGCTACTGTAACTGGAATGTTTTTCGATTTATAGTCTGGGAACAAAATACATTGATGTTTGTGGAAATCCATTTAAGAAATACAGAAGAAAGTCCAACATTGTCTAATTTATGCAGTAGTAGGTCATGATTCACCTTATCGAATGCCTTAATGAAATCCATATATATAGTATCAGTTTGTAGAGCCGGAACAGGCATTCTTTTTATTTTTCTACGATTTGGATAGCAAAGCATACCGAGGAAGCTAGTTTATTATATTTTAAAATCAAAAATTTGTATTTATGTAACTCCAAATTATTTCGGTAACGGTAATTGCGGTTATTTCGTTAACACTAGGTTAGCGGTAACGATAGACAGCATTGGGAATTATATTTTCTATTTATTTTTTTAGGTTTTGTATACATACATATATTTTAAGAAAATATATTGTTTTACTATAAGAGACAAATCTGTAAAATCATCCAAATATTATTTTTATTTAAATATAACGGATTGTAAAACTTTTTTTTAAATATAGTACCCTCCGAATTGAGCATAAAGACCAAATTATTTTTCAGATACATTTATATAGTGGATAGAAGTGAATAATTTCTTTGTAAGTAAGAAAAACTTATAAATATTTAACTATTTCATATCTAAACACAGCCGATCTACATTTAAAACGATTTCGTAAAATGAAGTAAATAAATTTTAATTTGCCATTAAAAAAACGGAACTATTCCCTAGTGTGGTAAAGGGGCACAAAACTTTTGAAAAACAAAAGTTTATATGTATGTGTAGATACAAATACACATTCGCTTTTAATTTGTGTCATTGTAGTGGTTTGGTATGTGTACAAAACGTGAACACATACAAACACACTTAATCATACAATCGTACACTTGGTCACAAAACTCTACATACGATAACGACATTAAATTTGAAAATAATTTTATATTTAACCCCGTTTTCATAAAAAAATCAATACTATGGTTTAAAAGGAAGGTACCCTATTTTGAGCCCCCAGGAGCTACTCCCACGTCAAATTTTGTCCCGATCGGAAAAGCCGTTTAGATATGCCAGATTTATTTCCTTAAAATTTTGATTCTGCCCCACTGTGCAATGTGGGCAATATTTATTTTCTTTCACATTTTGAGGTTTTTGTAATAGGGTGAATAAGTATGCCGTTATTTTGTGGCCTGAGTAACCAAGTAGGCGGACTGTTAACTCATTGTTTTCAAATCGCTCTTTTATTCTCGAGCCATTAAAAAATACGACAGTCGTGGTTACTGCCTCTCCACCTTGCCACTATATCTAAGATGATAAGTTGGGCGACGCAAAAAATAAATAAAATCTGAAAGTACACATTAAAGTTGTTGTTTCCATTATATTCAGAATAACGAATATTATGTGATTAAATAAGCATCACTGTTTTATGATGTATTTTATTAATTTAGTTTTATTGTCATTTTGTTAAATTATAATAAAATTTATATTAGGCCGGGTCGATTTGTATCAATACTAACTTGTTGCATAACTCATTTAAGTGGTATGAATATGTTTGTAAAAACAGCGTAGACGTAACGACTAACATTGGTATTATTGCAATTTTTGTTTACTTTACAATATGACTGCAACTGGAATACCTGATGATGAATTTTAAAGAATATTGGCTATATTCGATTATGATGAAGAAAATTTTAGTACCTCCAAGAGCGAATACGCGCCACGTTTATCTGAAGAAAGTTCTCCCGAAGACAATTGTGAAAGCAGCCCAGCAAAAACTTTACTTACTTAGTAAGCCAGCAAGTAATATTGGAGCCAAGGCATAACTGCTTATTATTTGACTGAAACACTACTTACCTTTGTACGAGATTTTTAAAAAATTCATGGGTCAAGCTTACAAATGTACTTGCAATCAGTTAAGAAATAAGTAGTAAATTCACATCAAGAATATTTAGCTAAAAAAAAACAAAAAAATATTGCCTTGTGTGGGAATAAACAGTCTCATTATTTGCTTGTGTTAGATAGTCAAGCTGCTAACTCACTGCTCCATGCACGAGTTATTTTATTGTAAGTTAACAATAGTTTTAACATCAACATATAAATGAATGTGATATGAACAAAAAAATTATTCACAAAGTTATACGGGAATACAAAATTAATTTTTTTGTTAAGAATTAGTGTGCTGAATTCCCAATAATTGATAAATTCACTGAAATTTATTGATGGGGGATAAGCTAGTACTTATGCGCATTTCACTGGTTGCTTAGGCCAGATCTTCAGGAAACCGTTTCCCAAAAGGCTTTAGAAAATCTAAAGATATTATACTAATAAAACACTAGAGTGAATGAGAATTACAGACACTCAAGCTTTATTTGTAAAAATATCAAAGCTTAAACGAAACACCAACAATAAACAGTGAGTTTATCTTTTCTTACATTACCTACTACAATTGGTTGGTTTCTTTTCAACTCAAACTGTAATTTGTAAGTAAGTGGGTAAAATTAATGGCTTTGACAGGTGGCGAACCACTAACCTCCCGTTTTCCAGTCAAACACACTAGATAGCTATGCAAAAGTTCATTACCAACCTGTATTAAAATAAGTACTTATTCTATTTTTTTTAACGCTTTATTGATTTATTGAACTGTCACTCATCTTAGCGGGGTGGTAGATCTGCTCTACGGAGCCTGGATCGGGTTTGGGTCTGCACAAGTAGTCTTGCAAGCGTATTGGGATGGTTTCGCAGCTTCACAATATATTTCTCACGGACTTTCTTGAACTCTTCCTTTACCAATGTCACTTCTAAGTCTCTGTGGATGTTTTCATTTCTTATGTACCATGGTGCTCCCGTCATGGTCATAAGAATTTTAGATTGGGCCCTCTGTATAAGATCAATACTGGTGTTGCTAGCCATTCCCCATAATTGAATTCCATATGTCCAAATTGGTTTTAAAACGGTCTTATACAGGATGACTTTATATTCAAGGCTTAATTTTGATTAGTCACTGATTAACCAATGAAAGCTAGAGGCTTTTAACTTCATGTGAAGTCTCTTGGTTTCTATGTGTCGGCACCAAGTAAGCCGTCTATCTAGATGAATACCAAGGTAGGTGACATAATCAGACTGCGGTATATTAACGTTGTTGAGTGTGACAGGTGGGCAATTTCCTCTCCTTAGAGCGAACGTAACATGTTTACTTTTCAGCTCATTTACCTTTATTCGCCAGTTTTTCAACCATGACTCCACACGTACGAGGTAATTCTGTAGTTGACTAGATGCCATGAGTGGGTTTTCGTCTGAGCTAATAATGGCGGTATCATCAGCAAATGTTGAAATTGTTAGTTTATCGCACGTAAGGAGGTCGGAGGTGTAAATCAAATATAGCGTAGGTCCTAGTACACTTCCCTGTGGAACGCCAGCTCCAATCTTGTATTCTCTCGTCACATAATCATTGTACTTAACTCTGAAAAGTCTATTCGATAAATAAGACTAAAGCAATTTATGAGTACATAGTGGTAGTAAACATTTGATTTTATGTACTAGACCCTTATGCCATACCTTGTCAAAAGCCTGAGCAACGTCTAAAAAGACGGCAGAACAATATTTCTTTAATTCAAAAGATTTTTTAATCTCTCCAGTTAAACGATTGACCTGTTCAATGGTGCCATGATGTTCACGGAAACCAAATTGGTGTACTGGGATAATGTTTCCATCATTCAAAAAAGGTATTATCTTTTCCTGGAATATTTTCTCGAATAGCTTCGACAAACAAGGGAGTAGGCTAATAGGTCTATAAGAAAATGGCAGGGTTAAATCTTTACCCGGTTTAGGTATCATTATTATTTGAGAAATTTTCCAATTTTTTGGATAAATTCCTAGTTTCAAGATCGCATTAAACAATATAGATAGCACAATTATTGCCACATTTGGTAGGTTCTTAATCATTGATGGCGTTACTAAATCATATCCCGGTGATTTTTTCAAGTCTAATTTATTTTTATTTACTCTATTAACATCCTCAGGACTAATATCGAATTGGGCTGCATTAGCCATTGTTGAAGCTGGCAGTTCTTCTAGTTCAAACTCATTTGCCGTGGAGTTGGGTTGAAATACTTCACTTAAATGTTCAGCAAATACTGAGGCTTTTTCTATAGCACTTCGTGCCCAGGTTCCGTCAGCTTTTCTTAAAGCGCTTTGTGCCTCTACCGGTGGCTTAATGTTCCTCGTTGCCTTCCAAAGAGAGAAATTTGTGTATTTTGTACTCGTCAAACTTTTAATATAATTTTCGTTTATGCGATCCTCTTCTAAATGAAGGGCTCTTTTCAGTTTTCGTACTGCTGCGGACAGCCTCTGCTTTGCAGCAGGTGATCTATTATGTTGCCATTCTCTCCTGAGTCTTCTCTTTTCGAGAAGAAGTCTTTCAATATCCGAACTTGAAATAGGCGTATTAGTTTTTGGAGGGATCTGGCACCTAGAGTGTTCCAGAGCCGAAACAATCAATGACGTGAAGTCATTGACGGTCCTATCTATGTCTTCCTCACGCTGTAAATTAGGATTTGTGTGGATATGACTGCTGATATATTTCCTATATTTTAGCCAATTTGTTTTAAAATACAAAGAGTCCTTAGGAAATCTTGGGATGTTGGTTCTCTCACAATAATTAATAATTACAGGAGAGTGGTCAGAAGATAGATCATAGGATATTTCTGTGGATATTGCATTCCGAATAATATTTCTGCATATGGCGAAGTCTATTAGATCAGGAATTTTGCTAGGATCAGTTGGCCAATAAGTTGGGTGTCCAGGAGACACAAAATCTAAGCAATTTTTGCGATCAACTAGAGCTTTATACAGCTGTCTACCTCTGGGATTTACCAATCGCGAACCCCAATATGTATGTTTGGCATTGTAGTCTCCACATGCCAGAAACCGATCTCCTAGTGTTATAAAGAATTCTTCAATTCTAGTAAATAAAATAATGTGCTGGGTAACCACCACTCATTACGAAAGAATGCATGAAATAACTAGTTGTCATTACAAAAATTCACAAAATTTTAGCTGGGAATTGTCACGATTTAGAAGACAGCGATGAATTACGAAGTAAAGTTATTGCTCAGTAGTCGAGTTTTGAAAATACTGCTCCAAAAAAATTAAGAAAAGAAAAATTTGCGTGTTATGTTCCTATCAGAAATACAGCAAAATGCGAAAAAATAAATGTGGCGAACACAAAGTTGAGCTTTGCGCCTTTTGCGCAAAACATTGAAGTACAACTTTGTTTCAGCTATAATTACTTAAAGCATTACCTTAATTTTATAATGGCACGAAGCATTTTAAGATTTTATATTTATTTTACTTATTTTTATTTTTTTTAAAAACTCCAAGTGATATCGCTAAGCCTGAAGAAAGACACCAATTGAAATCAAAAACCATAGCAAATATAAATGTTTTTAATTTTTATATATAAAGAATAGAGTTAATTTCAAAAATCTGATTTGCGGGTATCATCATTTTTCTGAAGGTTTTTGCGTAAATAAAATTAATGGCATCCTTTTTTTTTGGAAAATTTTCAATCCTTGTGGTGGTTCAACGCACCTAAAGACGCGTATTTTGAGCACATTTTTCTGTAGAGCAAAAACGGTTGAATATATTGCAAATCTGATTTCACCAGTCCATTTTGCATCAAAAATGAATACAATTGATGTTTTTTGAATCCTTAAAAATAGTTCCAAAAACCCACAACAGTGGGCGCAAAATTCATAAAAAAAAATTTTAGTTTTTTTAAAAATGCACGATGAAAAGGCATTTCTATCACTAACCATTAAAAAGTTATGAGGCTTCAAAGTTATTTATTTAACATGAAAATAATAATTGGAAAAAAAATTTTGAATTTTTTATTTAGTTTGCCTTAACAAAACATTTTTAAAGCCACATAACTTTTTAACGGGTTGTGATAGAAAGGAAATATTGGTACCGTTTTGATAAGGATTCAAAAAACATCAATTGTATTAATTTTTGATGCAGAATGGACTAGTGAAATCAGATTTGCAATATATTCAACCGTTTTTGCTCCACTGAAAAATGTGCTCAAAATTCGCGACTTTAGGTGCGTTGAACCACCACAAGGAGTGACAATTTTCCAAAAAAAAGGACGCCATTATTTTTGTTTACGCAAAAACCTTCAGAAAAATTATGATACCCTAAAAACAAATGAAGTGACCTGGTCACAAACGAACTCTAATAATGAAGTATAGTATTTTATTGTTTCAGTACTTTTTTGAGAATAATCGATTTTTCGCACATGTTAGTCGAATCAGTTAACATTTTTCATAACGCATAAAAAATATGAAATATGGGCATGCAGGGTTAATTATGCCGTTACAGATTAACAGTAAATGACAAAAATGGCAATCAAATTAGCTTGTGAACGAAATGTAGTTCTCAGCAGGAGGAATATAGAACAGAATCATATACTATGGTCCTTGTTGTAATACGATACATATGAAGCTTTGCAAAAGTCTATATACGCCTTTTACTTCTATACAACATTGCACTATATGTCCAAAAGCCTATTACGCGACCATCGTTTCCAAAAATGTTAAACTAGCATTTGTCTGTAAAAATAATCCTTGCCGAAAACATAGCATAATTTAAATGGACGTCTTTGTACTGAATCCAAAAAAGGTTATGGAATTGATGTCGATGCAGAAACAATTAACCACTGCTTTAAAAAATCTGGACTTCAGTCGTTCATGGCCAGAAAAAACCAACAATAAAAATAAACGTTTTAAGTATGACTAGGACCGCCTGGTGGTCAAAATTCGACCACTAATAACGATGTTATACAGTTCCCAGCAGTTCGAGGAGACAGTACCGAACTAGTGATTTTGCCCATCCTTTAGGGTGGGAGCTAGTTACTTCGATAGGCAGGGGGTCAATTGTCTCTTTTTGATTACAATGGGACTGTCTAATAGCTGGTCCAAAGTAGGCAACGCATTAGATTCACATACTGGTTACATAGCGTCAGTTACCTTACTAGCTTTGTAACTTGACTAGTTATTTTAACACGTACATGTCCTAAGCAGGGGTTCAATTGACTCTTTTGATACAATGTGACTATCTGATAGTTGATCGAAAGTAGTCAACGCTTCTGGTGGGTAAAATAAAGTGCAGTATGAAGTGACTTCTCCATAGGTTACTAAGAGACACTAAAGTGACTATTAACTTCATGCTATGTTACATGGGATACCAGATACTTAAGCAAAAATTAAAATAAACTGTATGAGAATTATATCAACACAATTTGTATAAAACCAGTTTGTACGAATTACTCACAAAACGTTTAAAGTGACTACACTCCAGATTACTTAGAGACACTTAAGTGTCAATTTTCTTCACGCTAGATTACTTGGGATGTATAAAGTAACCAATTGTCTTCTCTCTGCACTACAAAGTGCACACACGTGTGAAATGACCAAAATATAAAAAATTGGAGTTAGCCAAGTGATAAGACATTTGTGACAATTACTGTCTTTAAGGGATACATTGACTACTTGCTTAACTGCTGGGTTACTTTCGAGTACATATATGCAAAAATATTTTTCACGTGTGTGTACAAATGCTTGTGTATGTATTTATATGTGCATAAACATGTTGTTGTTGTTGTTTTCAAGCAAATTTAAAACGCTTTTTAGCACTTTTATGGAAAGAATTTTTTAAAAAAAATGTATATTGTGCACATATAGAGAAAATAACCTCTTAAACCATATAAGTTTCATCAATATTGGTGGACAATAACATACTTAAAAGTGTACCACAAAAAAACGTGTGGCCTATTTATATATAAGATGTTCAATACTTGATATTCATTTAAATTATCATAGATCTTGGGAAAGGTTTTATTAGCCTTTTTGGAAAGGGAGTTTGGAGAAAGCGAGGTACTGCCTTAGAACAAAAATGTGAAGTAGTGAAGAAATTAAATCGTATGTAGAGTTTTGCGACTAAGTGTATACGTTAAATTATAGATAGATCCATAGATAGTTATTGTAGGATATTTTATTTATACACGTGTAAGTATTTGTGTGCGTATTTATATCCTATGCTAATTTACTAAATGGTATTGTATGAAATATAAATATACATATGTACAATATGTATGTATTTAGCTGTATATATATAAGTATTTGTGTTTTGTATTTTTTACACATGATATGATAACTAGAGTTGGAGTAAAGAGACGTTTGGGATTTACGACCAATTAAGATTAAAGATTGTTTATTCAATGTAGTTGTAGCAGTGGTAGTAGTAGTAGTAGTAACTTAGTAGTAACTCGACAAAGGTACTATTACATGTAAAGAAAGATTCGTACATACTTCATGTTTCAGCTAGCTATGTATACCATGATTTAGTTAAATGTACGTGTCTCCATTTTGTATTTCTTCTCATGTTTTTTTTTCAACTAGCATAAGGAAATGAAACCAACAGGAAGTTAAACATGGTGTATGAATGAGTAGCTATAGGAGTTGTTTTAATCATACACATACATAAATATAAGTATTTGTTAGCATGGGTGTATATAATTTATTGTATACATATGTATGTAAACGTGTAGGTATGTATATGTGTATGTATTCAGCTGTCAGCATATATTTTAAGCTAAATACCATATTTAATTTTATTTTTTCATACTCTCACATACAGACTCGACACACGAATACACATTTAGATTTTCATTTAAACAAAGCAACTCTTCATGTTAATTGCTTAACTACGTGATTTCTTTCAAATGCAAAAAAGCAGAAAACAATTTGAAAAATTATAAATGGAAAACATGTTTTATTTTCATGTTCCTCTCTACAAACAAATGAGTAAAAAGAACTAGAACATATAACAAAAAAATAAAAATAAAAAATAATAGAATAGAAAACGTTAAATTAGCACACAGAATATGGTTGGGAGTTTATTTAATTTTATTTTATATTATTTTTCGCCTTCATTGTGTTTTTGTTAATTAATAAAAGCAATAAAATATATTGGTGTCAGTTGTTAAGGGATCGTCAAACAAATAACAAACACAACGTTATCATACAAAGGAGTAAATTAATTATTTGCCAACAAAATTTATAAAAACGATTGCATATTTTAGGGATGCTAAAACCAACACACGTTAAGAAATCTTTTAGGGATACAATCTGTATTAAAATAAGAAAATATATATTATATTTTGATAATAAACAGTTTTTAGAATTGGGAAATATTTTAAAATATCGAGCCCTTAGCGCCAAATTATTGTAAGCGACAAAACACAAATTTTACAGTAGAAGTTTTTTTTTAATATTTTGAAATTTATACATAGAATTAAAAATGTTATGCTGCGATATAATATAATTTCGTTCAACCTAATTTGTATATTTTTCAAAAATATTTCTAACTTTTAACAATTAAAAATTCATGAAATACTTTATTGAAAAATATAACATAAAATGTTTTTATTGGGTTTTTGCAAAGATACAAAATTTTCAAATTGAAATTAAATTTTTATTTATGAATATTTTTTAATAAAGTTTTGCATTTATATAGATTGCTATTCAAAATGGAAAAATAAAAACGTATTTTTAAATTTATTACCAGCAATCCCGCAATTCCTAAAAAAGTTTTGAAAAATCCTACAAATTAGATTTCTTTAGTTTTTAGGCTATAATACCCATACCAGTATCGGGGTTATTGGAACTCATTACAAAATAATTAAGAACATATTTGGTCATCTAAAATGGGTTACTGTATTGTAATATCGACTATGCGATTTTAGAATTTTTGCCTTAAAATTTAATTTTACGTAAAAAATAGGCGTATTTTGAATGGGCTTGGTCCCCTCGGTTTCAAACATATTAAATTTTTTTTCATTTGAAATATTTGATGTAAAGTTGGTTTTTCAAAAAGTATAAATTCCTTATACATATTCTTAGAAATTTTTTAGATAACTTAAAAGAAAAAACGTACTTTTTCCCAAAAAACTACCGAAAAATCGATTTTTTGAATTCAAATGCATATAACTTTGAACTACGTCAGTATTTTTAAATAGTTCTTTTTTTACATGTATATACTATTTGGACTATTTGGACCCGCTACACACTGTGGTAAATCACAATTCTAGTTGGACAAATTAAAAAAAAATTCCTTCTGATCATTTAATGAGCTTCTTATTAAAATAGGTAACTGTAATTCAAATTTTGTTTTTTCGATTTTTAGCTCTGATTAGGAAAAACTAACCTTTAAAGTCAGTTATTGTCAAGAGCTGCATTCGATTTCAAAGAGAAGTGTAATTTTTGTGTGACTTTGGTTTATGATTAAAAAGGCTACGGTGATATTATTGTCATAATTGTTTTTATTATTATTAAGAACAATTTCAAGGAAATATACAATAATTTTCATTTAATTATTTCCATTGTAACTATTAAAAAAAACTAATTTTTGTGAGAAGACCAGAAATTGGAAAACATAAAACATTTCTTTTCTTCAAGTAGAGTTTAAGCTGTTTATACAAGATAGTTCCGGTGTAAAACTATATTTGGGTTAATCTTTCAATTATTCACTTTAAGGTAAATCACAAACATCTTGCGCATTTTTTTCGACCGCCATAAATTTTTTTCTCTTTTACATTATGTACTTCACTCTTTCACGAAAGAAAATTTTTGAAGAATGGGTAAAAACTCCCAAAATACATCGCAAAAAAAGTTGTTTTTTTATAATCGTTTATATATATGAACTCCTTTTTTATATAATTCATAAGTGAGAAGTGAACCCAACGTGATTTATTAATTTTGTCCAGTTAGATTTGCGATCTACCACACTGTGCGCCCATGTAGTGCATATTCAAAATTGAATTCGACAGCACTTCCTCTTTGCGCATGTGAAATTTCATTTAAACCAATCTAACCATTTCGAAGTTATAGATTTATTTCCCTCTTTTTATACCCTCCACCACCATAAGTGGTGAATGAGGGTATATATAAGTTTGTCATTCCGTGTGTAACATTGAGGAATATTCACCTGAGACCCAACAAAGTATATATATTATTGATCCTTATGAAATTCTAAGTCGATTGAGCCATGTCCGTCTGTCTGTCCGTCTGTGTAAAACACGCTCACGTCCAAAATACGCAAACAAACTTAGTAGAGTTGCAAGAAAAATGATTATTATTGTCCTAAGCAGTTTGGTATTGAAAATCAGCGAAATCGGTACAGTGGAACCAAAGTTATGAATGAAAATGTGGTACAACCTCAAAAAAAAATTTATAATTTTCACATATTTTTGGACATTTATTGTAAATATATTGCAGCTAATATCATAAAACTCGTCACTTTTATGATAAAAGGAGTAACTCTGGTGAAAATTATAAGAATCGGTCCATGATTTCTCCTAGCCCCCATACAAATTTCTTCCCGAAATATTTTGCTATGGTCTATAAATTCCTACAGAATAGGAATATCCATATAAAATTCTGCAAAAATAAGTTTCGTGGTAAAAAAAATTATATAACAAAATTTTTCGTGGATCGGCCCATATTTCACCATAGTCCCCATATAATGTACACTTGCGAAAATCTCTTAAATAAGCATATATGTCTTATAAATGTCGCTATCAAGTTGAAATTCTACGTAAATAATCCCCATATATACCAAAATTGCTGTACATAATTCTATGAAGATCAGCCGATAATTGGTTATAGCTCCCATATAGCTCCCATATAAGCAGTTTGGTATTGAAAATCAGCGAAATCGGTACAGTGGAACCAAAGTTATGAATGAAAATGTGGTACAACCTCAAAAAAAAATTTATAATTTTCACATATTTTTGGACATTTATTGTAAATATATTGCAGCTAATATCATAAAACTCGTCACTTTTATGATAAAAGGAGTAACTCTGGTGAAAATTATAAGAATCGGTCCATGATTTCTCCTAGCCCCCATACAAATTTCTTCCCGAAATATTTTGCTATGGTCTATAAATTCCTACAGAATAGGAATATCCATATAAAATTCTGCAAAAATAAGTTTCGTGGTAAAAAAAATTATATAACAAAATTTTTCGTGGATCGGCCCATATTTCACCATAGTCCCCATATAATGTACACTTGCGAAAATCTCTTAAATAAGCATATATGTCTTATAAATGTCGCTATCAAGTTGAAATTCTACGTAAATAATCCCCATATATACCAAAATTGCTGTACATAATTCTATGAAGATCAGCCGATAATTGGTTATAGCTCCCATATAAGGACCACTTCCGAAAAACACAATAACCTACATAAATATCTAAAAAATATCAATATCAAAACAAAATTTCACACGCATCCATAGTTTATATTTAGAAATCATACTACTGGATTTTGTGAATATCGGTCCATATTTGACCATAGCTCACATATAAGGTCCACTTCCAAAAATCAGTTAAGTACTCATAAATCTCTTATAAATACATTTATCATGCTAAAATTCGACAAAAATTATACTCATATATATAGATATCACTGTACCAAATTTTATGCATATTGGCCGATAATTGGTCATAGCTCCCCTATAAGGCCCATTTTCGAAAAAAGATATTAACCTTAAAAAGTATTAAAAACATATCGATATCAACATGAAATTACGCACAGATCCAATAATTTGAATCCAGTAATCATACTTCTGGATTTTGTGAATATCGGTCCATATTTAACCATAGCTCCCGTATAAGGTCCACTCCCGAAAATCACTAATATCCTCATAAATTTCTTACAAATATAGTTATCAGGTTGAAATTCAAAACAAATTTATTCAATATATACAAAAATCGATGTACCAAATTTTATGATGATAGGCCCATAATTGGTCATAACCTCCATATAGGAACTACTTCAGGAAAACACATTACCCTGCACAAATATCCATAAAAATCTACACTCAACCAAAATTTTACACCGATCAGTAATTTGTATCCAAGAATCGTACTACAAGATTTTTTAAATATTGGTGCATAATTCGGCATAGCTCCCACATAAGGTCCACTCTTGTTAATAGTGTTGTTTATATGAAATTCTACAAAAATAGCCCTTAAATACTTAGGACCATAATAGGTCATAGCATCCATATATTAAACCAAAATAGTACACAGATCAGTAATTTGTATTCAAAAATCATAATACTGAATTTTGTGAATATTGGTCCATAATTGGCCACAGCTCTCATATATAGATACATAAAAATCACATAAAAATATTTTATAACAATCGAATCATAATAGGTCATAGCTCCCGCATAAGTCCCACAACCAAATATTTTGAAATCTGTCTAAATATATTTGTATACCCTTTTTTATGCTCTGTTTCTTCACTTGAGGTTAAAAGGGAAAAATGTTGATCCAAACGTATTAACTAATTATTAAGTATATAAATTGTTAAATTTCATTTCATGATGTCGACTTAAACTCGACAACACTTCCCCTTTGCGCATGTGAAATTTCATTGAAATCGGACTAAGGGTTTAGAAGTTACAGATTTATTTCCCTCTTTTTTTTCTCATACCACTGTGCGCCACTTTGACACTCAGATATTGTAGATCGTTTAACCCAGATCCAACAAACTGTTTACGGTTACCTATGTAAGAAAATAATAATTTACATGAAGATTTAGAAAAATTAAATTTAGACGACAATTTCTAAATTAAAAGACAATAATTAACTGTGTCAAACGTTCTAATAGGAATTTCAGTTCTTGTACATTTGAAATAAAATATCTTCTGCGTAAACTAGTCTTTCTAACAATTGTTATATTATTTCAGTTTTTATACCATAATATTTAGGTGGAGGGTATTTAAGATTCGGCACGGCCGAATATAGTACTCTTATTTGCTTTTCTATACCACTGTATGTCGCTTACTATAAAATTCGTTTAACTCTTTCAGCCACGCTTTTTTGTGTATAAGTTTAAAATCAAAACAATTGCATTTTTACTTTAATCAAGGTTAGTTTACTATATAAAGTAAGAAAGTGAAGTGGTTAGTTTACTAACCACCGTGGCGGTTGGCATTAAAAATAACTATGATAAAAAGTTTTCGAATATTTTTGACTAAATTTTCTGACCCAAGAACAGAAATATCAAAGTAACACTGAGTTCGATGAACAATAAACACTATGTGCTTTTTTTTATTGAATTCGTCAAAGTCTTTTAAAAAACAGATGTTTACAACTTTTTATAAGTAATATATTTATCTAATATATTACTTATCAGGGCCAGATGGCAAAGTTTTACAAGAAATCAATAACAATGACTTCAAAAAATATAATTGTTTAGCAAAATGGTAATAGATGACAATAAACTATATTTTAAAGACTATAGAAAATGTGGTTAGTAAACTGACCACCCAACCGCAAAGAGTTAAAGTGTCATATATATTTGTCGCTCTTTCCAAACCACCATCATTCTGACATTTTCTTTTTTTATGTTACTGAAAGCAGCTAATTATTTTGAGATCGACCATTGTTTGGTTTAAAGTAGAGCTTGAAATTGTTTTTAAACAGAAAAATTTCTCAATATATTTCTATAATTTTTAACAGTCTTAATAAAAACTAAAATATTTGTATGCATCGAGATACAAATCTACATATGTATATGACTTTAACATCGCAAAAAAAAAACTATTATGCATCTTCCAATCCAATTGGCAACTTTTCCCCACAAAAAATCATAAAAGATTATAAATGAAAATCATAAAATACTTCCGAACAATCTTTAGTTATTCAAACTTCATTATTATACAATCACATTGTGGTCCATTATTTTACTTCAATTTTATGGCTCCTCATCTCGTACGCTCTCTTATAACCCACAAAAGATACTTTGGTGTATTTTGAATTCAAAAAACTAAAACGAACAGAAAAAAAAGAAATAGAAATAGAAAAAGTAACAGGGGAAAAACTTTGAGTTTATCTTTTGAGTTCATCAAATGCCATGTATGTCTTTATTATTTGGTTTTTAGCCAAAAATTTTCATACAAATTTCCTTAAATGCATCTGTGTGTAGTTTTTTTTTTATCTGTTTACTCTTTTTTGGCTGTAAAAATTATAAAAATTTTAGCTGACTTTAGCAAAGCAAAATGAATCAAGTATTTTGTATGCGGGGAATTTCATAAACAACGACATATTTTGGAAAGTACAAATGTTGCCAAACAGTCGTTGTAGCAACCGATTTTTTTTACAATCGAATTATTTATACGAAAAATTGGTTGCTTCAAACTGTTTATAAAGTTGAGTTCAGTTTATAGCTTATTCGAATAATAATATCCTGGCGAACTGCTAAACCAAACTGTTTATAAACAGATATTCTGTTTAGGGAATCCTACTGAACCAACGAATTTACCAAATACCCATCCAGAGTTAAGTTGATCACGAACTAAAGATAATGAAAATATTTCAAAAAAGTTTTCTGATTTCTTTCACCTAAAAGGAATTGTCGGTTCCATGAAGTAGTGAAAAGTGCTACCCAATTTTAATATGTCGTGGGCCAAGAACGGATAAATGACACCGTTAAGATATTCTGTGATAGGTCAAGGCACTAACCGAACCGAACCGAACATGTTTTGTTTTAGATATTATAGTACTGATTAAAACTTCGATTAATAAAAATTTGCTTAAAATTGGACTTAAGTTATATGTCTTCCTTACACATGTCCCGGACCTAATACTTTTAAAAACACTGACACCAATTTACCAAGATACACTGCTAAATACTCATTGTAAAATATCCCATATATTGAAAAAAAAACAAGATATGTTAAATAGAATTGAATCCCATTTTACGAATTTTATGATGTGATTTTGGCGCATTTGGCAAAGAAAATGCTTTCTTGCGAAAACATTACATTGATATGTAAGTTGGTTAAACGTAAATATTTCATTATACTTTTATTTAACTTTTGATTGTGTAAATGGGTAAAAGAAACTAAAAATTTATTGCGATAAAGAGAAAATAGCAGTTCAATGTGTGTAGCTGATAATAAGTGAAGTGAATTATATTTTTGTGCACAAATTTGTTAAATGCACTTCTTTATTTCATATTCATTCAATAAGTTGTGAATTTTGGTTTAATTAAAATAATAATATTGAATTGATTACACTAGTTTACAAGGTTTTTGCTCATGAATTGAAACATATGGGGATTTGTGTATTTAGGTCTTCTAACTTCGGAAAAAATATTAAAAAAAATCCTGGACGTCAAACTTTTGAGATATTTATTTAAAACGAAACATATAAAAATTTACATTAAATTAGGACAAAAAAAAATAAATGTGAAGTGTTTTAGTCCTCTTTTTATAATTATTTTCATTTGTCTCCCTCACGACACTCCAACAGTAGTCTCCTAGCATATTCTGATCCCAAAAACCTTGATAATTCCTCTCGAAAAACTTCAAATCTTGATGGAAACGCTCTCCATGTTCGTCACTCATGTGTCCAAGGTTTTCCGGGAAAAAATCCACATGAGAATGTAAAAAGTGAATTTTGAAGGACATATTTACACCCATCAGTTCAAAATTATGTAATAAATTCGCAACAATATCATTGTAATTTTGACTTTTCTTATTCCCCAAAAATTCTTGAGCAACAAGTTTAAAAGAATTCCATGCTGCATTTTCAACATCGATTAACAGACACATAAATTTTGTGTCAACCAAAATTTTTCTTATTTGAGGACCCACAAATATCCCTTCTTTTAGTTTAGCCTCAGAAAGACTCGGGAACACGCGCATAAATATTGAAATGCTGGTTTTGTCTTATCTAAAGCTTTTTCGAAATTTTTTAATGTAAATAAGCATTTTGCAGTGTTTGTGTTATAGGAAAACCTCGATTTGACTGAATAATTTTTCCGCAAATAAAACAAAAATGGTCTGGGTTTATTTTAAACTTTTTAGAATACATTTTAAAATAGTAATTATTTTAGAGTTTTGTATTTAATAGCGATTTATTAACGTTTATCTACAGGAAAGATGTACTTTTAAATAGTATTTATTTTATTCCCGTTATTTTTTTTGGAATTTGTCAAAAGAATACAACTCTGAATGTATCTAGTAGCTTCGCCAGAGTGTTGAGTACCCAAAAACGATGTAAATACTTAATTACTACAATTCGGTACACTACAGTATGCATTAGTAGTACTCAGGGCAGGTGAAAAATAAAAACCCATATATCTCAAAATTTTGACGTATAGGTGGGAAACCAAAAATGGTCAATTAACTAGCGTCCCTAGCTCTTCTCAAAAATATAAGTTTCATTCCATGAGCAAACAAAAATGTTTGATTTGTAAACTTGTGTTATTTGTATATCTAAAGTAAGGTATTTACAAATAAAATCTCAGAAAAAATATTATTATTTGTGGATATCATATTCACCATAATTTTTAGTTATTAAAAAAATAAATTTCAAATTTTAATGGAAAGACATATCGCTCATTTGCAGCAAAAAAACACAAATTCCGAGTTAATAGCAACAATGCATAGTAAATAAGTCTTGTGAACTATCATTTTGTACTAATTTCATAACCAATTCTTTATTACTTGCTATAACTTATTATCCAGATGTTATCTGACCATTTTTTTCCTTTAAAAAATTAAAAAAATATATATCAGTTTATAACTAAAATTGGGTGTCCTGAAAAATTTATATCTGTAAGTTATGACCATGTTGCAGAAAATGAGCGATATGAGGAAAATTGTTTGAGCATTTGCCTAAATTTTTGGTCTTATGACACGTAATTTAGTAGTAGTAGCTTAATATCAGTGATCGAAAAATCCTAGGATTCCATATAGTATGAGAATAATTAGTTTTTCTCGATAACTTCGTTTTAGTGAAATAACGGCTTACTTAAAGTTACAAATTCAAAACATCAGAAATATGTTCTTTGGAAACTAATTTTGAAAGTACACAGAAAAAAATGGTAACAGTTATTAAGTAATTGAAAAAAATAGTTTGAAATATGATTTAAATTTTCAATAATTTTTTAATTCAATATGTTTTTTTAATACTCATATCAACAATTTCTTATAGATATTTATTAACAATTTTAGTTGTTAAAATTCAATAGGAATATTATATTGAAAGTAACAAAAATAAATGTGTCAAAGAAATAAAAATTAAAGAAAAATATGTATACACATTTTTTTGTTTCATAAGAAATATGTTTTCTCTTGTAAATTATAAAGGAATTGGAGTATTCTAGATGGTAAGTTGAATCTGTAACTATAATATTGCAATAGACAAAAAATGGACACCGATTTTATATACAAAACTTTTTTTAACAGGATTTCAGTGGACTCTTTTCATCATCAAATGCGTCAAGTGTAGAAGAAACTCATATAATAACAATACTGGAAGAATCTGTATAACCACTCGTGAAAGGGGATATTGGTCATATAACTGGTTAAGCTGGTGAGAAAATGGTAATATATGCGTGATTTAACTTTATGTATGTATATTTTCAATTTACATATGTTATTACAATAAATTGTAAATTAGCTTATAATAATAAAAAAACCAATTAAAACCATATAGTATTTGCATTTTAAATTAATAGAAGAAAAAGCTATTGCAGATATATATAATTAACTAGTAACAATATAATTATTCAATGCTACAAACCTATTGTTAAAATTTTACTGTTGACTATTAACAAATTTATTGATTAATTTCACAAACTCGTTGTTAAAATTTATTGTTCAGTGTTAACAATTTTAAGTAACAAACAAAAAACCTTTTCAATTAAAATAATAATTGTATTGACGAATATGGTAATTAATATGACAACTGATTTGTCGTAATTTTTGTCTGTGTATAGTATGGACAGATATGAGTTATACTTTTTCAACAGAAAACTAGTACGAAAGTATGGTCGGTCAAGTATGGTCGGTCGGTAATACACTACACTAAGCAAATGAGTAAAAACAGAGATTTATACAGGTTAAAATTATTTTCGGAAGCGGGATTATATGGGAGCAATGACTAATTATGAACCGATCATAATAAAATTTGATCACATGTATTCTGTATATATAAAACTTATTTGGAGCAAAACTTGTATAGATACCTATATAAATTAAACATATATGACCAATAAAGTCTAATTTCGGGGGGAAATTTTTATGCGGGATAGGTTAAACAATGAACCGATTTCAGCCACTTTCAATAGGCTTGGTTCTTGGGCCGAAAAAGTTATGATTACAAAATTTAATCGAAATATCTTCAAAACTGCGACTGTACTTTGCTCACAAGGTTTACATGGACAGCCAGTCAGCTAGACAGACGAACGGACGGACATCGTTTAATCTACTCGGAAAGTGATTCCGAGTCGAACGATATACTTTAAAGTGGGTGTTAGACTAATATTTTTGGGCTTTACAAACATCTGCACAACTCCAATATACCTCTCCACTATGGTGGTGTAGGGTATAAAAATTATTTTATGGTTATTTTAATTTTTTGATGTTATAATTTATTTTGAAAATATAGTAATAATTTAAAGTATCGGTTAAAATTATTTGTATATGAAAACTGTCAGTTTAACTATTAGTTAACACATAACCAGATTTCGTGTTAATGTCGTTAGAAATAATTGAGAAATATAGCTGTTATTGAAACATATTCAAGTTCAACAATACAAATTCATATATTGTATTGTTGAACTTTAAATGGCGATGCACAGTGGTTTAGAAACTTTTTTTGGGAAATAATTCGGTATCTTGGGAACTATTGGACAAAAAAATTAACAAATTTCACAAGGTTTGAGCTGATATGATTTCGTTCAGCTTCCTAGCAACAATGGGGGCAGTGCGTAGCCCCTCAAAGTTGGTCACCTCGGGTTTCAGTATTTTTTAGAAAAATCGCCAAAAATCCATTTATGATCCGAATGAGCTGAAATTAATATAAATAGTCCTTTCACGCATTATATTCTAAACGTACAAATTTATCAATGGGGCAAGGTTTGTGAAAATTCTGAGGTGTAAATAAATTATTTGTATGTAAATTATTATGTAAGTATTTGATATTGCTGAAACCGGTATGACTTGAGGATTGATAATTTAGTAAAATTAGATAATTTTATAAATTTTTGGGACTTAATTTACCTTAAAAACTAAAAAAATTATAATATGGTGATTTTCCACGAATAAAAATATAAAATTTGACTTAATGTAAAATTTTAACAGTTATAGGTATCATAACAAAATTAAGAACCATTATAGACTCAAATATCCTTAACCCATTTTCGGCTGGTGGTCGAATTTTCGATCAGCAACTTTGTAAGTGAATATCTAAGAAGCTGACCATATTTTTTTAAATGTGTCAGAAATGAAGTTTTATACTTTTTTAACATCTTTGATATATTTATTTTTTGTCTTTAAGTAAAACCAGAATTTTTTCTTGATGAAGCAAAAAATACAATTTTTAGTCACTTTTCAAAAATGTTAAAAAAATTAAAAAAATAAAAAAGTAATTTATTTTTATTACTTTTCCGTGAAGACAAAATACCAAATTATAAGAGAAGAAAAAAATAAAATTCAAAATGATAAAACTCTTATTTTTGAGAGTCCGTAATTTTTGGTGGTCGAAAATTCGACCAATGGCCGAAACCCATCATATAGCGTCATGCATACTAATTTAATTATTTTATTTTCTTATTATATTAAAATGCTTCAAAATCATAACATATGTTTTATTTTTACCCTTGGGTAATTTTTGTGTGATAAATACATATCATTTTGTTTTGTGGGACCTAAATCTGCTTTTGATATTTATGCACTATATTTTTATAATTCCATTATTGCGTTAATGGTTGCTTTTGCAAATATCTATGCGCGTGAAAATAATGCTACTGCTAACCTTACACCAACAGAATTGCGTAGGTTCATTGGAATTATATATTTGTCTGGTTATCATACTTTACCACATATCGATCATTATTGGTCTTCTCAATCCGACATGGCATTATCAATATTGAAACAGGTATTTGCATCTTGCCGATAGTACTAATTTAGATTTATCAGATCGTTTTGTTGCACTCATGTAAGATGTTTATAAAATAAAAGCCAATTCGATTCCGCCTTAAGTCGTGGTGCTTATGTTCAGAAAAGGGCTACTTATTTTATAGTATTTTATACGGTGGTTCAGCCACACCTTATAGTAAGAGCATATGTCCTGGTGCCCAAAAAGTTTTAAATTTGCTTGCTAACGTACCTGATCCGGAGTTTCATACTGTTTCCTTTGACAATTTTTTATTCTACTTATCAGCTTATGTGTCTTTTTGTGCGAAAATTTTATGCAACTGGAACTATACGTGAAAACAGAATGGAAAATGTTACGTTGCAAAATCTAAAGAAAGATAGCGAGGAGAAGTTGTTCCTTTAGTTGATAGTCAACAGTAATGTTGTAACAATAACTCCACAGTTGAACCACATGTCAATGCAAAAAGATATTGTCGCAAGCAAAAGAAAACCATAACAATTCCATAGCCGAAAGTGGTAAAAGAATAGAAAAACTTCAAAACAACAAACCATTATCTCAAATTGATTTTCATTCTGAAGTCATGAGTAAACTATTGACATACGAAAATGAGTCTGAAAATGTGAACTTGGAATATCCCACAAACTTTCCTCGAATCAACGAGAAAGTACACGCCGTATCAAAGAGCGCGTAGAATAAACATAGTTGGTGTAATTTATGCAAGAAGCACACTTTATTTACATGTAAGAAGTGCAATATTTATCTGCACATCAAATGTTTTGATCATACATTTTTTTTAAATGTCACATATTCCGAAATGATAATTATTTTAAATAAAACCGCATTACTTTAATATTTTCCTTCAAACAAAAGATTTTCTTTTATTAATTGCAAATATTTATATTTCTTAAATTATATCGTTTTCGGCCAATGGTCGATTTTTCGACCAAGCCATACTAGGAATATGGCAACCCTGGGGCACAAAATTTTAAATTTTTTTCTACAAAAGAAAAAAATATGTATATGGGCTTCTTTGGGAAAAAACGTAAACAATACGGCCGTTTTTACAAGTTCCAACTTTGGATACGTATAACATTTTATAGGGAAGAGATAACTGTTAGCAAGTTGCTTTTATTTAATTTAGAATTCTATCACCAATATAGCTGATATTTTAAAAATAAATTTTGATCATTCGTAGGCCCGCCATATCTAAAAAAACCATAAAAATATCGAGCAAAATTAAAAAAAATAAATCAGTAAATCTGAAAACCTCTTCAACTAATATAGATAACCTACACTTGTAAGCATATTTTTTGTAGACCTTCTAAAGGACTATTGATATTTCAGCTCATTCGGATCATAAATGGATTTCTGGCGATTTTTTTTTAACAAATTTTAGACCCCAGTTGACCAAATTTGAGTGGCGCACTGGGCCCCATTATTGCTAGGAAGTTGAACAAACATAAATCAGCTCAAACCATGTGAAATTTCGTAACAATATCTCCAATTGTTCTCAAGATACCGAATTATTTCCAAAAAAAAAGTTTCTATACCACTGTGCGACTCAGTATATAAAAAGAAGGTGAAAATTTTTTTTACATTTCTGTAATTGCCTTAACCAAATCTTTAATTTTTTTCCGACCAACACTAGTGTACATTTCCCAACTTTTTAACTTTAATGTTATGCATTTATCTAGTAACGCATTTAACTAGAATTGAAAAGAGAACACGAATAGATTTTTTTTTTTTTTTGATTCATAATTTGACTATTTAAGTCCGCGATCGGCAGACATATACTACTACCCAGCAGTCCGCAGGTTATTACAATTTAAAACACATCCAAACGTATACTATTATGTCAATAGGATCCGATTCATTGCTATTCCATTGTAAAATAAAATACATATTAGAATTAAAGAACAAGACAAAATCGAATAAAATGTTGTTATCGTACTTGCATCTGAATTGGATGGCTATGTAATGTAGTATCATATTGTTAATATAGTTTTGTTGTTTGTTTTGGTTCAGCCGTTGTCCCGTTATTTATTTTTTGTTGTTTCTTTGTTTTTTTTGTATTCTTTCAAAGTAAAATTTCATATTGTAAAGTGTTTTTGAAAGTACAAGTGGTTTAACCGTGATTGTGGCATTAGAAATAAATAATTAATTAAATAAAATAAATACATAAGTACAAATTAAAAATAGTAAAAGTTGTTGTGTGTTTTTTATATTAAAAGAAATGTTCGGCTTCATTAAAAGAAATTGTAAGACGATTAAAAAAAGTCAGTGGATTTGGACCCATCCGACCTTCGCTTACAATGTAGGTGGAGTAGGACCCATCCGACTTTCGCTTACATTGTCGGTATAGTTGAACCCATATGACGGCCTAGGCCATCGCTGTGTAAATGTAAGTGGAAACTGAATACAGACTTTGGATTAGTCGCATCTACATTGTCATTGGTCTCAGTTGGAAGATGTATGGGGAAAAAAATCCGCTGGGTACATTTTGCACTTGTATAAGTATAAGAGCGAAAAAACAAGAAATGAGAAACAGTTGTACTCTCATCTTCACTACAAGACAGGCATGGAAAACTGAAATTTAGATATAATATTTATCTGAAACAAAAATAACACTGTTTTAGTTCAAATGTAGTAAATATTTTTTTGGTTTCTTTGCTCATATTTATTTATGGGGAAAATAAATGTTAAAATTGAGTTGTAATTTTTTTTAAGAATATACATGTTAATTAACCTATTTGTCTAGTAATTGTTGTGTTTGAAAAAATAATAATTTACAAGAAACTTCTAAAAACCCATTTAAGCATCTAAAGGTGAGAGAAAAAACATTAAAAATAGTTTATGATTCTAAATACTACTTAATATGTAGTGTAGATGCTAAAAAAGGTGCAACAATAATATGAATTATCCACCTCTGCATTAACATTTATTCATAAACAAAAGCAAGAAACGAGCGACAACACAACCTTCTTCTGTGACAACTCATATGAGACTGAATTGTGTTTTCTATGCGTGTGAGTAGTCTGTGTAATTTTAGTAACGCCCAAAATGCACTGTGCATAGGAGTTGCCGATCGTGGATTTAAGTTAACCTTAAGGTACATATGTTCACATTATTAAAATATTTAAATAAACAAGATAAGAAGATTTCACAATATAAGATCATTATTATATTGTTTGACGTTGTTTGCTCTTAATAACGTCATATAATATTAAACAAACAGCTTTTGAAAATAGCGGGTACAATTTTTCCATCAAATATTTGATCAATATCTGTTTTTGTTCTACATGTGTGCGTATGAGTTATATTTATCAATCATAACAAGTATATATTATGGTGTCCCTTATATTGGAAACCGAAAAACGATCAAGCGGTTTTTTACATTGTTGGAAACTCTACCGGCTTTGGTTTTCATTAATATTATTTTGTAGAAAACTTTTAGCATTTGTCAATATTTTGGAAAATACATAAATAAAATAATTGCTCCTTAAATATTCAAAAATGTAAAATTTTGTGAGAATTTATTACACAATTTTTAACATACATATGTATATCTTATTAGCTTTCACAAAATTTTATGTTAAAATCTATTTATTTTCCTAATGAAACATGCATTTACATATACATATAATTGTTTCTTTTTGACTATAAATGTCTATAAAAACAAGTTTAAGTAGACCTTTCCCATATTGAGTAAACATTTAATTTAACCGGAAACCGGGTTTTGAATTTGATGGTTTATTGTACATTATATATTGGATCTTTAAGATGTTATATGCTCCCAATCTTAGTGGTTTAGATTCTGTATATTTTAGAAATTATTCGGTAGCTCGTGAACAATTGGTAACATCTTAATGAAATTTTACGAAAAACTATTTAACACTTTCGTCGTAAATATTTATTTTTTTTTTTGAATTATAGGCCTGACATTTTTATACGAATTTATATGGAAAAACCTACTTTTAATAAAGTTTTTCTTTAAAACTCCTGAACTAATCGAGTGTCCATCGAAATTATTTTGCACGAATATAGTAGGGAGTTTAGGTGTCCTCTTACCGTGTTCCTTATTAATTTTTAACACCGCGATCTTTGGTTTCAATTTTCAAGACTCGATATTTTTGAAATGGAATGGGTTTCCGATGAAAAAGTCATTGATTTGAGGAACTCTTTGGAACCGTAATATGTGTGATAAATTTTAATAGTGTCATAAATAATGTGGTGCCGGCCCTACTAAAATTCCGGTTCTCTGCCGTGAGGACGACGGTAAAAGGTCTTAAGGCTGAAAAATCACCTGGTATAGATAAAATTACTACCACGATGATAAGTAATCTGCCCAACTCAGCACTGAGAATTATTTTGTTCAAATTTTGGATATTTCCCATCCTCATGGAAAAAATCTGATATAGTTATGATACCAAAACCGGGAATAGATGTCACTCAAGTGACATCATACCGTACCATTAGCCTATTGTCAATATTCTCAAAACTTTTTGAAAAGTTGTTACTTGAGAGACTTAAAGTGCACCTTGACGAAAATTGCATTATTCCTTACCATCAATTTGGTTTCAGAAGGAAACATAGTACTATCAAACAGGTACATCGGGTAACTACACTTATTCGAAAACCTTGTTCCGCATTATTTATTGACATATCTCAAGCCTTCGATAAAGTCTGGCACGATGGACTAATACACAAAATTACTAGATTACTACCTGCGAACGCACATAAACTGCTTAAAAATTACATACAAGAAAGATCTTTCCAAATCAGATCAAAGGATGTGATCTCTACACGTCGAAAAATATCCGCTGGTGTACCACAGGGAAGTATTCTAGGGCCGTTCCTATATATTCTATATACTGCAGATATGCCTACGAGCGCACTGACTCACACATCTACATTTGCGGATGATACCGCTTTTTTAAGTAGACATGAAAAACCCGTAATAGCTTCTGAACAACTCCAGAAGTCAATCCAACTGTACTGCTTAATTGGCCCACGGTCTGCTCTAGACTTGTTTGCTTTTGTACAAAACAATTATAAAACCGATATGGCTATACGGCATTCAGCTATGGGCTAACAGCCTCCTCATCTAACGTTGAAAAATTGCAAAAAAAGCAGTCAGCACTGTTAAGGACAATAACAGGTGCCCCATGGTACATTCGCAATAGTAATATCCATAGGGATCTCAATGACCCCATAATACGCGAGGAGATCAAACTCTCCAGTCTAAAATACATTTCAAAACTAATGGATCATCCAAACCCCTTTGCCAGGGAGTTGCTGTCATTTGAGGGTCATATACGACTCAGGCGATTGGAAACACTGGATCTGGCCAGATAATCATTTAACGAGCACTCATGTTGGATATTGCAGCGGCAATAACAACTTTAGTTTTAGTTTAGGTTAAGATTTGAATACTTATTTGTAAATTTCTGAAAGGAAAGATTCAATAAAGAAAAAAAAAATAAATTTTATTAATATCGAAAATGTCAAATCTGAAAATTGCAGTTTTCTGTCCATTTTGATATGGATTTTCCCATATGCTTTTTCCAAACGATTTTTTTAATATAAATTAAAGAATATCATAAGACGAATCTTAATGAATAATAACCGGTATAAATTTGAATTTTGTCCTAAGTAATATTAAATAATTAAGTCACCGGTTTCAAATTTTGATTGGTAAATGTATTAAGTTTCGCTCACATTTATGTTTATTGAATGCTTTCCACTCCTGGTGGCTATGAGTACCGACAACTGATGTACACTAGGGTGGCCCTTAATAAACGAAAGTTGGATTTTGGCCATTCTCACCCCCCAGTTTGGTGAACATTAGTAAAAAAATCATCCTGAAAAAATTTTAGGTAAATCGGTTGGGGTTAAGACGTGCCGCAAGCCCTCTGAAGTTTTGAGATGCATTTACAAGGGGAAAAAATGCATTTTTTTCAGTTTTTGTAAAAATTTTGCCATTAAAAAATTACTTTTGTAATTCAATTTAAAAGAATCGAAATGTGTACGTAATTGTCGTTCTAATGAGACATAAAAAACAGAAATCGGTTAAAAAATTTTAAAGTTATTAAAAATTCGCCAGGCCATTAACGTGTCTCAGGCCACTAGAACAAGAAATGTTGGAACAAAATTAACATATTTTGATAAATATTAAAATAAAAGCTCATTTTTACTTAAAATATGTCCATATTTACTTGTATATGAGTTTTTGTCTTCGTAGGGTATCGTTAACCTATTCTTAGGTATGAACAAAAAAATTTAATTTTTTTAACGGCAGTTTCAAAACTCCATTTTCAAATTTTTAAAAATTTTGTTAAACAAATTTCAGAATTTTTTGATCATCTCATTGCGATTTATTAAGAGTATAATAGGGAATAAAAATGTGAAAAAATTATGAAAATATCTCTTATAGTTTTTCCGTACCTGCGATTTAAATTTTGAAATTTTCGAGAAAAACCAATTATTTGGCAATTTTTAGGCCAATGAGCTCTATTTCCTTACTGTTATGAATTTTAAGCAAAACTTAATTAGAATATTATAGTCCAGATAATTCTAAATATACTCTGAAACTTTTACTAAAATCAAAAAACGTTAACCCTTAAATCGTGAAGGTCAAAGGTAAAATTTTTCAATATTTGGAATTTCTCTTGGAAAGATTTTGAAATGTTCGAAATGTTGTATATTTTTGGGCCGATTTTGATGAAATTTAACAAAAATATAACACAAAGCCTAGTATTTACAAAAGCAGCAGAAAAATTAAAATTAACCCTATATAGCACTTGGTGTTAAAATGACCCCAAACTTCTAAAACCATAAAAAATTATGATTTTAAAAGTTTGGTGTCATTTTAACCCCAAGTGCCATTAAGCGTTAATTTCCATTCTTGTGCTGTTATTATAAACCCTAGAGGTTATTTTATATTTTTGTTAAATTTCATCAAAATCGGCCCAAAAATATACAACATTTCGAAATCTTTCCAAGAGAAATTCCAAATATTGAAAAATTTTACCTTTGACCTTCACGATTTAAGGGTTAACGTCTTCCGATTTTAGTAGAGGTTTCAGAGTATATTTTGAATTATCTGGACTATAATATTCTGAATAGGTTTTACTTAAAATTCATAAGAGTAAGGAAATAGAGCTCATTGGCCTAAAAATTGCCAAATAATTGGTTTTTCTCGAAAATTTCAAAATTTAAATCGCAGGTACGGAAAAACTATAAGAGATATTTTCATAATTTTTTCACATTTTTATTCCCTATTATACTCTTAATAAATCCCAATGAGATGATCAAAAAATTCTGAAATTTGTTTAACAAAATTTTTAAAAATTTGAAAATGGAGTTTTGAAACTGCCGTTAAAAAAATTAAATTTTTTTGTTCATACCTAAGAATAGGTTAACGGTATCCTACGAAGACAAAAACTCATATACAAGTAAATATGGACATATTTTAAGTAAAAATGAGCTTTTATTTTAATATTTCTCAAAATATGTTAATTTTGTTCCTACATTTCATGTTCTAGTGGCCTGAGACACGTTAATGGCCTGGCGAATTTTTAATAACTTTAACATTTTTTGACCGATTTCTGTTTTTTATGTCTCATTAGAACGACAATTACGTACACATTTCGATTCTTTTAAATTAAATTACAAAAGTAATTTTTTAATGGCAAAATTTTTACAAAAACTGAAAAAAATGCATTTTTTCCCCTTGTAAATGCATCTCAAAACTTCAGAGGGCTTGCGGCACGTCTTAACCCCAACCGATTTACCTAAAATTTTTTCAGGATGATTTTTTTGCTAATGTTCACCAAACTGGAGGGTGAGAATGGCCAAAATCCAACTTTCGTTTATTAAAGGCCACCCTAATGTACACGCACTCTCAAAATTGAGTGAACTCCACTGAAATATGTACATATATAATGTTTTTAAAATAATGAGTAACATTTGAGACCGACCCAAATTAGTTTTTCAGAACCGAAGCTTATAATCTGCAACAAACCTAAACTTTTAATCGATTGATAGATTTTATGATTTTCATTATCTTAACAAAATCAAAGAATTCACTGGTTTGCGGCTCTATGTTTATAATAATCATATATATATTATACCTATATTACATAGTTGATAGTAGGGTTTTCAATTAATCGGGTATCTGGTTTAATCGAGCAAATAATTAATCGGGGTTTAGATTTAATCGGATAATAATCGGTTGATTTTAAATTATTCGATTAACCGAATAATTTCTATTTAATTTTATATTGAAAGGAAAAACACGAATTTTGTGTACTTATATAAGCTTTTTGTTAATAAAAAGAACAAAAACATAAAAAACAAACAAAATCTGAAAAATTTAAAAAAATTTATATAATTTAAATGTTTTCCATTTAAACGATTTTTTTTAGTTTTACTAAAACTTTACAGGGAAAAACTCTCTCACTGATTGTAGATGTTGAAGAAATCGAAAGTAAGGCCCTAGTCCTTTTTGGATTTTTTAGATTTTGAATACTTTAATAATTTCGTCAAGTTCTGATAAAAGACTCGCTCCTGTAATGTCTTCAATTTCGTCTATTACCATGTCGTCCTCCGACTCATTAGGACAAAACTTAGTAGAAACTTTCTAGAAAAAGGTCATTTGCAAATTACTTTGTTTCAGATTTCGTATTAAGTACTTATACTTCAAAAATATATAGCTAGAAGGAATGTTTACGAGTTAAGAAATAAAATGTGTGTAGTTTAAAATTATATTTCTATATAAAGTGCAAAAAAAGAAATTTCAATTAATCGGTAAATCTACACAAATTAATCGGTTTATTTGTTATTTGAAAATCGTCCATTTTAAATTATTCGAAGAGTTAACCGACCAAAATGAATCGGTTAACCGATTAACGTTTAATCGATTGAATACCCTAGATGATACCACAAAAAACATTTACATCTTTGAAGTCCTTTAATTTATTAAGTTCACTTTTTAAAGCATATCTCAAGTACATAAATAATTTAATTTAATTTATATCAATGTTAAGCTCGTATATGGATCTCAAATGTAAATTGAAAATTTTTATAATTTCATGCAAGAACAAATTTAGCAAATTTTACATATTGTAAATTTTCTTTATTCAATTTACTTTTTGACTTATATAATTTGACACTTACAAATATATTTCTTATGTAGGCTACATATAAGTATTTTATTTTACATTGACCAGAACAGCATAATGAAAAGATACTTTGTGGTGTTCATATAATACCCTACATCAATTTGAAAAATATATTCCTGCACATATATTACTAACCCCCATTAACACGAAGTCTGGTTATGTTTTAACTAATAGTTATACTGACAGTTTTCATACAAAAATAATTTTAAACGACAGTATAACTATTAGTTAGCACCTATCCGGACTTCGTGTTAATGGGGGTAAGCAATTATTAAAATTATTTTTTTAATAATTGTGTTTCAGACATAAAAATATGTTGAAACTAAATTTTTGTCTTTTAGCTTACATATAAAGTTAGTATAGTCCTAAATATTTCGCTTAAGCGTAGGGCGTCTCACGGCCTCAAAAACTGACCTTAATTCCAATTGCTGTCAAGTGTATTCTTGTTCCTAAGAATTCTTAAATTTATGTAACAAAAGTAACGAACCGTAACTAGGACTACATAAATTACTTTGAATACATTTTATGGTCAATCTCTTTGTATGAATCCCTAAATGTTTGTGTAAGTGTAGTGCGTAGACACATGGCCATTGCACATGTATAGAAATATTTTGTATGGTTTCTTTACAAAATAAAGAAAAGTCTTGCTTTGTGAAATTTACCATAAAAGATTTAAATGTCTATAAGATTATTAAGATTAGAAAAAAAGTCAGACAATATGTTATATGTAGTTGGCATTGTTAAGCGCCAATCGCAATCTGTCTTGTGGAACATAACCAACATGAAAAAAAGCATATTTTAGAACTAAATATATGCAGTAATAATTAATATAAATTGGTCTTAGCTCCATTTAATATATAATGAGATCCACGGAAGAACAAGAAGATGGAAATTTTGAAAATAAACACAGAAATAATTTATTTCTAATGCAGTAAAAAATTTACAGAATCAGATAAAATTTTGTTCGAATTGGAACCTATCAGAAAATTTGCAAATTCAAACAACAACAGCATTTGGAAGATTGTTGGGTGACTAATTACCAAACTGAATCTTTTGGTAATAGTTTTGATGACCTAAAACTGATTAATAAGTTGCACGTATAAAAACTGATTTCCATTAATGATTATAAAGTGATTCTTAATCGCATTGAAGTATCAAAAATTACTCGAAATCCTCGATAGCATAGTGGTGAGTATCCCCGCCTGTCAACTCGAATTTGATTAAAATTTTTGCAAAATGCTAACTGGGGCAGTCAATTTATCCGTTATAGATATTTTTGGTTGTTTGACACATGTATGCATTTTGAAGTGCAGAGAGAATTAATTCAATTAGTTACTTTATACATCATAGGTAATCTAGCGTGAAGTCAATTTTCACTTAAGTGCCTTTAATTGATATAGATTTTAGTCACTTTAAACGTTTATTTCGTACTTCACTTTTTTGTGAGTAATTCGTTCGAACCAATTTTATATAAATTGTGTCATTTGTCGCTTTAGTGTCTCTAATAAACATAGAGTGTAGTCTCTTTTAACATCTATTTTGTACTGCTCTCTAGAAAGCAGTTTATTACCCACCAGATATAATCTATATATTAAAATAACAAGTTATGCGGCTGGAAAAATAACCAGTTAGGTAGCTAGTACAGTAACTGACTATATGTAACCGGTATGTAAATCCAATGCGTTGACTACTTTGGATCAGCTATCAGACAGTCTCATTGTAATCCATACTTAGTTCATTGTAATCCATAGCACGTTCTAAAGGATGGCTTTACTTTTATAAATTGTTTGAATTTTGTCGCGGGTTTATGACATTTTATAACTTAAATATATTGAAAGACAAACACTGTATGTATGTGTTTTGGTTTTTTTTAACATTTTAATGAAAAATAAATTTTCATAGAACCGAAATAAATACTAGGTATAAAATTATTGATTTTTTTCAATAATTTTTTATTTATTTTATATAACAGATATATGGTTGTTTTTATTAAGAAAAACATTAATTTTCTTTGCAAAATATTTCAACATTTTTAATTCATTCTGAAATATATTATGAAATATATTTTCTGGATAATTTTATTTCCCGAGAAACGGGAATGAAAAATTTTATTTCCCGGGATTCCCGGAAATTTTTTTAAAACTAGAAAAATAAGTAAAAAAGAAAATTATTTTACAAAATTGTGTAATTTTATTAAAAGAAAATTACATGTTGGTTAAAATACTTGGAGATCATTTGTTACTATACAATTAAATATTAGCGATATTCATTAAATTTTATAAATTGTGACTGTACCTTTATAATTCGCTGTCGATCAATATGTTAATTGCATTTGTAACGCAGTTTTTAGCATCTTTATATTAATTTTTCTGTTATATATGGCATAAATATAACAGAAAAATTAAAATAAAGATGCAAAAACTGCACACGACCATAGTGGGAAGGGTATAATGCGTTTGTGCATATGTTTGTAAAGCACAAAAATACTAGTCTAACACCTTAAAGTATACCAATCGACTTATAATCACTTCCTGAATCGATTATACCATGTCCGTCCGTCTGGCTGGCTAGTAGTCTGTCCATGTAAACCTTGTGCGTAAATTACAGGTCGCAATTTTAAAGATATTTCGATAATATTTGGTACATGTTGCATTTTCGGCCCAGGGAGAAAGTATATTGAAACTGGCTGAAATCGGTCCATTATTTCTCCTAGCACCCATACAAATGTCCTCCGGAAATTGGACTTTATTGCTCATATATGTTTAATTTATATATGTATCTACACATATCTGTATTCGAAATTCATGTCACCAAATTTTGTTATGATCGGTCCATAATTAGTCATAGCTCCCATATAGACCCGTTTCCGAAAATCACTTTAACGTGCATAAATCTCAAACGTGCATAAATCTCAAATTCAACATAAATAACTCGCATATAGACATAAATTACACCACCTAATTTCATGGTAATTGGTCCATAATTGATCATAGCTCCCATATAAGGCCCACTTCCGAAAATCAGTCATGAATATAAATTATTGATATTTTAAAAGAAAAATGGTTTTGCACATTCACCTAGTGTAGGGTATTATTATACTTTCTTACTTGTTTTTATTATATTTTCGCTTTGATTTTTTATTAAACGATTCTAGGACCAGGGACCTTCTCACCCGCCGGAGTCATTTGACAATTTCTTATTTTAGTGGAAAGTTTTCCAGATATCGAGAAACTCTTTCGCTTTAAACAGGTGGTGGCTTTATGCTACTTGCTTCAAGTAAAGCTAATTCCCGCTTAAAATGACTTTCAGCATTTGATTTTAGATGTTTAGGATTTTCTTTTTTTTTCTATTGATTGAATAATCGTTTTAAAATTTTGCTCCATTGGTATTTCGGAAACATACATAAATTTACATAAATCTGCTGTTATATTGTTTATTTACTTTAAATTTTATTGCAAGAACCATTTTTTGAGAAATCGTAGAATTTTTAGATAACAGCTGTTCATCATAGCAAAATGTCGGCTTAATGCTTCTACTGTATCCTTAATGGGGTTAAAATCTCCACTAATATTTGGAACAAGCCATTTATCAAACAGATAAATGTATTAAAGTATTTTTAATTAATTTTAAATTTCCTGGCCGGGAATTCCCGGACCCCAAACCCTAAATACTGTTGATATTAATTTATATTTCTTTTTATTTTCTCTTCTAATAATATTTATATTTATTGTGGTGTAGTTGACATTTATCGTAACGCATTTTAATTATAACTTAAATATACAATTGTTGTTTTTAATTAAGACATTCCACTTAATGTAAATACTTACAACACATTATAATTAATATCACCTGCAGCTATAACAGAATGAGTACATATAATAATTGATAATCACACATCTTGTGTTAAATCTCTTAAAGTAACCCAGCAGTTTTACAAGTAGTCAATGTATCCCTCCCTTAAATGCTGTAATCTTCACTATTTTTTGATCAGTCAGCTGATTCCAATTTATATATTTTGAGTCATGAGAGTGCAGAGAGAATTTAATTGGTAAATTTGTATATCCCAGATAGTCTATCTAAGTAATCTAAAGTGTAGTCATTTTAAACGTTTATTTTTTTAAGGCACTTTAGAAAGTAGTTATTTTACCCACAAGAAGTAATCTATTGTAGAGTAGTAGGAAGAAGCAATTGGTTATTGGACAGACTAGATTACATTTTAGCTGAATATTTGACGTCAATTAGCTTTTGATTAGCACCCATCAAGTAACCAGTAAGGTAGTTAGTATGTTACCAGCTACTAGACAGTCTATTTGTGTTCTATGTAGGATCAATTTAGAATACACACGTGTTAAAATAACTAGCCACGTAGATATTTATGTAACTAGTTGTCACTTTTAATGATAGGTAGAATCACTAAATAATCACCCAGTACTACTGGGAAACTTTGCAGACATTAGTATTAAATACACACTTACTAGCACAGTCCTACACACCAACACTTTTTCGAATAGCTTGAAAAATCACTGAATTTACTTCAAGCTAATTAAACATACATACATTAGGATCGTCCCGAAAATGTTGTGAATATTTCAGCGGTTTCTTGGGCCAGATGATCACGACAGCATTTATGAAAGGCTTTAGGTAAGCTAGTTTAATTTTTTTAATTTTTAGCATTTATTTTGAAGCATTTGTACAAAATACAAGCATACACTTATTTATTTAATTTTTAGTATTTATTTTGAAGCATTTGTACAATATAAATTTATTCAAAGTATTGGCCATTGTTAGCTATCACCTTTTCCCATCCTTCTGGCAACATATGAATTCCCAGCCAAAAGAACTGCTCATCTCTTGATATCGCATACTCTGTTCCAAAGTGCAGCGTATCCCAGAAAGAGCGTTCTGCAAAACTTCATCATACTTCATTCTAAATACTTTTTAAAAGGTATTGCAACATGTGGACGAGCGTTGTCATGATGCAATATTACGGTTTCATGTCTGGCCGCGTATTCTGGGCCTTTTTTTTTGCCAATTCTCGCTTCAAACGAATCAGTTCAAAGTCTTTTTCAAATACGAATTACCTTATATTTAGTGTTATTACATGACTTAAAAAATACGTGGCGACATTTTACTATCCTGGAAAATTGTCTAAATAATTATAAGTTAAAATATGGATTATATATTCCATAATATAAAGGACTTACTTTTAAATATTAGATAACACTATTTAAAACAAGTGAGAAATAATACCCTACACTAAGTAAATGAAGAAAATCATGTTTCTTCAAAAATATCAATAATTTATATTCGTGAGTGATTTTCGAAATAGGTCCTTATATGGGAGCTATGGACCGATCACCATGAAATTAGGTCGTGTGATTTATGTCTATATGCAAGTTATTTATGTTGAATTTTGTGAGTATACCAACATTTTTGAGAGATCTATGCACGTTAAAGTGATTTTCGGAAGCGGGTCTAAATGGGAGCTATGGCTAATTATAGACCGATCGTAATAAAATTTGGTGACGTCAATTTTCTATATATAAAACTTATTTTCAATGAAATTTGTGAAGATACTTATATAAATTAAACATTTATGACCGATAAACTCCAATTTATGGAGGACATTTGTGTGGGGGCTAGGTGAAATAATTGACCGATTTAAGCCAGTTTCAACAGGCTTCGTCCTTGTGCCGAAAAAATTATATGTACTAAATTTTATCGAAATATCTTCAAAGTTGCGACCTGTACTTTGCGCATAAGGTATACATGGACAGACAACCAGCCAGAGGGACGGACGGACATCGTTAAATCAGTTGAATAATATTTTTGGGCGTTACAAATATCTGCACAGACGCAGTATACCCTCCCCACTATGGTGGTGTAGGGTATAATTAGTACGGAATATAGCTTTAAAGAAATCGACAAATTTAGGGCTAAAATCATAAAAACGTCAATGGGTTATTGTGGAACCTTAAAATCATCAAAATGAAAATAAATAGTCAAATCTGGCACCAATTACTATAAAAACAATACTTACATTATGAATTTAGAACATTAAAACTATATATGGCTCAAACAATTGCTTTGAAATCCCTAGAATAGCCTTTGATGATGAATTTGCATCAAAACTAAACTGATAACAGGTTTTTATTATGATTTTCTTGCAAAAACAATAAAATAAAACAAGTAGTTTTTTTACCTGCCTTCAAACTTGCGAGCACCAATTTTGCCTATCCTATTTTGCAAAAATAAGAGTATCTGAAAAATAATTTGGTCTTTATGTTCCATTCAGAGGGTACTATATTTTAAAATAATAAAAAGTTCTTTCGAAATATTGTTGTCCAAAATATTGAGCGAAATAAGGGTATATCGTACGTGACATAAAATGGAACTCATTTTGAGGTACATGCAGAAATATGCGAAAATATTCGAATTGAGAGGCGTTATGTTTTCTTTTAATTTCTTACACTAAACGAAATATTTTTCCTCTACAATCCGTCATACTTAAATAAAAACAATCTTTGGATGATTTTATAATAAATAAAATTTAATATCATACGTGACAGATTTTTCTCCTATAATAAAACAATATATATTGTGTAAATATATGTATACAAAAATAAAAAAGTGAATATAAAATATACATTCGGTTTCATTAAACAATTTGACAATAGCAAAAAAACAATCAGAGTCAAATTCATTTCATACTACAAGCTAATTGGGAGCCTAGTTTTCGCCGCAATTTTAGCCTAAAATATACCTAAAACATTAAAAAATTAAATATAATCAGTTTAAACTATTATTTTTGTCTTTAAAATGTTGTAATATGATGTTAATAATTTCACATAGTAATATTTTATTATTTTCTTCTATTCAAATCATCTTGAAAAGAAGTTTCAAGGGCTTTTGTTTTTTCAGTCGTGGTAGCTATTCTCGTGGAATTGCCCATATGTATCTCCTATCAAATAGAAACGTTATACCAAAGAATATAAATAATATAAATAATGATTTATATTCTTTGGTTATACTGTAAAGCAGCGTTGCGCTATCATATTGTTCAGATTACGAAGATATTCGTAAATTTACACGAACACAACCCGAATGTAAACAAAACACACAGAAAGAGCGTAAAAATACAAATAACTCATTTAGTTGCAAACAATAGAGCGTAAAAATACAAATATTTCGTTCTGTTGCTTGATGTTGTTGTGGATATTTTATTTTTTACCCATACATGCAGACAAACTAAAATCCCTCTATTCGCCTACTACTTCTGTAAAGATTGGCGAATAACTGGCAACATATGTATGTCCCTAGTACCCATACAAGACCCCCTCAGAAAATGCCTTGAAAATTCATAAGCGCAAGCAGAGAAAAAATATAGTTGTGCATGTTTACTAGGGTATTCGAATTATTCGATTTTTCTCTTGTTCGAATAAAATGAATAATTCGAATAAGAGATTTTAACTTGTTCGAATAATTCGATCACACATTTAAAATTAATCGAATTATTCTAATAATAAAAATTTAAGTAAAAAATGAAGTTTTGATGTCGGGTTTTTAATATTTTATTGTTAAAAATAAAAAATAACGTTAAAGTTAACAATTCAAGTATTGATAATGTTAAAAAACATTCGAAAACAAAGTCCATAATTAAATTTTCAACAAAAATATTCTGATCAGATTAACTCCCGAACAATCTACAAAACAATTGACTAGCAAACCCTTTAGTTTCCGTTTTGGAGCTATCCTTTAACAAATTTGAGATAGTTGGACATGATCCTGAATTCAAGTACAATATAAACGTATTAAGAACTTTTTTATGTCGTTCATTAATTCGGGTTTAAAATAACTAATTATTTAGTAAATTTATGTATAACAAATTGTATTATACATCAAGTTCTATCAACTTTGCCGAATTTTTGCTTAATAAAGTGGTCCTGGGGAATTACACAATAAAGGGAATCTGTCCAAAGTTTGATATCATTGTCAGTGAACGTGGCTAATTTGAAGTCAGACAGTGCATGATTGACGCATTTACAAATACGCAAAAAGTTTATTACCATGTTAGACATATATTTTAAGATCGTGGCCTTCATCTATTTCAATGTAATCATTATAAATGTCATCCTCAATATCACTTTCGACGACCGTTTTAAAATCACATTCTCCATCACATTCAACTCCACTTTAACCTAAGTTAAAATTTTGATTATTAATTGCGATTCTTCTAATATTTCGCCAGCGAATTAACAAATATTTTATTCCGAACCATTTATTTTCATTCCTAAGTCAAAAATTTTGAAAGATTTGTTTTTAGAATGGTAACTTCTTGCAGCAATATTTATATATTTATAGAAGGAGCTATCGGAACACTCATCTACTGTGATCGAAAGTCCCTTTGTCTTTAGTTATTTGTTGAATTTCAGAAACAATACAATTTTTGTAGTCATTATTACTTATTTAAATTTGAAATTATGAAAACATTTAAGCATTTTAATAAATTTAAACATTTATTCGTTTTATTCGATTATTCTACATAAAATTGTTCGAATTATTCGTTATTCGAAAATGACCATTTTTAAATTTTTCGAATAATTATTCGTAAGAAATTATTCGATTAATCGAACGATCATTAGTCGAATGAATACCCTAATGTTTACCATAATATGGTTAGTTTACGATTCTCATGATTGTATCATGATTGTGACAACCATTTGTATGATGAATGTCTTACCATATTATTTTGTTCTCGGCTTATGGATATCATAATCTGAGAACAAATTATTATGATAAAATTATTTATCATAAATATGGTTGTCACAAACATATACTTGTTTACTGTAACCATATACATATATGGTTGATACAATCATGTGAGTCGTAAACTAACCATATTATGGTTACCACAATCATGTAAATAGTTACTGTGTCTATAATATTGTTAAAAACTTGTAAAAATATGGTTAATGAAAACCGAGCATCTTAACTGTTTTCAAAGTATTTTTGCATTATAGAGAGCAATTCTGATGAGAACAACCACCCGTAGCTTAAAGGTTTTTATCTCCATACAATTTTGGATCATTCTAATCTATATAAACTCATATCTACTTATTTATATTGTCGTGTAAATAAAAATTTATGTACAATCTAGTATTTAACTTTTTCATAGGCAGATATAAGACCTGTAAAAGAATTGTTAATTTTTTAATGCAAATTCGAATAATTCAGGCAATGAATTTTAATAATTTGAAAGCATTAATTTTGATCAAATTATAAATTGAGTTAAAATTTTAATGAATTCGCTATGAATTAAAAATTCTTAATTTTATCAAAAAAAAAATAATTTAATTCAAATTTAAATGAATTAATTTTATTATTGACATTCATTGATTGTAATTCACTTTTCAGTTCTGATAAAAATAAAAAAAAAACTGCGATTCTTAACTAAGCTGTTCTTCATATGCTATTCTACGCTATTTCATAATTAAGCCACTGAATCGATGTAAAGGACTTTTGGACAACTTTTTAAATCTTCGAAGAGATTTTCGATAAAAAAGAAGAATTGTTGTGTCATCCTTATTCAAACTAATAATTTAAACAAAATCCTTTCTTATAATGGCGGATGAAATTCAATTTTGTAACACCTATATTATTCAAGGCATGTAAAGCTGAGTAGCTGGTTTTTAAGGCATGCAGCCAGATATTGATTGAACATTTATACAATATAATTATAACATTTTTTGCCAACATTACAAAATTTCAACATGCAGTATTGAGGATACTCTCGAAAAAAGAAAGATGTTTGTAACGTCCAAAAATTGTAGTCTAACATCCATCTTAAAGTATACCGATCGACTTAGAATCACGTTCTGAGTCGATTAAACGATGTCTGTATATCCCACAGAGGGATGGCTTCATAAATTTTTTTTGCAAACATTGGCACCGAGAATTATATGGCCCGAACTAAGAAAAAACTAAAATTTTATGAAAATCTACCGCGCCCAACGCCCACTGCCAAATAGATATTTTCGCATAAAATTTCTCCTACCCAAGTAAAAGTCTAGAAATTTGGTACATATATTTTCTGAAACAAAAGAAGAACGTATCTAAGTTTTATTAAAATCGGCCATGCCCACCGCATACCGCCCATGCAATCCAAATGCAATTCATTATTGTGCAAAAATTATAAGGAGTGGTCGTAGAGCATTGAAATTTGGCACCGATAATAATATGGACGCCCAACGCCCACTGCCCATTCAATCCAAATAGATTTTTTCGCATAAAATTGTTTATATCCAAGCAAAAGTCTAGAAATTTGGTACATACATTTATTGAACACATGCCGAGTTTCAACAAAATCGGTCACGCCTACCTCCCACGAAACCCATACATACACAGAGAAAACCGATTCGTGATAGCAACCGAATTTGTTCCCAATCGAATGATTCGGTGGCACACATAGAATTTTTCAGTTTTAACAACAGAAAGTCAGTTGATAAAGAAGAATTTCAGTTGAGGCAACCAGACTTTAGTTGCCCCTTCCAAAATATAGTAGCCACAACTGTAAAATTCGGTCACTAAGACAGAATCATTCGATTGGCAACAAATTCGGTTGCTATCACGAATCTGTTTTCTCTGTGTAGATACGAATTTTTTTGATATTTCATTTCTTATTCGACAAAAAATTTTAAGTTTTCATTCTGTTCCGAAAACTTCTGAAAACCATTTTTTTTAATCGAAACAAGACACTCTCACCTTTAATTTTATTAAAAAAAACAGCGTGTGGGAAAGTGGGGCTACATTTTTTTCTCCATGGAAAATCAAAAATAAAATAATATTTAGAGACTTATAGATTTGGGCATATCTTCTTAACGGTTTATGGTATCCCCCCATTGATGGAGAAATGTTATATTTTTCAAATATGTTCAAGGTAAATGGTATTATTAGCAAAATTATACACATATAAACCACTGAATTGCGTGAAAATATAAGTAAATTTTTTTTAACACCCTTGCATGAACTTTACTTCAATTTTTTTAAAATAAAATAAAATTTTTCTTAAAGTTAAAGTTAACTTTAAGGGTACCTTTTTCTATTGCTTAAAGTTACCTTTAACTATAACGGCAAGTTGTAATAATGGCCCTAAGCGTACATTTCATCTTTAAGAATTTCTCTACAAAACTGCATCATTTGATTTTTGAAGTTGAGTGTTTGAAAAATTGACTTTTTGACACCCTCTGTGCGTTCGTCTGGCTGGTTTGCTGGTTGGCTGGCAGTCCATTAGAGTGCTCCAAGATTGTATGGACGAACAAAATTTTCTAGGTACAGGCCGTCCCCCCTCTTTTTGTCTTCGTAGGATACCGTTAACCTATTCGCAGGTATGACCCAAAAAAAATATTTTTTTTAAAGGCAGTTTCAAAACTCCAATTTCAATTTTTTAAAAATTTTGTTAAACAAATTTCAGAATTTTTTGATCATCACATGGAGATTTATTTACAACATAATAGGGAATAAAAATGTGAAAAAAGTATGTCAATAGCTCCTATAGTTTTTCCGTACCTGCGATTTAAATATTGAGATTTTCAAGAAAAACTATTTTTTTGGCCATATTTTGACGAATGAGCCGAATTTCATTACTGTTATGATTTTTAAGCAAAAGCTATTCAGAATATTATATTCCAGGTAATTCTAAATATAGTCTGAAAGTGTTACTAAAATCGGAAAACGTTAACCCTTAAATCGTGAAGGTCAAATGCCAAATTTTTCAATATTTAGAATTTCTCATGGAAAGATAGCAAAATGTTATATATTTTTGGGCCGATTTTGATGAAACTTAAGAAAAATATAACACATAGTCTAGTATTTACAAAAACAGCAGAAAAAATAAATTTAACCCTTAATAGCACTTGGGGTTAAAATTAATCTCTACTTTTAAAATCACGAAAAACACAGTCAATATGAATGGCGCTAACTTTAATGTTTTTCAGAACTAAATAAACTGAATCATTCGAGTTATTTTTTAAATCTAATAAATCAAAAGTGCACTAAAGGGTTAAAATCAATTTTATTATTCAAAAATCCTCAATAAAATATTAAATACGTTATTAAAGCAAAAATCAGGTATAAATAAAATATTTTGTCCTTTGAAAAATGTGGGATAAAAATTGAACAAAATTATTTTATGGTTTTAGAAGTTTGGGGTCATTTTAACCCCAAGTGCTATTAAGGGTTAATTTTAATTTTTCTGCTGTTTTTGTAAATACTAGGCTTTTTGCTATATTTTTGTTAAATTTCATCAAAATTGGCCCAAAAATATAAAACATTTCCAACATTTCGAAATCTTTCCAAGAGAAATTCCAAATATTGAAAAATTTGACCTTTGACCTTCACGATTTAAGGGTTATCGTTTTCCGATTTTAGTGAAAGTTTCAGAGTATATTTAGAATTGTCTGTACTATAATATTCTGAATAAGTTTTGCTTAAAATTCATAAGGGTAAGGAAATAGAGCTCATTCGCCAAAAAATTGCCAAATAATTGGTTTTTCTCGAAAATTTCAAAATTTAAATCGCAGGTACGGAAAAACTATAAGAGATATTTTCATACTTTTTCCATATTTTTATTCCCTATTATGTTCTCAATAAATCCCAATGTGATGATCAAACAATTTTGAAATTTGTTTAACAAAATTTTTAAAAATTTAAAATTGGAGTTTTGAAACTGCCGTTAAAAAAATTAAATTTTTTTGGTCATACCTGCGAATAGGTTAACGATATCCTACGAAGACAAAAACTCATATACAAGTAAATATGGATATATTTTAAGTAAAAATAAGCTCTTATTTTAATATTTCTTAAAATATGTTAATTTTGTTTCCACATTTCTTGTTCTAGTGGCCTGAGACACGTTAATGGCCTGGCGATTTTTTAATAACTTCAACATTTTTTAACCAATTTTTATCCTTTATATCTTATTGGAACGACAATTACGTGTTCATCAATTGCATTTTTCCCCTAGTAAATGCACCTCAAAACTTCAGCGTCGTTGCGGCACCAGTTAGCGTTATCATATCATCCTAATATTTTACACAACGAGTTTCTACAATACATAGAACCATTCTAGAGGGGGTGGGACGGTCAAAATTTTATTTTTTGGAGCACTCTACTGTCCATATAAAGCTTGTGCACAAAGTACAGGTCGCAATTTTGAAGATATTTCGATAAAATTTGGTACGTACAATTTTTTCAGCCCAAGTACGAAGCCTATTAAATCATATATAAGGTTACAGTAAACATGTATATATTTGTGACAACCATTTATATGATGAAGGACTTATCATATTATGTTGCTCTCGGCTTATGGATATCATAATCTGGGAACAACATATTATGATAAAATTAGTCATTATAAATATGGTTGTCAAAAATATATACATGTTTATTGTAACGATATATATGGTTGATGCAATCATGTGAATCGTAAATTAACCATATTTTGGTTACCACAATCGTATTACTGTGACTATAATATTGTTAAAAAACTTGTTGTCGAATTATGTTTGAAATTGCGACCTGTAGTTTGATTACAAGGGATAATATTTTTGCACGTTAAATACATCAGCACTACTATACCCTCCCCACTATGATGGTGTAGGGTATAAAAAGATTGATGTAATCGTGGGATGATACAATTTGATGAATCCTATAAATATCAACTATAGTAAAGGCAAAGTTTCAATTTTACGTGTTAAACCTTAATTTTGCTAAAAAAAAAATGGAGTTAGATGAAAATCTAAATATCTATATCTCATACGATTTTACGTTATTTTTACTGGGGTGTTCAAGTTGTAATTAAAAATACAATTTAAAATGAAACAGTTGAAGTTAAAATACTAAATCTTACTTAATTTACCATTTACCCACGTACTTCGATGTCGAAAATGTCCTAAATAGTTTTGATAAGTGTATAAACACACACGAACCTTTTAAGAATTCCAGCACTAGGCTACAAAAGTAAATTTGCAGTAAGATGAATAAGAAAACGAAATGTTACAATTTGATTTTCATTTTACCTAATGAGATTTACACAACAAACCAAGCTTAAGTAGTTGCAACACTACATCCAAAAACTACAACTACAATAGCATATGCGAAGCCTGCAACATTCTCTGTGGCAAAAGCAAACATTGGAAGATAAATATAAGAAAGAGTTTTCGAGTGGTATAAAGTTGAATGTATGACACACATTCAGTGAACTATTTAATAAGAAATACGTTTTTCGAAAGTGATCGAAAATTTATTAGAAAAAAGCACGCACAAGAAAATATCAGAAAATTTAATATTTTGAACCTGATTTTTTTAAAAAACAACGTATCCTTTTAAAATGTTTGTTTTCGGTATACAAGCAACATTGTAACAAAAGGTTTTGGTTTTATTGGGTTGTTTTGCCTTTAAATATAAGTGCTTAATCACCTTATGACAATTACTTTTTATAAACTAATAATAACAATTTACTACTTTAAAAAAATCATCAGCCTGCAGTTCCATTTTATTCAAATTTTATAAAACCTTTAACATAGAACTATGACGTAGGGTGCAATGAGAGAAAAAAAAAGAAAAAGATTATGCTAACGGAGCACGTAACAAGGAATATTTGTGGTTATTTAAAAGTTGATGATGTACGAGTTGATTGTGTTTTGTAGTTGGAAAAATAACAGATTTTTTGCTGTTTTTATATGGTGCTCCTGTTCTTTTTCGTCTGTACATAGAGCCTTCAAGTAGTTTTACCAAGTTTGGCTTATCACATTTTCTTCATCATCATACTCAGCTGGTGCAGCGTCATCATCACCATCATCATCTGCATACATCACAATCGTCATACTGGAACTCATCATCGTCAACATTATCATCAGTAGTTCTACTATGTACCATCATCAGCAAACCAGCAACTACCAGCACCAGTACCACCAGCACCATCAGTCATCAACGTCATCTAGTGAAAAAACTGTTGTGAGGTATTCAGATTATGCAAATTTTTCCAGTTTTTCCCTTTGCAAAACTGCAAAAAACGCATTGTACTGTTGAATTTTAAATGTGTACGAGAGCAGCAATGAGAATAAAAAGAGCTGGGACAACAAAAAAAAAACTAAATAAATGCAATTTTGGCGGTCGTTTTTTCAGACGTTTTACTCTTCAATAAAGTACTTGGAGAACTTAAATGTGGTTGCTGATGGTGTTGGCTAAAATGCATGCAGTAACAATTTGCAATGCAGTAGTTTTAATGTTTTTCTCTTATCATTTTATTTTGTATTTTTATTCGTTTGTACAAATTAAGCCAAATTTAAATATTCAGTTAAAATTTTATTCGGACATTTTTCTTTGTTTGGCCATGGTTTGTTTTTGCACATCTTATTAATATACAAAATTTTATATAAAGTTATAAGTATTAGAATAATTTTACACCAACAAAGATCAAGAAATTCGATAAAAACAATTATATATTTTATAAAACTAAAGTTTCTCGAAATCTGTAAATTTCAAATCAGTCCACACGCTAACCCAAAAAGGTACAACCGTTAAAATTATAATTTTTAATGCTCTTTAACATTTATTAAAATCAAAAATTATTTTTAAGTTTTTTGAAATTTGGTTTAAAAAAAAATATTTAAAATTAAGAATTTGGGTTTGCAGATATGCATGGAATTTAATGATATTTTTATTCCCTCCATCACCAAAAGTGGTAAATGTCATATTCCTTGTGTAACATTGAGAAATACTCATCAAAAATCCAACAAAGTATATAATTTCTCGATCTTAATGAAATAAGTCGATATATCAGTCTGCACGTCTGCACGTCTGCGTAAATCAGGATTTTGGCCTATTTTAGACCATAGTACTCATGTGTTGTCCACTTCCTTAAATCACTTAAATACGAATAAATCTCGTATAGACATCGTAATCAAGTCTAAATTCAGCACAAATAATCTCCGTATATATAAAAATCACTGTAGCGATATTTTTTGAAGATCTGTCCATAACTAATTCTACTAGATTTAGTAAATATTGTTCCATAACTGGATATAGCTCCTATATGAGGACCACTTCAGAAAACAGAACAAATGCAAATAAATTCAATACAAATTTGTTTCAAATATACAGCAATTATACTATTGGATTTTGAGACGATCGGACATTTAATTATGGATTTTGACTATCGGTTCATAATTATACAAAGCTCCCATATACAAAAAAAAACATTAAACGTGAATATATTTTTGATTTTTCACTGCTAAGGATAGAAATATTGTGATATAATTTTCAGACACAGAAAAAACTATATTTCAATTCAAATATTTTTCACATATTAACTGGTTTCAATTATTTCATAATTGAATTAAGTATACATGTGCCCAGAAATAAAATTTTCTAATATTTTCTGCTGAATTTTGAATTAGATAATTGAATATGGGCATTTCCCCTGAATGGTCTACCAGGATCGAAAAATAAAATGATAATCATAGTGTTTTATTTTTTTGTAAATAAAAAAACAGTCTATGTTTCTATAATAGAATGGTTTCATGGCATATCTCAGCTGTTTTAATTGAGAAATTTGGACTGGAAAATTTTATATTTTCTTTTTAAGCTAGTTCTAAAGACATTTTTATATTTAATTATATTACATGTAAAAACAAGTAAGAAATTATGGTCGGTCAAGCCCGACCATATAATACCCTACACTAAGTAAAAGAGCAAAAAAAAATTTTCTTTTAAAATTTCAATAATTTATATTTTTGAGTGATTTTCGGAAGTGGGCCTTATATGGGGGCTATGACCAATTATAGACCGATCACCATTAAATTAGGCCGTGTGATTTATGTCTATATTAAAGTTAACTATGTTGAATTTTGTGTGTTTTCCAACATTTTTAAGCGATTTATGCACGTTAAAGTGATTTTAGGAAGCGGGTCTATATGGGAGCTATGACTAATTATGGACCGATCGTAACAAAATTTGGTGACATAAATTTTGTGTATATAAAACTTATTTGGAGCGGAATTTGTGGAGATACATATATAAATTAAACATTTATGACCGATAAAGTCCAATTTCGGGAGGACATTTGTATGGGGGCTAGGTGAAATAATGGACCGATTTCAGCCAGTTTCAATAGGCTTGGTCCTTGAGCCGAAAAAATAATACGTATCAAATTTCATCGAAATATCTTCAAAATTGCGACCTGTACTCTGCGCACAAGGTTTTCATGGACATCCAGCCAGCCAGCCAGCCGACCAGACGGACGGACGGACATCGTTTAATCGACTCAGAAAGTGATTCTAAGTCGATCGGTATACTTTAAGGTGGGTGTTAGAAACGCATAATACCCTCCCCACTATGGTGGTGTAGGGTATAAATATATTATATTTGCACTCATTGAAATTTTATAAGAAAAATGTTTTTGTTCATTTACTTAGTGTAGAGAATTATATGATAGGACTTGACCGATCATACTTTCTTACTTATTTGTTAAGGAAATTTGTAGATATTTATGAGAAAATGCATGGTGATAATAATAAAAAAACATATGGAAAAATCGTACGTTCGCGACCCGTACATTCGCGACCGGTACTTAAGCTAGTTAAACAAAAACCAGTAGAGATATTTTTTTGTATAAATACTGGATAGCGACCTACATTAATACACTTTTAAAATAAATTAATCGCTTTTAAATATTCCGTTCTTTTTATTACATTTCACTACTGTCAGCCAAAGTTGACTTCTATTTTGCGTACGTTCTTTACCACATGTTTATAACTATCATTATGAAAACTTAAAGTCGATGGAATCCATCTTTTGCACTAAACATAAAGCTACCTAAATGCTATCGAATCGCAAAAAAAAAATGCTATGAAAAGTTTTTTTTCTATATGCTTTGGACATCAAAAGCGTACGAACGTACGTTCGTGACCCCAGGAAGTGCCCATATACAATTTTCGTTATCTTTATTTATTAACAAAGCTCAATGAAATTTTCAACATTTTTAAATGTCTCATTCTAAATAACAAAGTGTAAAAAACTTTGTCAAAAGGTCAAAGGGAATCCCGCAAATCCTAAAAATTGGAGAGAAGATCCCAAAAATGGTATTTTTTACAATTTTCCCCATAGGGTCCACATTTCCTTCGGGGCTGGGAAAATACTTTGGGGATAAATAGAGTACAAGGTTTCCAATGCTGCTTTCCATCTTTTGATCCCAGCTTTGGGATTTTAGAACATGTAGAACAAATTTGGGCGTAGGGGCAACATGTTCAAAAATTAGGACATGTTTTCTATATCAAAAACAGGAAAAATCTACTGTTCTTTGAATTATTTAATTTAATATCTTTTATTTTTGGATCCATAATTGATATTGCTCTGAAATCTTTTGTATATTTTTAGTAATTTAGTTGTCTAGAACAATCGGTCCAAAAGTTTGGCCTATATTTTTTAAAAAGCTGACATGGTATGGCCAAATTTTAAAATTTCAATATTGAAATACTTCATAAGTTCACCACAGCCTATTGAAACAGGCGTACCCCAAGGAAGTATACTGGGTCCCTTCCTATATTTGCTATATACTTGTGATATGCCTACAAACAGTCGAACCCACATATCTACTTTTGCTGATGACACAGCTATACTAGCCATTCATGAAAACCCCCAAGAAGCATCTGTACTGTTACAAGACCACATTGCGTAGAGAATCGTGCCCTCCTATCCTAATAAATAATGATATAATACCTCAACAAACTGAAGTTAGATATCTAGACCGACGTCTTACCTAGAAAAAGCATATAGATACGAAATTGACTCAAATGATGTTAAAATTACTACAAATTTACTGGCTAATTGGTAAAAACTCGAGATTGAGTTTAGATTGCAAACTTTTGCTGTACAGCTCAATATTGAATTCAATTATGGGGCACGGCCTCAGCTTCTAATATTAAAAAAATTCAAAGATTCTAAAATAAAATATTACGAATGATAACAGCAGCACCTTGGTATGTGAGAAATATTAACATTCATAAGGACCAAGGTGTCTCCCTGGTGAAAAATGAAATAAAAAACAAGCGGAGTCATATTTGAAAAAGTTAGAAGTTCACCCAAACCCACTTGCACGAACATTTATGAGAAGTAAGAAGAAGGAATCCAACAGACATACGCTGATGATAGGATCTATAAATTAAACATAATTTTTCGTCCAATTGTGGTGGGACGTAAATAAAAAACAAGTAAGAAAGTATGGTCGGTCAAGCCCGACCATATAATACCCTACACCAAGTAAATGAGTAAAAATATTTTTCTTTTAAAATATCAATAATTTATATTTTTGAGTGATTTTTGGAAGTGGGCCTTATATGGGAGCTATGACCAATTATGGACCGCTCACCACAAAATTAGGTCGTGTGATTTATGTCTATATTAAAGTTAACTATGTTGAATTTTGTGTGTATACCAACACTTTTAAGCGATTTATGCACTTTAAAGTGATTTTCGGAAGCGGGTCTATATGGGAGCTATGACTAATTATGGACCGATCGTAACAAAATTTGGTGACATGAATTTTGTATATATAAAACTTATTTGGAGCGAAATTTGTGTTGATACATAGATAAATTAAACATTTATGACCGATAAGGTCCAATTTCGAGGGGACATTTGTATGGGGGCTAGGTGAAATAATGGACCGATTTCAGCCAGTTTCAATAGGCTTGGTCCTTGGGCCGAAAAAGTAATATGTACCAAATTTGATAGAAATATCTTCAAAATTGCGACCTGTACTCTGCGCACAAGGTTTACATGGACAGCCAGCCAGCCAGCCAGCCAGCCAGCCAACCAGACGGACGGACGGACGGACGGACATCGTTTAATCGACTCAGAAAGTGATTCTAAGTCGATCGGTATACTTTAAGGTGGGTGTTAGACTAATATTTTTGGGCGTTACAAACATCTGCACAAACGCATAATACCCTCCCCACTATGGTGGTGTAGGGTATAATAATATTTAGATTTAAGATTTGAACAAATTATTGATAGTTCACATTATTTTGTGAAGATACAATAAATAAAATATGAAATAAAAAAAAAAAAAAAATTTTGGAAATGCCTGTAACTCAAGATCTAGCTGAGCGCTTTATAAAAATATAAAAATCTTTGTAATATGAAGGGAAACAAAAATGGCACATTTTTAAAAATGTTACATGACCAAGGGCCCATTTTAATAACTTAAACTCGAATTCATCTTGGCTACGCTCACGTCAAATTTTATACCGAGTCGTTTAGAAATGCCAGATTTATTTCCAAAAAATTTTGTTTCTGCCCCAATCATTTGCTATATTGCAACAAATGATATAGCAAACAAAATTGTTTGCTATATTCCATGTAATTCTCAATTAATTTTTAAATTATTTCCACAAATATATATTTTATTTAGCTGTATCAATTCATATACAGTGCCGAACTTAAGTATTGGCACAGGATGCTCATTGTACTTTAAGGTCGATTTAAAGGCCATATTGTTGACATTTTTAATAAAAAAATATATTTATCAGATAGATTGATGAATTTCCTACAAAATACCACCAACTTTATTTCAACAATTTTTCAATATTATTTACTAATAATAAAAACACGAAAAATTCCCCAATTCGTATTGCTAGACGTAAACCATTTATTGCTAGACGTAAACCATTTATTTCATCTGTGAACCAAAAGAAGCGTTTAGAATATGCCGTTTAGGAATTTACGTAAGCCACATGATTTTTAGCACCAAGTGCTACTCTCTGATGAAAGCAAAATTAATAATTTTCGTTCTGATGGCCGTCAATCGGTATGGAGAAAACCCATTAAAGAGCTGGAAAAACAAAATATTGCTTCAACAGTAAAACATGGTGCTGGAGAGGTAATTGTGTGGGGTTGTATGTCCGCTGCAGGGGTTGGAGAGCTGGTGTTCATTGACGAAATAATGGACAAAGTGAAATATATGGATACACCTCAGAAAAAGTGCAGAAAAGTTAATTTTACCATATTCTTTCACTTTTCAAAATGACAATGACCCCAAAAATTCGGCCTATACTGGACGTATGTGGCTTTCATACAATACTTCGCATGCCCTACCACACCCTCCACAATCTCCGGATCTCAACCCAATAGAGCATCTGTGGGATGAGCTAGATAAGCGAGTGAAAAAGGAATTAGTTAAAGAATGGCAAAGTATTGGGTCAGATATTACAAACAAGTTGGTGGATTCATGTCTAAGCTACTCGAGGCAGTTATAAAGCAAAAATCACTTGCAACTATATACTAAATTTTGCATTGTTGCTTCCTAAATCAAATCTTTTTTTAGCTTTTAATGAAGTGTGCCAATAATTTTGTTCATTGAAATGAAGTATTTTTTATGTTGTTTTGTTATTAATAAATAGTGGTATTAAATTGTTGAAATGAAGTTGGTTATATTGTATAGGAAATTCAACAGTCTATCTGGTAAATATATTTTTTTATTAAAAATCTCTACAATACTGCCTCTAAATAGACCTTAAAGTACAATGAGCATCCTGTGCCAATACTTAAGTTCGGCACTGTATATTCACAACGAAAACATAAGGGTTTTAAACAAAATGACAAACTTTTATTTTTTAAAATAATCTTATTTATTAACTTTTATAAATTATATTTTTATTATTAGAATGTATTCAGACCAAATTTCATATTTTTAGTTCCACTTGTTTCGTCCATATCATGTTATTAACAGCGGATGTTCGCTGAGGCGGGTCAACGTATTTGCACATATCTTTTGTCCATTAGTCGATAAAAAAAATTCAAATAGCTTGCCGCCACTGTATATAGGTACAGCCGAAGATAGCACTGGTACTTGTTTGTTATTAGGTGCTAGAAAACGTTTATGTCATAGAGAATTATACATAGGGACGACACACTCCGTTTTGTCGAACAAAAATACAACAAATTGTATGTCTAATACAATAACAAAATACATTGTCTTCTTGAATGTATTTTGTTGTTACAAGAGTTAGGTTTTTGACAACAGATAATTACGTCTCGTCTCTATGTTACCCTATGGTTTATGTTTTATATCAAAACAATTAAGTGTAAGTAATATATAAAAACTTTTTTTGCTTGAATTTTTCAACATTTACATCAGTATTCTGAATTTCAAGACAATAACAAAATTATAATAAAAATTTTTTTGTTATAAATTTCGAAACAAATGTTGTCGTCAGCTTTTTATTTTTGTTATAATTTTGTCACCGTCATAAATCCGGTGTAAATACAGTAATTTATTTGATTCATTTGTTTGAAAATATGGTTTTTTTGAACCAAAACTCAAATAGAATATACAACGTCTAAATGCCAACCGATTCTTCGGTTCAAATAGGCCTTGGGAAAACCGAAAAATCCAATATAATATTCATTTTGAAAATTGTTTCTAACAACTACTGAAGAATAATAAGTATATTATTATTGTCCGCTTATCAATTTATCTACCGATTCTGTTTCTCTATCTGTAGTTACTATAGTATATAGACAACATATGTATATACCCATATTAAAAATATATTTTATGAAAGAGTTAAAAGAGTTACACTTAAGTTGCCAAAGAGAAAAAAAAAACATTCGAGATTGCGTTTGTATTTTAATCAAGTTTTAAGAATTTTAGTCACGTTTTCATCACATCATTCATATAAAATACAACAACTTAATTTACAACAAAAAGGAGAAGACAAACAGATAAATAAATTCTTTTTAGTAAAATACAAAAAGAAAAAAAAATAGGAATAAAAATAAAACATAAAAAGGAGCTGTAAATGAAATGCGAACATAAATAAACGTTCATCAACATGATGCTTTCAAACATACAAATATTGACGCAGTGGAAACAAAAATTTGTTTTATTCTTTTAAGTTTTTTTTCCTTTCTTGTTGCCCTGCATCAGGTTGGTGGCAGTATTATATGTTTGTTGTGCAGTTTGAAACAGCATTTATTTGCAGTTGTAAATTGAATTGAGCAAAGGATTTAGGGATAACTACGAGATATATTTAATAGGGCAAGGGTAAATATTTATGGTGGCAGGCAACAAAATCTTCGACATGTCATTTTAGAAAGGGTAATAAAAGTTTGGTTGCTTCAACTGAAATTCTTCCTTATTAACTGATTTTCTGTTGCTAGAACCGAAAACTTCTATGTGTACAACCGAATCATTCGATTGGCAACAAATTCGGTTGTCAATACGAATCTGTTTTCCCTGTGTACCTATTTTTGAAGCAAAAAGTAATCGCTGTTAGAATCAATTGCTTCAACAGCGATTTATAAAAATGTACAACACATCGTTGTCTTATTTCTGATTCCTTTTCAGACATAATATTTCCATTACATTTGTATTTTCGTATTTCAGTTTCAAACTGATAACCTAAATAACTCATAGGCTTAATGTAATTTTCAAAACATTTGATTTGGAACTGAAAAATCGGCATACACTTAAAAAATATTCGTAAAATTTTATTTTTTTAGTTTCGTTTAAGTAAATACAAGATATAAAAAAAGAGCTAAAAACCGCCAACTGAAAATATTTTGCAGCTAGAAAAACCACTTAGCGGATTTTTCCGAAAAATACCCGCTAACGACGAAAAAATACATCCAGATCTAGCTGAAAAACCGCCGTTTTGGCAACACTGATGATAACACTTATTTGCAAGAGTACAATGATAACAAAAAAACACATGCAGATTAAAACAAACAACGGATACTGGCAACAGCACAATTTAAAGAAGGTATAAAAACTCTCTCTGTAGTGGTTCCCATAACCAGTGGTGTTAGGTGTGACGATTTTACATCATTTTGACGATTTTTTTGAGTAAATTCGCTAACATGCCGACGATTTTCCACTTAAATTTTATTTTAGAAATTAAAATAAATATATAAAAAAGAGAAGAAGTTTCTCTTGAAATGTATAATTGAAATTTACAATCAATTTGTTGTAGATACAAATAAGAATGAACTATTTTTTTGGTAGCTGTTGTCAAGTACAATAAAAAAAATGTTTTTGCTTGAAGAATACATTAAGATTTCTCAAGGTAACTTAAATAGCATATATAACATTCGATAGGCCTCAGTTTCTTCTTTCTAAATCCGCTGAGAAACTAAAAATCAGTTGATATTTAACTAAGATACTGGCTTATATTTGCCCCTGCAAATACGATTCGATAGCTCACCGCATTCGTGAGCTATCGTATCGAAAAATAATTTCGATATCTAAATTCTTGCTCGATATCGAATGCCATAACCGCAATTAACAAAATTACGATGCATTTTACTCGATATCGAATTTGTGTTAATTGAAATCTAATAAAAATTTAATTGAAGAAAAATGTAATCATTCAAAACATGTTTAAAGCTATTTTGTAATGGATTTGAATTAAGGAATTGATTCTCATAGGAATGATTCAATACATTTGAAGGACAAATGAATTAAGTCTATGAATTAATTCATAATGGCCCATAATCATAGTCAAACACTAAAGTCGGTTCTTTTTAGAAACAACTTTAAAATAAAAACCTGCTTTTAATTATTTTGCAACTATAGTCAAAATTAAAGTGTGTTTTAAATTGAACCGACTTTAACTGGGTGCCTCCTCAATTGTAGAAAATGTTTTCATACAATATACAAAAAAATATAGACAAGTGACACCGCTGAACATCTGACATAGAAAATTAAAACAAAAAACAAAAAAGGTAAACAATAAAAGTAACAGCGAAATCTAAAGAATAAAAGCAAATTGTGGTGGAAAAATGGAAAAAATAAGATTAATATCATAATTAGGATATTTTGTCGATAACTGTTAAATAATTGCAAAATCTCTACCAATATCTTGTAACATAAACATTTTTGACTTGTTGTCGAACTTTTTTACTTGAGGAAGAACAGCTGATGCTGTTGTTAAATGAGTTAAAAACAGCTTCAGCTGGTTTTATAATTACAGTAGACCTAAAGTCCACTCTTAAGTAAAGACGACTTTATTTCTCTTAAAATATACTTTATTTCTGACTATGATTATGGGCCAATGAATTTATTACCGGAATGGTTAAGAGATACAGTTTAATTTGATTTCGAAAATGGAATTAAGAATTATTTCTATCCAGTCTTTGCATATAAGTGCAAGTTCTTTGGATTTTAATATTTTCTGGAAAGAGTTCTTAGACTTAATAGTTTTACAAAATTCAACATTATTTTTAGCCAAATAAATATAAATAAAACTAAGACAAAAAGTTCTTTGAAATAAAAACCCTTGAAGAATTTTTATTTTTAAAATAGTATTTCAAAAATTGTTTTTATGTGAATATCGTCCCCTCAATAAAACAATAGTGTATAAGCATATACACCATTATTTTTGCATAATAAAAATCTATATATCTGATTCTATATGTGGTCAAAGTTTGGTGAAATTCTACTTCCACAAAATTGGTCAAAAGGTCAATTAAAATATTACTTTTGCTCTAGATGTCTAATAAAACAAAAATTTTAAACTCAATTATTTCGAAATGGCAAAAAAATTATATACTATTGTTTTATTAAGGGGACGATATTATTAAAAAGTTAGTAACAAAAACACTATACTGAATAATATTAATGTACTTAAACAAATACTGTTAATTTATCTTTGTTATATTCGATGTTTTTAGAGTTCTATTGATGTTTTTTATTTAAAGTAATAACATTTTTATAAAAAAAAAATTAATTGATTGAACACAACATGATTTTAAGTCTTGACGATTTTATGACGATCTTTTTAAATTTTTGCGATGAATTTGACGATTTTTTTCATAATTTTGACGATTTTTCAAAAAAAAAGCCTAACAGCACTACCCATAACACTCAATAATGAATATTATCTTTGAATGGGATGGAAAAATCTCTCTTGTCCATCACTACATTCAGTTGTTGTTGTTACCAACTACGTACAATAGCAACATAATAGTTCTCCAGATATTCAATAATAATTATTTACTTTGTAATATGACAAGGGTGCTATTCGAACAAAGTTTTATGACTTCCACAATTATTCTCCAGATATTTGAAAATAACAATTTACTTAGTATGGAAGGTGTCACATCCTCTGTTTCGATCCTTCACATTTTCGGTTAAATTTCATGCAGTGATAAGGAATTGATTCGTATAAAGTTTGAAGACTGTCACAATTAGAGTTCTGCAGGTATTCGAATCCGACCCATTTTCAGGCAAGCAGCTCATAATGGTAACGAAGTAAATCACGAGAAGTTTGCCTGCGTTTACAATGATTATACACCAGATATTCCATAATAACTATTTACTTTGTATGGGATGTGCCACGCCAATTTAAAATTTATAAATACAAAATAGTCTATTTCGTCCCTAAAATTAACGTGGATGTGGAAGCTGTATAGTGCATATAAGAGTGCCACACCCGACTATAAGTATTTTCATTACTTATCTTAATACTTATACGAATTGCTCTTTGATGAATACAAAACGGAAGTTTGTCAGAAGACAAGCAGCTTGTAAGTAGCTGCAGAAAAAAATGGAATATTTCCAGCCTTAAGTTAGTAGAAGTAATCAAACATAAAGTTTAAATACACATATTTACTCATACTTATATGAATGAAAAACACACTCATACATAAGTATTTTCTCATACCCACCCATACACTCTCACTCAAATGTATGTATACGTTTTCTCGCTGACATTTAACATCCTGTGAGTATGATGTATTCTCGTATGTGCATTCTTGAGTACGCGTATGTGCTTGTGTTATTTTTTTTTTATACAGTTCTGTTCTTTGCTTGAACTTGTAACTTTTGGTATTTACATGTAATGAATCTTGATAACTAGTAAAGTACAACATGAACAATAATAAAAGGATGTGTAATGTAAATTTTCTATTTTTTTGCTTAGTCCTTAGAAGCAGTATCCTAATGTTATAATACTCAAATACACTTATAATAATAATATTACACATGTGATTACATTAAAGCACATGTGACTGTTCGTGTAAAACGTATGCACATTTTCTTTTATTTATTAAAACTTTTCAAATTCTAAAATGATATTTGCTATTTTCATATTAAATTGTCCATTATATCGTTTTTTTTACCAAAAATAGTACATTATTGTTATTGATAGTCTACAAGTTACAAGAACATACAATCAAAATCGGTGTAGCACCGTATTGCAATTAACACATCAGGTTTTTGAGATATCTCAGTCTTAAGATAGAAGGAACCCCGTTTATCGCCATACTCGGCGAATTCACGCCAATAGATAGAACTTTCATACGAGATAACAGAAGCAGTTTCAGAAATAAATGCTGAATTTATTATTGATACAGCGTCTCGAATATGACGTATCGTATTCAGTAAAACTCAAATCATTAAAAAAATCTACTCTGAACCTCGGTTTTAATTTTTTTAAAATTTGATCGGCCTGTGTAATTATCTGGGCAACCAAAAAACTTAAATGTCACGATTTATTTCTTACTAGCTTAACCCGTTGGGCTTCGCTACTCCTGTTGTAGTAAAATAAAAAATGTAAAAGAATTTTATAAAAATATGAATGAATATAACTTATTCAATAGCGACCCCTTTTTCGCCAAACTATCTAAAATGATAAGAGAGCTATTCGGCTAACTAATTTCTATGTATGGATATCGAAAATAACTATTTACTTTAAATAATAGGTGCCACACCCACTAATCGAATCCCGCCCATTTTCAGCTAAACACCGTACAGTGATGAAAAATTAATTCATATAAAGTTTAGATACTTTTACGTTTTCGAAAATAACTATTTACTTTGTATGGGAGGTTCCAGACCCCCCTTTCTTATCCATCCCATTTTTGGTTAGACATGCAGTGATAAGAAGTTGGTTCGTATAAAGTTCGAAGACTGTCACACCTACAGTTCTGCAGATATTTGAAAATAACTATTTACTTTCTGGTGGTACCACGTCCATTTATCCTATTCAGGCCATTTTCAGCCAAAATGCGCACAATGGTATAAACGATAAAAATCGTTTATAAATTTTTCATATATTTTCCAAATTAAACAAAATAAACGTAAACAAATTAGAAGCCAATTTAAAAAAATTTAGAGTTATGCACTTATGGACAAATTTCATAAAATGTTCGATACATTACAAATAACAAAAGGTTGTTTAAGACAATCATGGTTGGGCATATACCGTTTACCACTAATATACAAATGTTTTCTACTGATATTTTATGCCTCATACATGGGTGCAAATGTCATTGAAATTGTTTAACAAAAATTTACACGCTTCTCATCGAGTTTCTAAAACTATAAGGTACATAATTTCAAATGTAAATTTTTTTAAAGCTTAATATATAGTGCAATTTTGAAGATATTTCGAACAAATTTGGCCCAAGTTCGAAGCCTATTGAAACTCTTAAAAATTGGTCCATGGTCCCTCATAGAAAAGCTCTCCGTAAATATGCCTTGTATGTCATCCAGTTTTATATATAAATAAATCACACCCACCTAAAAATCTGGTGGGCCTTATATAGCTCCCATATAAAGTGCACTTATCACTAAAATGATCATAAATCTTATAAAAATATTGGTATCCAAATAAGATTTATTAGAAAAAAGTTTCATATAGAATGAAACTAAGTTCATGGCGATCGGTCATAAATTTAAGTGCAATTATATCAGTCACTGAAATTTAAATAAAGTTTTGAGGTGCATTTACAAGGGGAAAAAATGCAATTTTTTCAGTTTTTGTGAAAATTTTGCCAATTACTAATTACTTTTGCAATTTAAATTAAAAGAATCAAAATGTGCACGTAATTTTCGTTTTAATAAGATATAAAACAAAAAAATTGGTTAAAAAATGTTAAAGTTATTAAAAAATCACCAGGCCATTAACGTATCTCAGGCCACTAGAACAAGAAATATTGGAACAAAATTAACATACTTTGAGAAATATAAACATAAAAGCTTATTATTACCTAAAATATGTCCATATTTTCTTGTATTGTCTTGCGGTTTTGTCTTCGTAGGATACCGCTAACCTATTCGCAGGTATGACCAAAAAAAAATATTTTTTTTAACGGCAGTTTCAAACTCCATTTTCAAATTTTTAAAAATTTTGTTAAACAAATTTCAGAATTTTTTAATCATCACATTGGGATTTATTGAGAACATAATAGGGAATAAAAATATGAAAAAGTATGACAATAGCTCCTATAGTTTTTCCGTAGCTGCGATTTAAATTTTTCGATTTTCGAGAAAAACTAATATTTTGGCCATATTTTGGCGAATGTGCCGAATTTTCTTACTGTTATAAACTTTAAGTAAAACCTATCCAGAATAATATAGTCCATGCAATTTGAAATATAGTCTGAAAGTTTTACTAAAATCGGAAAACGCCAACCCTTAAATCGAGAAGGTCAAATTTTTCAATATTTGGAATTTGTAATGGAGAAATAGCGAAATGTTATATATTTTTGGGCCGATTTCGATGAAACTTAAGAAAAATATAACACAGAGTATATTTTTAAGTAAACGCTACTCAGAATAATAGTATCTAGGTAATATTAAATATACTCTGAAAGGTTTACTAAAATCGGAAAACGTTAACTCTTAAATCGTGAAGGTCAAAGGTCAATTTTTTCAATATTTGGAATTTCTAATGGAAAGATAGCGAAATGTTATATATTTTTGGGCCGATTTTGATGAAACTTAAGCAAAATATAACATGATGTCTAGTATTTATAATAACAGCAGAAAAGCTAAAATTAAATTGCAAAAGTAATTACTTAATGACAACATTTTTACAAAAACTGAAAAAATTTCATTTTTTTCCCTTGTAAATGTACCTCAAAACTAAATCGTAAGTCGACACGGGTTGCAATCATGATAAAAATACAAAATTTAATATTTTGGAGCACAACAAGAATTTGTTTAAACTAAAAAAATATTTTACGACATTATGACAATACGACATAAGAGACCGTTTGAATCCCCCAATTGTGTGTAAATTCAAATATTTTTTTTGATAACAAATGGTTTTTGTTTTTTTTTGAAAAAAAAAAATGTTGACAATTTGTATATTGAACATTTAAATTATTTTACACACTTTATGTGTAAAACTTCAATTTATTTGGAGCGGAATTTGTAGAGATACATATATAAATTAAACATTTATGACCGATAAAGTCCAATTTCGGGAAAACATCTGTATGGGGGCTAGGTGAAATAATGGACCGATTTCAGCCAGTTTCAATAGGCTTGGTCCTTGGGCCGAAAAAATAATATGTACCAAATTTGATCGAAATATCTTCAAAATTGCGAACTGTACTCTGCGCACAAGGTTTACATGGACAGCCAGCCAGCCAGCCAGCCTACCAGACGGACGGACGGACATCGCTTAATCGACTCAGAAAGTGATTCTAAGTCGATCGGTATACTTTAAGGTGGGTGTTAGACTAATATTTTTGGGCGTTACAAACATCTGCACAAACGCATAATACCCTCCCCACTATGGTGGTGTAGGGTATAAATAGAAAATACAACTATTTGTTTGTATCGATTAAGTCGATTAAGCGATGTCCGTCCGTCCGTCCGTCTGGTCGGCTGGCTGGCTGGCTGGCTGTCCATGTAAACCTTGTGCGCAGAGTACAGGTCGCAATTTTGAAGATATTTCGATCAAATTTGGTACATATTATTTTTTCGGCCCAAGGAACAAGCTTATTGAAACTGGCTGAAATCGGTCCGTTATTTCACCTAGCCCCCATACAAATATCCCCTCGAAATTGGACTTTATCGGTCATAAATGTTTAATTTATATATGTATCTCCGCAAATTTCGCTTCAAATAAGTTTTCTATATACAAAATTTATGTCACCAAATTTTGTTACAATCGGTCCATAATTAGTCATAGCTCCCATATAGACCCGCTTCCGAAAATCACTTTAACGTGCATAAATCGCTTAAAAATGTTGGTATACACTCAAAATTCAACATAGTTACTTTTAATATAGATATAAATCACACGACCTAATTTCATGGTGATCGGGCCATAATTGGTCAAAGCTCCCATATTAGGCCCACTTCCGAAATTCACTCAAAAATATATATTGTTGAAATTTTAAAAGAAAAATGTTTTTGCTCTTTTACTTAGTGTAGGGTATTATATGGTCGGGCTTGACCGACCATACTTTCTTACTTGTTTTTCATTCGAAATTACTGTTTTAGAAATATAATTAATTTATTGCAAATGCTTAAAAAACAATATTAAAATATGGAATATTTTAAGATATCGAAAAAAGCATCATTATTTACCCAATTTTACAACTTTCAATCGTTTTCCGGCACGTGTTCTAGTTATCCGATTGCACTTAAATTTTGCAGTAGTTAGTTTTAGCTACTAATGAACAAAATAAGACCCATCCAAAGCAAATCTATTTTTTAAGGGCATGTCTAGTGTTCATATATAATTCTAAGACGATTTAGATATCCCAGAGGGAAGTACTCTGGAAATCCATGTTTCACAAAATCAGTTTTCTTTGTTGATTCGATAAGCTTTGTATTGAAAATGGGCAAAATTAGTCCATCCTAACAAAAAATTATAGAACAAAATATTGTTCAAAATGCACGAATCTAGCAAATTGAAATTTTTATACAAACGGTTATATTAAATTCGTCATACCCGAATCTAGGATATATAATATTTTTGAATTTTCCATCTGGTGCATAGTCCTATGTATAAGTCTATGGGATTTTTCACTCGCAAACAGGCACCATAAAGCTGTCCATGTAAAAAACATGGATTTTCTAGATTTAGTTACAAACTTGCAAAGCCAGATCTTGAGCTTTATTAATAACACTATGCACGAAATTGACACTTTTTTCTATCAAGAGGGGTAGCCAGCGGCTTAAACTAATTCGGGTACGTTGAATTCAGTCGTGCTAACCATTTTTTTAGGTTAGCTCGTATTTTCGAGATATACCGTAATTTCGAAAATGGAGAAGGTTGCACAACATATATTCGCGTAACTCAAAAACCGTTTAGTTTATTGAATAAACTGAAAAAATCGAAATTCCGCAACAAAATTACCTTCAAGTAAAGCTTAACACGTTTATTATCTTCGCATTGGTTTTAGAAATATAAATTTTTTTTGGCAAAAAAAATATTTTTTTAGAAAAATTTCGAAATTTTTAGCTTTTAAAATGTCATAAAAAAATTAAAAATGCATATACGATCTTAATTTTTATTACACATTTAGAAAACGAAGTTATAAATAAAATAAGCTCTAAATAATTACTTTTAACTTTTCATTTTATTCACAAAAAATAATACAAAAATCCCCTAATATTTTATCAAAATACATAACTCGTAGTAATTAGCTACATCGTGCAGTGCACAGAGGTATAGACCAAAAAGAGGGAAATAAATCTAAACGCTTAGTCCGATTTGAAATTTGACATGTGCAAAGAAGAAGTGTTGCATTTACCAATTTGTAATGACGTTTTAAAATCCAAAAATTTCTAAATTTTTCTAAAAAAAAATTGATGTTACTAAAATGACTGCGAAGATTAAAAACGTGTCAAGTCTTACTTAAAGGTAATTTTGTTGCGGAATTTCGGTTTTTTCAGTTTGTTCAATAAAATAAACTGTTTTTGAGTTACGCGAATATATTTTGTGCAACCTCCTCCATTTTCGAAATATCGGTATATCTCGAAAATACGAGCTAACCTAAAAAAACGGTTAGCAGCACTGAATTCAGCGTACCCGAATTAGCTTAACCCACCGGGTGTCCCGCTTGACAGTTTTTTCACCTAGCACAGTGTTATCATTACAAGTGCTAGGCGGATAGGAAACAGAAATTGCTTAGAATCTAATGGCATTTCCGAAGTAATCATCAGAATACGTGGCAGCAATATATTTAACCCTTTATACTTTACAGTTATAATGGTAGCCTCGATTAGATTGTAATTTAACTTATTTACTGTAAGTCTAGAGTCATTACAAAATCGTGGTGTAATAAAGTAATTCTTAGCGGTTTAGCCTCCTATAAAGTAGAAATAAGCAAACAATCATATAAAAAAATAATTTTTATATATGGAGGATTTCATATTAAGTGAACCAACTTTTGAAATCAATGTCTTGCGATCGGAAGTAAGCTTAACAGTTTTTTAACGTTCTTATTATTTTTCTAAATCAGAGCTAGGCATTTTCTATGCACGCGTGCTTTTCGGCCTTTACTAAATTTACAACAACGTACTCATACGTATTAAAAACTCATTCAGTCTCCTTTGAGCGTTCATTGAAGAAGGTTGTGTTGTCGCATGTGTTGCAGGGCTCTGCTTTAAATGACAACTGAATACTCTAATATCCTTAGAATCTTATGCAAAAAACCTTGCATTTAACTATAGAGTTGGTGGTAAGTTTTTAAAAAGGGTTTGTGATATAATGTGCCTTCTTTGTTGAACCGAATAACATTTTTTTTTCATTTTTAATAAAGGTAATATTAATCAAAACATTTTTTTAAGTAAATTTTTTTGCTAAAACTAAAAGATGTAAAATTTACTTATACTATATAACTATATCAAAAACTTTCACATCATTGGTTAAAGATTAAGTAATAAAACTCTTGCAAAATTAATATTTTTACACTAAAAAGCTTTAAATGAGAAATACAGTTCAATAAAAATTATATTAAGGGTCCTCATGTAAACGCTTAAAAGCCTCGCAAACTGTGCAATCTGTGCATTTTTACACTCTCGCAAATGAAATGTCAAAAAATGTAAGGAAATTCGTTTGCACAACTCCGATAAGTTTGCGCGACAATTTAGACTCGCAAACTTGAATTTATTGTGCATTTGATGAATCAGCTGCTTTTGTTTACTTTTATTTATAAGAAATAAAAATCAAATAAAATATAAAAATTTTGTGCATGTGAAAATTGTGTAACTTTGGAACAGAATGATTGTATTAAATGGCATTGTGTATGAAAATATTAACTAACAGCTAGAATATAAACAAAATCTTCCAAACTATATATACCACCATTTGTTCCAAAGATTTAGTTTTCATTCAACATTTCTAGAATTTAAAATTATACAATTTGAAAAACTTTTTTTAAAGCTTTTGTTGAATTTATTTTTATTTGACATTTTTATCAAATAGAGAGAAATTTAATGTATAAACTTGCACAACATTTAAGAGGTGGGTTCATGAAACACGTCGCGCAAATTTGCGGAATTGAACAAATTGGAAACTTAAGCGTTTAAATGAGTACCCTTATTATTCTTATTTAGTTAGCATGTCTATGAATAACTCTACATCTCAATAATGAAATAATTGAATATTTTTATTAGTAATAAATAAATACATAAATGGAAAAATTCAAATGAAATATTAAAATGTTTCAAGCTTTATAATAAAATATTGCGCATCTATGTTTATCTAAAGTTATCAATTAATAAATTTTATTTGTTTTTAGCGTATTAATGCTTTTAGATTTGCACTGCATGCTGATTCGTCCGCCTATTTAAAATCGTGTTCTTGCATATTTTTACAGCATTATTTTTTGTAATTCCATAGAGTTTATTTAGTGCACTATATTTTACAGAGTATTCACTGGCAAATATGTTAATTAAAGTCGTGATAAAATGTATAATACAGGGGTTTATTGCAACTGCTGCTGGTAGAAATACTGTAAACCTAATGTGTTTACGGACATAAGTGATGGTCGATTTATTGTAGCCATTAGTGCAAAAATTTGTAAGTCTAAACAAGCTGAATTATGAATGGATATTTAGATGGCAGAGTCTGATGAATCTAGTTGATTACTAAAATAACTACTGTAGTTAATAATGAGCTTTTTAAAAATGTAAAAAATTAAATTTTTTTTTTTTAGAAAAATGTAAGACACTTTTTGGTAAGAGCAATAGGTAATAAGTTAAGTTGTTAAAAAAACCTGTTTGGCCAAAATGACAACTCATAGAGTTCTCGACCGATCTTGTTGAAAAATTGTGTCTGAATTACTATCCAATAGGACTAACCTTTGTGCAAATTTAAAGATGGGAAGCTTAATGAAAGACCTTTTTGTTAAAATAAAAAAAAATAATAATACTGCTTATTAAAAACCCAAAAATCGGTCCTCTAAAAAAAGTTGATTTTTTGTGTACACTAATGCTAATCGATTCGAAATGAGTTTTTCTTCATTGAAATAAATTCGATGTATGCATAGAAGCATTCATGAGTTCAATATTTTTGCTTCATTACACCCTCTTTGGGAATAAACATCGCCTGAAGTCAAAACAGTACTCTCTAACTGTATAAAGCAAACACTTTGATTTAGTAAATGTTAGTATTTAATATGTTTTAGAAATCCTCATAAAATCTAATTTCAATTTTAGTTTATTACATTCTAATAATACTCTTACTTTTAGCATCATACAGCCCTTGGAAGTGTTATTGATGCATAAGTTTAAACATTTTATACTTAAATTTTACAATCTTCCAATTCCCTAATAAATACTTAAACAATCTCAACATGAATATATGTGGAAAATTTATGCATACTAAAACAAATCGCAACGTATAAATACATTTGTACAACTCAAATAAATACACACACACATTTCTACAATTTGTGTGATTTTGCACACAAACACTTGCATTTAAACTCTGAAACATACTCGCAGATAGAGTAAAAGCCTTAAGCTTTATGGATTTACGCGATAAAGCATTGCAGCTATTTTCATATCAGGCAATATATATATGTTAGGGTGGCCCGGTTTGTATGGAGAAAAATAAGGTGTTTGAGTAGATCATTTCTCAATATATTTGTCCTGGAGTCAATAGATTAAAGAATAATTTATCAGGCTTTCTTTGTGATTAACATTTTAAAAGTTGTTGCTTGTTATATGCTTTATCTTTAAACATTTTAAAGCTCAACATAAAAATCATATGAAAAATCAGTATGAAATTCGTCACAACTAATTCCCATATATCAAAATATATATACCCCTTTCACTCCTCTAGGGCAGTGTTTAAAAAGCTACGATAACTAACAAATTTTTAACTGTTGCTACGACTACTACTTCAAAAAAGTGTATGAAGCGGTAGCAGTAGCATTTGTCTTTTTTCGTTTTCTTGTTTTTTTAAAACAACTGCTACCTTCAAAATATAAAGCTCTTAACAGAGCAGTAGTAATAAAACATGAATTGTAAATGGAGTAGTAGCATAAAAATACAAATCATTGCTACTGCTCTATATCGAGTTTTAATTTTTAAGGTAGCAGTAAAGTAGCAGTTGATGCAGCAGTTAAGGTAGCAATAAAAGTAGTCAAAAAAGAAAATCTTCAGTCATAACACCAAAATTGACAGAATTAAACACTGTGTGTTGTTTTTGTTTTGAGACAGTTTGAAAGAATTATTCGATTTTATTCGTCTCAGATGTTCGTGTTGCTAACAGAAAGATCGTGTTTTCTGTGTGTATAACAAAAAAGCCGAACTTTTGTTTACAACACGACCAACTTACACAAATATACATTCACAACAACAACACATAATATACTTTTTTGGCTGAAGATTTTTATTTTTGACTTATTTTATTGCTACCTCAACTGCTACTTCAACTGCTACTTAACTGCTACTTCTTCCACTACCTCAACTGCTACTTCTATTACTACTAAATTTTAAAAGTAGCAGAATTAATAAAAAAACTAATGACTGCTACATCAAAACTTTTTCTTTTTTAAGGTAGCAATAGAAAATAAATTACTCTGCTACTTTTAAATTTTTCTTTTATTAGTACTACTACAACTACTGCTACCAAAATGTGAAGGTAGCAGAAGTAGTAGTAATTATTGACTCCGAGTTTTTATTAATTTTTTAACTAGACTACTTGTGTTTTTTCGTTGCTACTGCTACTTGTAGTCTAGTTTTTTAAACACTGCTCTAGGGAGCATAAGGCCATATATCAAAATAACAATACGGAAGTTTATAATGATTGGCCTATAATTGACGATAGCTACCATATAAGGACCTCTTTCGAAAGTCATTTTGAAATATATTAATATCGATCTAGCAACATGTTGCAATTTTTTTTCAGAAAATTTACAAAAAATTTAAGTATTTTATGGTTTGGAAGACCTCTTGCGAAATACTGACCGAATAATATACAAAATGGTGTAAATTATGCAAATAATAAAAGTCACTTTATCTTTAAAAGTAGAGCTGGTAGGGAAAAACTAATGACGCCATCGTCATCAGCAGATGAAAATACATAAGGATCAGCTATCTTTATTTAAGAAAATTTAAAAAACCTCCATTTTGTTGACCTGTGTTATAAAGGAGGCTATATCAATTGAAAATTGCCGAATTAGATTAGATTAAGCATTTGAAATAAATTGTCTTCTGTTTAGTGTTGGTGTCCGTGCACAGATTTTTTTAAACCTTAGTTTTTCTTCATATTATCAAAATGTAAGTGTTAAAAAATTCTTATTGGTCTTAAATAAATGTTTCTATTATTGTCATTTGAAGACCTTTTACATGATACCAATATTTCATGTTTCTTTTGCGGGAAATATGAAAAAAATCAAATAAATCTTAGAAAGGGAACTTTATATCGTGTTATCCATCTCACTAAATGCTGAACCCATTACAAAAATCTTGAGAAACGGTATGTTAGAGTGAATTTATTTTTTTTTTAAGTTGGGAACATTTACAATTTTTTTTTTGCGGCCACCCTAATATATTTATGTTGTAATGCAACAACTCGTATACAAACGGACGGACAGACATACATTTATAAATACTTTGATACAAACACACTCCTATATGTTTCTAATGTCGTTTGCCAATACAACATAAGCAGAGTAGTAGCTGCAGCAACATCAACAACCAATAACAATAACAATGAGAATATAATTTTAGGCTATAATGTTTGTAATGCTAAATTGCCAGCAGTAGAGAGTGAATAGAGGGATGAGTGAAGAATAAAAATGCAATATGCCTTAAAGTATACTACAAGTTTACAACATGTACTATTTCCAACATTTGTTGGTGTTTGTTTACAAAGCTACGAACGAGTTGAGATGATCATGATGATGCCAATAAAGGTGTTTGTTTCATTCTGAATAATGTTTAGAGATTGCATGTAGAGTTGCTTTAGAAAATCGTATTGATGATACAGCAGTTTCTGGCTGTCGTTTCTTAGATTTTTTTTTGTTTAAAAATTCTGTGTCATGTGTGTAAAATTTACAACTGGTGTGAATTGTGAAAAATACCAGCAGTAAATTTTGATACATCTAACAATTCTAGTTACAACAAACAATAACACACATACACAATTTCTGGCAACTTTTTATATTCTGCTGCTGCATGTAGTTTTGCTAACAATATCGGAAACATTTAACCATATACATATGTATTATACATACACATAAACATGCAGTGTCGAGCAATAAATAATAGTGGCCTTTTTGCTACAGGTAAATATAATTGGCTAATATCACAGAGACTCATAGCGATCTATCTCTATACAAATAAACTAATACGTAGTATGACTAGTACGTACAGTTTTTACAACTTTATCCATATTATTTTACTATAATTTTAATTGAAACATCGATTTTTGTTTTAATGTAAGATATCTCGCTCTAATAACAATAAAATATAAAAAGAAGAAAGAGTACTATATTCGGCCGTGCCGAATCTTAAATACCCTCCACCTAAATATGATGGTATACCAACTGAAATAATATAAAAATTGTCAGAAAGACTAGTTTACGCAGAAGATATTTTATTTCAAATGTACAAAAATTTTTATTTAATTCAACAATTTATAATTTAAATTCCTATTAGAACATATGAAATTTAACAATTTATATACATAATAATTAGTTAATACGTTTGGATCAAAATTTTCCTGTTAACCTCAAGTGAAGAAACAGAGTATAAACAAGTAAGAGTGCTATATTCGGCTATGCCGAATCTTATATACCCTTCACCTTTGTTGTGGATGCATTATTATTTTTTATAATTAGTATATATGTATGTACATTGCCCACTTTCAGCGTACAGCATCCTAAATTTATCAAGAACACAAAAAACAACAACAACGCCAAACGAAACAAAACACCAAAAGAAAAAACAAAATACGCAAGGCAATGAAACCAACACACATCCAAACATACGTTTAATTGTATAAAAAACAACAACAACGCCAAAAGAAACAAAATACGCAAAGCATGCACATTCAACCATACGATTTATTGATTTTTTGTCAAAAAAACCAACACACAACCAAACAAACGTTTAGTTGTATAAAAAACAACAACAACGCCAAAAGAAACAAAAAACAAAAAAAAAACCAAATACACAAAGCTTGCACACCCAAGCATACGTTTTGTTGTTTTTTTGTCAAAGCATGCGTTTTTTGATGAAATTTTCAGAGGTTGTCTCGGATTTTTGCTCATATCTCCGTTATTTATGGACGGATTTTGCTGATTTTAAATAGCAAAATTCTCGAAAGTATGTCTGACAGAATTGTTGAATATTTGGATCCCGGAGATATCTGGGGCCTTCAGAAAATTGATTTCAACAGACAGACGGACAGACAGACAGACAGACAGACAGACAGACAGACAGACAGACAGACAGACAGACAGACAGACAGACAGACAGACAGACAGACAGACAGACAGACAGACAGACAGACAGACAGACAGACAGACAGACAGACAGACAGACAGACAGACAGACAGACAGACAGACAGACAGACAGACAGACAGACAGACAGACAGACAGACAGACAGACAGACAGACAGACAGACAGACAGACAGACAGACAGACAGACAGACAGACAGACAGACAGACAGACAGACAGACAGACAGACAGACAGACAGACAGACAGACAGACAGACAGACAGACAGACAGACAGACAGACAGACAGACAGACAGACAGACTTACAGACAGACAGACAGACAGACAGACAGACAGACAGACAGACAGACTTACAGACAGACAGACAGACAGACAGACAGACAGACAGACAGACAGACAGACAGACAGACAGACAGACAGACAGACAGACAGACAGACAGACAGACAGACAGACAGACAGACAGACAGACAGACAGACAGACAGACAGACAGACAGACAGACAGACAGACAGACAGACAGACAGACAGACAGACAGACAGACAGACAGACAGACAGACAGACAGACAGACAGACAGACAGACAGACAGACAGACAGACAGACAGACAGACAGACAGACAGACAGACAGACAGACAGACAGACAGACAGACAGACAGACAGACAGACAGACAGACAGACAGACAGACAGACAGACAGACAGACAGACAGACAGACAGACAGACAGACAGACAGACAGACAGACAGACAGACAGACAGACAGACAGACAGACAGACAGACAGACAGACAGACAGACAGACAGACAGACAGACAGACAGACAGACAGACAGACAGACAGACAGACAGACAGACAGACAGACAGACAGACAGACAGACAGACAGACAGACAGACAGACAGACAGACAGACAGACAGACAGACAGACAGACAGACAGACAGACAGACAGACAGACAGACAGACAGACAGACAGACAGACAGACAGACAGACAGACAGACAGACAGACAGACAGACAGACAGACAGACAGACAGACAGACAGACAGACAGACAGACAGACAGACAGACAGACAGACAGACAGACAGACAGACAGACAGACAGACAGACAGACAGACAGACAGACAGACAGACAGACAGACAGACAGACAGACAGACAGACAGACAGACAGACAGACAGACAGACAGACAGACAGACAGACAGACAGACAGACAGACAGACAGACAGACAGACAGACAGACAGACAGACAGACAGACAGACAGACAGACAGACAGACAGACAGACAGACAGACAGACAGACAGACAGACAGACAGACAGACAGACAGACAGACAGACAGACAGACAGACAGACAGACAGACAGACAGACAGACAGACAGACAGACAGACAGACAGACAGACAGACAGACAGACAGACAGACAGACAGACAGACAGACAGACAGACAGACAGACAGACAGACAGACAGACAGACAGATAGACAGACAGACAGACAGACAGACAGACAGACAGACAGACAGACAGACAGACAGACAGACAGACAGACAGACAGACAGACAGACAGACAGACAGACAGACAGACAGACAGACAGACAGACAGACAGACAGACAGACAGACAGACAGACAGACAGACAGACAGACAGACAGACAGACAGACAGACAGACAGACAGACAGACAGACAGACAGACAGACAGACAGACAGACAGACAGACAGACAGACAGACAGACAGACAGACAGACAGACAGACAGACAGACAGACAGACAGACAGACAGACAGACAGACAGACAGACAGACAGACAGACAGACAGACAGACAGACAGACAGACAGACAGACAGACAGACAGACAGACAGACAGACAGACAGACAGACAGACAGACAGACAGACAGACAGACAGACAGACAGACAGACAGACAGACAGACAGACAGACAGACAGACAGACAGACAGACAGACAGACAGACAGACAGACAGACAGACAGACAGACAGACAGACAGACAGACAGACAGACAGACAGACAGACAGACAGACAGACAGACAGACAGACAGACAGACAGACAGACAGACAGACAGACAGACAGACAGACAGACAGACAGACAGACAGACAGACAGACAGACAGACAGACAGACAGACAGACAGACAGACAGACAGACAGACAGACAGACAGACAGACAGACAGACAGACAGACAGACAGACAGACAGACAGACAGACAGACAGACAGACAGACAGACAGACAGACAGACAGACAGACAGACAGACAGACAGACAGACAGACAGACAGACAGACAGACAGACAGACAGACAGACAGACAGACAGACAGACAGACAGACAGACAGACAGACAGACAGACAGACAGACAGACAGACAGACAGACAGACAGACAGACAGACAGACAGACAGACAGACAGACAGACAGACAGACAGACAGACAGACAGACAGACAGACAGACAGACAGACAGACAGACAGACAGACAGACAGACAGACAGACAGACAGACAGACAGACAGACAGACAGACAGACAGACAGACAGACAGACAGACAGACAGACAGACAGACAGACAGACAGACAGACAGACAGACAGACAGACAGACAGACAGACAGACAGACAGACAGACAGACAGACAGACAGACAGACAGACAGACAGACAGACAGACAGACAGACAGACAGACAGACAGACAGACAGACAGACAGACAGACAGACAGACAGACAGACAGACAGACAGACAGACAGACAGACAGACATACAGACATACATACAGACAGACAGACAGACAGACAGACAGACAGACAGACAGACAGACAGACAGACAGACAGACAGACAGACAGACAGACAGACAGACAGACAGACAGACAGACAGACAGACAGACATACAGACATACAGACAGACAGACAGACAGACAGACAGACAGACAGACAGACAGACAGACAGACAGACAGACAGACAGACAGACAGACAGACAGACAGACAGACAGACAGACAGACAGACAGACAGACAGACAGACAGACAGACAGACAGACAGACAGACAGACAGACAGACAGACAGACAGACAGACAGACAGACAGACAGACAGACAGACAGACAGACAGACAGACAGACAGACAGACAGACAGACAGACAGACAGACAGACAGACAGACAGACAGACAGACAGACAGACAGACAGACAGACAGACAGACAGACAGACAGACAGACAGACAGACAGACAGACAGACAGACAGACAGACAGACAGACAGACAGACAGACAGACAGACAGACAGACAGACAGACAGACAGACAGACAGACAGACAGACAGACAGACAGACAGACAGACAGACAGACAGACAGACAGACAGACAGACAGACAGACAGACAGACAGACAGACAGACAGACAGACAGACAGACAGACAGACAGACAGACAGACAGACAGACAGACAGACAGACAGACAGACAGACAGACAGACAGACAGACAGACAGACAGACAGACAGACAGACAGACAGACAGACAGACAGACAGACAGACAGACAGACAGACAGACAGACAGACAGACAGACAGACAGACAGACAGACAGACAGACAGACAGACAGACAGACAGACAGACAGACAGACAGACAGACTGACAGGCGGACATGGCTCAATTGACTTAGAATTTCATAAGGATTAATAATATGTATATTTTGTTGGGTCTCAGATGAGTATTTCTCAGTGTTACACATGGAATGACAAACTTATATATACCCTCATTCACCACTTATGGTGGTGGTGGGTATAACAAAATATTTTTAATCGTTTAGTCGTTGATACTTAAGGCCGACCAAAATAAAAATTAAAATGTACACTCCCTGCCACATGAATAGGACCCCCTAACACAATTTTTTCAAAAGGTTATTGCTTCTACAAACAAAAATTAACTTAATTTTTATTTATAAATTATTATAAATTGGTTCAATATATACACTGGTTTTGTTTTTATAAAAAATTTTGTAATCGAGCGAAATGGTCGACCAAGCCACTTTTATGCTTTCAGTAAGTTAATCTTTGGTAGCATACTGCTTTCCAGAAGCGTACACTTTACAAGCTAGCCATTCTTAAACATTTTCAATGATGTTAAGGTCCGGCGAGTTGTTGTCAATCGAACAAATTAACATTTTGATCGCGTGGCCGTGACTTTACCACCCGGGTAGTATGAATTGGGGCATTGTCCACTGTAAGCTTCCAAAAATGTTCTGAAAGTGAGGAAACGCTTTTTGTAGCACTCCAATACAGCAGTTAGCGTTCATGGTGCTGGACACAAATTTTAGTTCTCAGGTACCATAATAGGATATGGCTCCCCACACCATAACCCCTACCCACTCTGCTTTGCAAAAGATCCAATTGATGATCCTCTTTTCGGAGATCGTGAAAATAATTGAAGCTATCAGGTCCTTCAAAATTATTATTTTTTTTTTCATCTGAAAAAGGACACGGTGCCACTCATGTGAATTCGACAAAAACCCAAGCGCATATTTTTTTTCGAGCATCGTTAAGTGGTGGTTGTTTCTTTAATCGCTTCAGGTGTTCAGCCCTTGATATTATACGCTGCGCTGTTCTTACGCTTGCCGAAGCACCAGTTTTAGCTGTAAATTGTGCAGACTTGTCGTTTATCAGTTGCGGAAACTTCTTTTGATTCGTTTAGCTATTTTGAGGATCGATTGTCCATATTCCTTTTAAATTTTTATTTTTTCATTAAAATAACGAAAAATAAATTTAAAACGGGGGTCCTAATAGAGTGACGCAAAAAATATAGACAATTTTGGTCAATCACAAAACAAAATATAACGGGACTTTTCCAGAACACATATTTGATCTCAGAGCAAGTAATCATATACACCTTTAAAACACAAAACAAACCACCAATAATTGTTTGCAAATATCGGAGTGAATTGCAGTTGCACAAAGTACAAAGGGGAGGGGGTCCTATTCATGTGGCAGGGAGTGTAAAAGTAAGATTACTGATTATACGACATACATATAGTTAGTAAGAAAAAAATTTACAAAATTAACAATTTTTTGTTCGTACAATTTTAAGTCAAAAAAATATTTTTTATTTCACCCACTTACTATTAACTTATATTGATACTCACTGTATATACACTTATAGTAAATAGTTTATGTAACTGGCATTTCACAACAAAGAACCCTTTACATGAATATATGTATGTGTATTTTTTTAAAACCTTTAGAAACAAAAAATACAAACGTATAAACAAAATTATGGTGTGACAAAAAATACTAAAATAAATTTTTACAACCAACTACAGATACGACAAACAATTTTGGTATTTATTTGTTGATTTTTTTTTATCGAAAACTATAAAATATTTATATATTTTTTTTACATGTGTTTGTATGTGGACATAAGTGTATGTCAGTTGCTTAAATAATGCACACACTTTAAACAAAAACTGTAAATTCCAGAATTGTTGTATAAAAGTTAAGCTCTAAAACAACCTAGAGAATTTTTTATATTCTTATGAGGCGGGGACAAAGGAATTTCGCAATAGGTTTAGGAATTTGAAAAATAAAACTATTATGGATAAAGAAAGACATTTGTATTTTCCAGAGATATCAGCAAACGCTAAAATAAGTTTATAAACTATCATCACTATTTCTTATTAATTCAACATAAATTATTATATCTAGAATACGAAACAACTTTTATTTAAACCCAATAACATGCTCAGTAAATTCGGTTTAATCACAATTCGATTTAATTCTAATTTTTTTTTTTATAAAGTGACATTGTGTCAACAGCGCATACACTTCATGTCATTTCATTACACTCATCAAATGGAAAGCTATCCATCCATCCATCCATTCAACCATCCAGCCATCCATCTATCAAGTGATAAAATCACTAACGTTGCTACTTGTGGACGACAATACACACCCTCCCGTACATATAGTCACATACATCTACAAATATATTGTTACAAAAACTTACAAAACGCATATATATCCTATATAAATCGTATTAAATATTGAAACTTACAATAAAAAAAAAATACGAAAAAATACGCACACATACAAACAATCAAATTTACACCAACACACCCACACATAAACTCCCATAAACACTTACATTTTGTATCATACGTGAATTTGAGTTAAAAACTGGGTGTCAGTGATAAATGTCAAATCAAAATATATAAAACAAAAAAAAAAAACAACAAGTTAGAGTACTATATTCGGCTATGCCGAATGTTAAATACCCTCCACCTAAAGATGATGAAAATTATAGAAATTGCATTGGTATAAACACTCTAATTCCATGTGGAGCTGTCGGACGTGACCCCAGGTGGCGGATAGGTGCAGGCCCTGCAGATATGCAAGGTAGGTGAGAAACCAAATATCACCCGCGGATGAAAACAGACACCCATACTGAAAATCCATGTGATGATTGCCTCAGAATGAGCGACCACTGGTGGGCGTCTGTTCCTCATATTAGAGGCGGCCTTAAGAACATACATGCAAGTCTGGTTGCGGAAAGCTATCAGCCACAGCTTCAGAATAGGGTACGACAGACCAATTATCTGCCTATCTGAATATTATATTGATTAACGAAACTACAACAAGAGAAAATGAAAATAATGAACGAACTCGGACAACGAACTTTGGCACACGAAACAGGATATGCATTGGACATTGAAATGTTAGAACGTTAAAATTAATGTGAGTAGAAGGTGGCGTTCTTCCCTGTGCGACGTACATACGAAAAGGGGAGCTTATATTGATTCGAACCATGAACTTGTGGTTGCATATGTGAAGCTAAAACTCAGGTCCCAAAAGACAAACAACAAGGATAGTAGAAAAAACTTTAAGCTTGCCAAGCTAAAGGATCGAGAAGTTAGTGAACAAATGAAATTAATGTACATTGAAAGAATAATCAATAACGAAGAGCAATCGTGGAAAAATACGTGCAATATCATGAATCAAATACAAATGGCCAACAACCTACAAATCGAGCAACAATATGCAGATGTGACAGCATAGGTAAAGAGAGCAGATGAAGCCGAAAAGGCAGCAGGTTCAAACTACACTAGGGAACCGGTTTAACCGCTTTTTTCGAAGTCGATTAACCGAAAACCCGATTTTTTAAAAAAGGCCAATTTTCGGTTAACCGATAAACCGGTTTTTAAAAAGTCGGTTTTTATTAACACTATATTAGCCACAATAATACTTAAAAGGTTGGAAACTGTAGAGGCTGTCCAGCCTTATTAGAGACAGACAGGCTGGGTTTCGCCAACATCACATATGTGTCGATCAGGTAAATACACTTCGTATAATTGTTGAACTGCGGATCGAATGGAAGTCACCACTGTACCTGATTATCATTGACTTTAAAAAAGGGTTCGATGCAGGCAATAGAAACGTTATATGGTTAGCTCTTAATAGGAAAGAAGTGACAAATAAAATAATACATGTACACCAAAGCGGAACTGCAGGTTCTACACAATAGGACAACTATTGATACGTTCACGACCAATTTGGGTGTCCGACAGGGCAGTCATCTGTCGCCGCTACTCTTTGCAGTGGTAATGAACTGTTTTATGGAGAAACTGTGCAAGAAAAAAAGGGGTATTGCGTGGAGTTTTCAAAGAAATCTGGAAGGTTTAGAATATGCAGATGATATTTCCCTTCCTTTACATAAACTTTCAGACATGCAAGATAAAACAAACGATCTTGTGAAGGTAGAATGAAGAGTTGGCTTAGAAATAAACATGAACAAAGACTAATGCCATGCGCCTACACAATGGCAGCACTGCCCATTTCACCATCGACAATCACCGAATAGAATACGTTGACTGCTTCTGCTACTTAGGGCAAAATGTTGTCCAGCGGTGGCATTAATGAGGACATCACGAATAGTCTCAATAATGCAAGTAGTGCATTTGGCAGAATAAAATATATAAGATCCGTATTTTCAACGCATCTGTCAAGTCAACCCTTTTATCAGGAAGCGGCTACAAGTTTCTATATATAAAAGCCTTCGAAATATATGTAGCATATACTGGCCCAACACAATAACAAACGAAAACCTCTGGAATTTGGCCAAAGAAGAGCCCATACACATACTGATAAAACCAGGATGGCGCACAGAGGGATGGCTTCATACATTTTTTGGCAAAAATTATAAGGAGTGGTCGTAGAGCGCTGAACTTTGGCACCGAGAATTATATGGACCAAACTAAGAAAAAAATTAAATTTTATCAAAATCGACCCCGCCCAAGGCCCACTTCCCATACAGTCCAAATCGATTTTTTCGCATAAAATTTTTCCTATCCAAGTAAAAGTCTAAAAAGTTGGCACATATATTTACGAAAACAAAATAAGAACGAATGCCGAGTTTCAATAAAATGGGCCATGCCCACCGCCCACGAAACCCACACATAGATACGAATTTTTTGGATATTTCGTTTATTATTCGACAAAAAATGCTAAGTTTTCATCCTGTACCAAAAACTTCCGAAAACTATTCCTTTCATTTTATTAAAAAAACAGCTTGGGGAAAGTGGGGCTACATTTTTTTTCCATGGAAAATCAAAAATAAAATAATTTTTAGAGACTTATAGATTTGGGCATACATAATTTTTTTTTATTGATGGAGAAATGTTATATTTTTCAAATATGTTAAAGGTAAATGGTATTATTAGGAAAATTATACACATATAAACCACTGAATTGCGTGAAAATATAAGTAAATTATTGCTTAACACCCTTGCATGGACTTTTCTTAAATTTTTTAAAAATAAAATTTAATTTTTTCATCTTTAAACATTTCTCTACAAAACCGCATCATTTGATTTTTGAAATTGAGTGTTTGAAAAATTGACTTTTTGACACCAAAATCCCTCTGAAATAATTTGTGCGCAAGGGCTGCTCAAACAGTATTCCGGAGACAATGGATGGTTGAAATCATTGACCGATATGGCTCATTTTCAAAACCAAACAAACATTGGTTTATTTGTGAAAAATTTCAGCCACAGCCAGCTAGCTAGTTTCGTTTGGTCTCTATCGTGTTTTCAACAGACAGACAGATGGACGGACTTACATAGCTAGATCGTCTTAGAATCGTATGAGGACCCACGGTATATATACATTTTGGTTCTATGACCAATATTTTGATATGTTACAAATGGAATGACAAAATCAATTTCACCACCATATATTGATGGTGAGTATAAAAATACAAAAAATTCTGTGAAACGAAAAATATTAAAAGAAGAGTACACTTGGACAGATAAGTGATCACACAGACAAAAGTACAAAAATAAAAAGAGATCGATTGACATAATACAACAGAGACAACAAAATTATGTTCACACTATTCATCACAGTGACATACACTCACTCAAATATTCACACGTCAATACTGTACACACATAAGCATACGAAGTGATGATAGTTTGGCAGCTAAAGAATGACAGCGAATTGAGATTCAAATGTGTGCAAGTGAGTGTGTGTATTAAAATATGATACATATTTAGTTGTTTATTAAAAGCTATTCACTTAACTTAAGTAATAAATTTGAAAATTGTTTTTCTAGATAAGAATTTTAATGCAATTGAATTTTTTAAACGCTTTTTTTAAATGCGCCTCCTTTAATTTTTTTTTTATAATATTTAGAAAATACAGAATTGTTGAGTCAAATACAAATTTTAAATTTTTCGTCCCTCAAAAATGTGAAAACATGTCATACAGTGAGCGATACAACCAATTTACTGAGAGAAACATTTGGCGAACGAATAACTTCAAGAAATGGACCTGTTAACTGGTCACTTCATTCATGTAATTTTACGCTATTCGATTATTTTCTCTGGGGATATGTAAAGTTACAGGGCAATGCATATAATCCAGAAACGATTGAGCACATGGAAGCGAATATTCGACTTATTATTGTTGAAATACAGCCTGATTTGTATCTTTAAAATATAGTAGAAACAATTTGATCTACATTCCGAAGTAATTTTTTTTTGTTTAGATAAGTTAATTTTTGGTCTTACAACAAAAATTTTAAGTCAATATCTCAATTAAATTCAAAAGTATACAACTTTGAAACTGCGTCCTTAAAAAATATTTCACTTTTTCATACTAAAAAATACTTCGTGCAATAGTGCAATATTTTTGAAAGACTGAGTTTCAAGGAATACAATTGCGATATTGACTTGAATATTTTTACAAAAAATGGACCAAGGTATGGCCACATTTTAAAAATTCCAAAAATATGTATAAAATCGTAAATTATTTACAACTTTGGTATTTTTTGATTTTCTCGAAAGTGGCGTCAAATTGACCCCTAAAGACAGGAGCAAGAGGATTAAGATATTCCACAAAAATTATCCTCATAAGATTCCACCATATAACTCTGACAATATGAATTATTTCAGACATTACCTTAAAATTTTTTTTAATTTAGTATCATGCTCCCTCGATCAAAAAAATTAAAACTTTGACCCACTGTAAAAAAAATTCAGACCAGCTGAACTATAATTTTATTCTACAAAAACAATCAATCGAAAAGTCTCAATTTGTTGAACAGTGTAATTATAAATGACTTAAATATGAAAAAAAATAAAACAACCAAGACAAATTTAGAGACATTTATTGTGAAGTACACAAGCAAGTTATAGATTCTGTAATTTGTTTACATTGCGAAATAAAGATATCTAATGATTTTGGAGACTCTTAAGAATGTAAATTTATTAAGTTCAAATTTATCAACCAAAGCTAAAATTGTAAAAGTAATCATTATATCACAATATGTTGTTCTCAGATTATGATATCCACAAGCCGAGATCAAGAACATATTATGGTTAACACATCATATAAATAATTACTGTGACTATAATATTGTTAAAAAACTTGTAAAAATTTTTAAATGGTTACAGTAAACATGCACAACTAAATTTTTTTTCTGCGTGTAGTTTCTTAATGAACAATCTAAACAGCTAATTAAATAATGACAGTTTCATGAAAGTAACCAAAAATAAAGACAATTTAACATTAAGGTAATAATTTTAATTTCAAAGCTTTAAATGTTCTTAATTATCATTTCCATTTTTCCAAAAACGCCTCTGATTTCAAGAGAATTTTCGGTAACAGCCGCATTAGTGAGAAATGCACAATGGCAGCTGTAACAGCATTAACTGCTTGCTGTTGCCATTTTCGGACTTGACAAAAGTAATTGGCTTGGGACCAAGCATTCATCACGTTGGCTTCTGCACAAGTATGCATGCATAAATGTGTATGTATTGGTTTGTTTGTTTACTAATACAACTAAAACTCTACATTTGCCCTCAAAAGACAAAAACAAAATTGGGAAAAAAATGCATGCACAGAAACGAAAACAACTAAATGTGTAGAACAAAAAAAAAAAATGAAAACGAAAAGAGAGCCATATTTGTTTGGGTGTTCGTATAGTGTTTTCAGTTGGTGAATAAGTGCAGTTTTCCAGAACACTTTGTACATTGCCTCAGGGAGTGCAGTGAACAATACTGTGTACACCAACAAATACAAGTGCATTGGCGTAACAAATAACAACGCAACTACATACATACTAGAAGACCACTGCTGACTTTAAACATTACAGTTGGAGGCAAAATGGAAGTTGTGCCAAAGTTAAATCGTTTTAAATTGGTAAGTTTTATTGCATCTTTTTAGAAGAAAGATAATAACAAACCAAGCTAATATTAAGGTCGCCGATAAAAAAAACATTCTGCGCCCTACAATTTTGTTCGAATAAGATGGAAAAAAGAGATATTGAGATAACTTTTAATACAATTATTTATATTATTGTTGACAACCTCAAAATGTACGAAAGCTGAAGTAAAATAATAATTATTCTACATGCCAAAGTATCCTGACTGGTTTAGAGTTCCTTTTTTTTGTAAAATATCTCCATATATACATTACTGATGCACCACTGAAACAATTGTGAGTTATTGGAAGATTCATATGGGCAATTCCACGAGAATGAAATTGAAATTTTTATTCAAAATTATTTGACTAGAATAAAACACTAAAATGTTAATATGTCAAGATATTTAGAGCTTATTACAACATTTTAAGGAGAAAATAATAGTTTAACCCTAACCATACTGACAACATTTACACACGTAGACTCCTGACAAGAGTACCGGGGTACCCATGTGTTATTTAAATTATTGATTTCAATGGAAAAACTTGATGGAATTTTTCTTGTCATGAATAGTGACAGCGATGAACTTCCTTCAATTCTTTACTGAAATTACAGTCATCCTTTGTATAAAGCATCGTTAATTGTGAATATATTTCAGCAAATTTCGTCTATGTTTACGTTTACTATGATAGCAGGAATATTTTGATGCAGAATCTACGTTTAAATACCGAATTGAAATGTGACAGCAGACGAACAGTTATTTCCATTTAGAGGTAGAACCAGATTCACTCAATATATTGCCTCAAAGCCATCTAAATACATAAAGAAATAAAATATTTTAGTTGAGTAAAACTGACAACAGCTATCCTTTTACACAGGCAAGACACCTGGTGGTCAGCGACAGGTAAATGTAGGAGAAAACATCGTTCTAGAACTGATCGATTTCTACAATCAATCTGGAATACTGTAACAATAGACAATATTTTACCTCACCCCTTTGACCAAGTTAGAGGAATAAGTCTCGTCGGTACCTTCGGCAAAACAAAGCCTATATTCCAAAGAATATAGGAACTCTTGTCTATTGCGACCAAGAATATGAAGTGTGTTTTCTTTCTTTCTTTCAACAATGCATTATAATCGAGGGGAGCTAATTATTATTGGAAACAAGGCGGAGTGGATCTTATGGATCCACTGGTTTAGACACCACCACCAAACGCAAAACAAATAGAGGACATTGGCTGTTTGATTGCATTTTGTGTATACTCCAGCCTCAATCAATGCGCCCAAAAAAACGAAGCTCTCGTCGAGGATTTTTGACATCATTAGTCATGGAGAGCCAATAATAATGAAATACGCTAAAGTTCGGGAAGCTCTAGAGCTCTTAGCAAATAAAACCTTAGGGATGGTTGCCAGGATGATGCAGTACCATCGGTTACAAATAATCGATATAAAACTGTACGTTTGCCAATAAAGGGTCGATGCTACCTTTGTGTGACTACAATACACAATACGCATAGTAAAAATATTGCTCCACTGTGTACTAGATGTTAATTGTTTTTCTTTTTTTTTCTTTTATGTAACAATATGTAACGACAAAAGTCGTTAAACTCGTTTTTGTCCACATCGAATTTTATTTTATTTTTTTTTTTATTATTTCTAAGTGAATTGTATTTATTTTATGTTTTGCTTAAATGAAATACTTATTTTATTTGTTTTATATAAATGATTTGAATTTAACGTTTTTATTTGTATAAGTACGCCACCTGTTGGTAAATCAGAGAGTCAATTTAATATTACACCAAAATACAACCATGTTGAATGTAATAAAAGTACCATAGTACAATCGTTACCAACGATGGTTGTAGTAACTTAGCTGTCCGACACGGGTATAAAAGAAGGCACACTGTGAAATTGAAGTCAGTCTGCCAGCAGGAGGCCAAGCGGTAAGAACCAACTAATTGGTTAGCTTTAAAAGGCAACTAGTGGGAAACCAGTGGTACATCCAGAGGTTATACCTCTACCTTGTAACACTCTTGTCCGACACTTACGACGTTAGCGACGTGGTGTAAACAAGTCCCAATAGAGGCATTTTAAGACTAATTGGCTATTCTAATAGGCACTAGTGGGAAACCAGTGGTACATCCATAGGTTATACCTCTACTTTGTAACACTCTTGTCCGACACCTACGACGTTAGCGTCGTGGTGTAGGCAAGTCCCAATAGTAGCTTATTGATCTAGCTCACCAGGGTACAACTAATTGGCTATTCTAAGAGGCACTAGTGGGAAACCAGTGGTACATCCAGAGGTTATACCTCTATCTTGTGACACTCTTGTCCGACACCTACGACGTTAGCGACGTGGTGTAGGCAAGTCCCAATAGTCGCTTGTTACTTTAGCCCAACAGCGTCGTCGTCAGCAGATTTTATCTCAGCATGACTGACTAGTTGCTACCTTGCTTCCCGTGGCTCCACCCAGACAGTTGGCGTTACTCTCTAGATTGAGTTTTTGTGTTATTTGTAAAATTAAAATAAAGTGATACGTATTATAACGTTTAAGAGAACTGCGTCTTTTATTCTCTTTACTGAGACGACATAGGAGAACTTCTCTTCAATCAAGACAACAATACGACCCTGGACTCCGCTGAGACTACTCCAGCAACCAGCGGAAAAACGTGTCGTTACAAATATTAGTACAAAGTTTGATCTTTTTATTTCTGAATAACCAATAAACATAAAAATACTATAATTTTTACTTTTTTCATACAAAATGTAAAAAGATATATGAGGGTACCCGGGTACCCTTATCAAGAGGGAAAGGAATATGTGACTTTGGGTGGGAGTCAATCCGAACGAATCAAGATTACTTTGGATGGCAAAAAACGTTAGAAAATGGTTATCTGAAAGAACTTGCGGAACATCAAATATGTATTTTACTATGTTTAAGAGAAATTTGATTTTAAACTGACTATATTTATTTTTTAAATTTAATTGGTATGTTTTAGGCTGAGAATGCGGCGAAAACTAAGCTCCCAACTAGCATGTATTATGAAATGAATTTGACTCTGATTGGTTTTTTGCTATTATCAAATTGTTTATTGAAACCGAATACATGTATATATTTTAGTTTTTTTATAATTATCAGAGTTCGTTTGTGATCAGGTCACTCCATTTTATTTTCGGGTATCATCATTTTTCTGAAGGTTTTTGCGTAAATAAAAATAATGACGTCCTCATTTTAGAAAATTTTCGCTCCTTGTGGTGATTCAACGCACCTAAAGAGCACATTTTTCTGTTGAGCAAAAACGGTTGAATATATAGCAAATCTGATTTCACCAGTCGATAATGCATCGAAAATTGATACAATTGATGTTTTTTGAATCCACAAAGATAGTTCCAAAAACCCACAACAGGCGGTCCAAATCACATAAAAAAAATAAACAAAAAAAATTTTAGATTTTTTAAACATGCACGATAAAAAGGCACTTTAAGCTTAGCAAAACGGCACCAATATTTCCTTTCTATCCTAAACATTTCTTTCGAATAATTGAAGAAATAGCTATCTAAACAATTTTTGGGACACATTTTGCTAAGAACAGTAGGTAATAAATAGTGTTTATAAAAAACCGGTTTGCCGGTTAACCGAAAATTGTCCTTTTTTTAGAAAACCGGGTTTTCGGTTAATCGACATCGAAAAAATCCGGTTAACCGTCATATATATATTAGAGTGACAATCAGTTGTATGGAAAAAATTTTTTGTTAATATTCCGGGTGGAATATTGTGACACTAGGCCTAAAAGTTAAGTACTGAAAATTTGAGGCAAATCGGTCAACGATTTCTGGACGCGCATCGAGGTCAAATTTGAGATATATGCAAAATTTTACTATTTATATGGAATAAATAGGTGAAACTCGTTAAATTTCTACATTGTTTTCTAGAAATGTATAGATTTATTTATATTAATGAATATTACATTAAAAATTTTTTTTTGGAAGTTAACCCTGTATCTCCTTTGGGTCAAAATGACCCAAAAACTGTGTTATCGCCAAAATTCGGAAAAAATTAAAATTTTTCAAATATTTTAAAAATTTTGCTACTAAATAAATACTTTTGCAATTGAATGCAAAAGAATCGAAATGTGTACGTAATTATCGTTGTAATGAGATATAAATGACAAAATTTGGTTAAAAAATGTTAAAGTTATTACAAATTCGCCAGACCCTTAACGTGTTTCAAGCCACTTGAACAAAAAATTTAGGAAAAAAAATTAACATATTTCGAGAAAAATTAAAATAAAAGCTAATTTTTATTTAAAATATATCCGTATTTACTTGTGTATGAGTTTTTGTCTTCGTAGAATACCGTTAACCTATTCGCAGGTATGGCCAACAAAATTATTTTTTTTAACGGCTGTTAAGAATCTCCATTTTTAAATTTTTAAAAATTTTGTTAAACAAATTCCAGAGTTTTTCGATCATCACATTGGGATTTATTGAGATCATAATAGGGAATAAAAAGATGAAAAATTTATATCAATACCTCTTACAGTTTTTCCGTACCTGCGATTTAAATTTTGCGATTTTCAAGAAAAACTAATTTTTTGTCCATATTTTGGCGAATGAACCCAATTTCCTTACTGTTACAAATTTTAAGTAAAACCTATTCATAATATTATAGTCCTGGTAATTTTTAATATGGTCTGAAAGTTTTACTAAAATCGGAAAACGTTAACCTTTAAATCGTGAAGGTCAAATTTCTAATGAAAAGATAGCGAAATGTTATATATTTTGGGCCGATTTTAATGAAACTTGAGGAAAGTATACATTGGGGTCTAGCATTTACAACAATAGTGCAAAAATGGATTTTAACCTTTAAGAGCACTTGGGGTCAAAATGGCTGTGTTTTTCGAGATTTTAAAAGTTGAGGGTCATTTGGACCCCAAGTGCGACTAAGGGTTAACTTCCATTTTTGTGCTGTTATTTTAAATTTTGGACTTTATATATATTTTTTTTTTCAGTATCTTTTTTCTTTATTGAATCTTTCTTTTTAGAAATTTACAAATAAGTATTCAAATCTTAACCTAAACTAAATATATGAAATTTCTTATTTTTATGAAAAAACTTAAATCTACTTACTATTCTAAAGGGGCTAGCTCAACAATGTGATCATATTCTGAATAGGAACATTTGCAATTAAAATTTTTAGTCAATCTATTTATCTTGACTGCAACCAAATCAATATCCGCAAGTTGATGAGGTCTATCCGTAGGATAACGTCTTGGAAGATTATAAATTAATTTAAGCAATTTATTTTGGAGAATCTGGGGTCTTTTTAAGTGACAATTTGCACTTTTTGACCAAACTGGAACTGCATAAAAAATAACTGCTTGGAATATTGATTTAAAGATTAACATTTTGTTCCCAGAGTTTAAAAAGGAGGTTCTATTTATCAAAGGATAAAGTGTTCTAATTAGTACGTAACATTTATTGACAAAATACGATACGTGATCCCTATATGTTAATTTTGAGTCTAAAACTATTCCTAAATATTTTACATTCTTCATCCATTTGATTTCGGAGTTATTTATAATTATGTTGTTTTGGGGATATACAGCTTTAAAATTTGTTTTTAGTAGTCAGGAATGGTTAATATTAAATAACTTTAAATATGCAAAAGTGCTAAGTTCATTTTATTTTGTAAAAATTTCGAAATTATTATTTCAGTCAAATGGAATTGAGTATAAACACGTTACTAATTATATAATACCTATTTTATTTATTGGTTTATTCATTGAATTTCAAACAAAAAATGTAAATAAATTTTTTAATTAAATATTTGATAATTTTGAAAATTATTATCACTTCGATTTTCTGATTCGAAACAAGTCCCAAAAAGGACCTATAAGATGCAAACGCACTTCTTCTTAATCATACCAAATAATTAATAAAACTCCATTATCAGATTTAAAAAATATTTCAAATCATGGATTTTAAAACGTTTTCTGTCTATCTTGTAATATTTCTGAAAAGGAGTTTGTACACTAAGATAAGGAAATGGATAATAAGATATAATTTTAAAAACAAAACATACAAACAAAACATCAAATTCAATTTAACGTTTGATAAAAACATCACTAATTTTATAATGGATCATAAGTATGATTTTAGCTTAACTTTTAGAATTATGCGTAATTTATTTTGTAAAATACGATTAGTAAACTCATAGTCCTCTACTATTTAGAATCAATGTAATTCTTAAAATATTAATCTAAAGAGGTTTTGTATTGTAAAACTGCAGTTTAGGTTTCAAATCAGACAAATAATTTGTGTACAATGAATATAAAATATGAACAAAAACATGAGATTTATTAATTTTAGTCCCAAATTTTAAAAACCGGTTAACCTAGTGATAAAAACCGGATAAACCGGTTAACCGAAAATCAGCATTTCAAATTAACCGGTTCGAAAAAAACCGAGATTTCGAAGAAAAACCGGTTTTTCGATTAACCGGTATATAAACACTAGTAATAAGTTACATGGATGAGAAAAAACACATGTTTGGCCAAAATGTCAAATTTTGACCCCCTCTAACTCAAAGAGTTCTTGACCGATCTTGCTGCAAATTTCAACCCTATTGGAAGACATCGATTTTAAAAGTTAGTTCACTTGACATGAAATCCCCTGTATTTAATATAAAGTATACGTAACATATGATGAGATAAAAATGCAGCATATGTGACGTATGAATAATATTGAAACAGAACCAAATAATTAAATATTAATCATACGTTTAATTAATAAGCGATCATCATAAAATTAGGTAACATGAATTCCGTATATATATAACTTATTTGGAGCGAAATTTGTGTAGATACCAATATAAAACCGATAAAGTATTGAACCGATTAAGTTCCATTTCGGAAGGACATTTGTATGGGGGTTAGGTGAAATAATGGACCGACTGCACAGTGGTTCCGCCCATAGGCCAAAAATAAATAAAACGATCACAAAATATTTAGACAAAATGCAAACAAATTTTCTCTTAAATATCCAATCTTTTTAATGGCAAACCGGTTTTTACTGGAAATCTAACGGGACTTTTTAAAAATAAAATTGAAAGCATGAGCAAATATTCATTTGCAAAGCGCAGCTGAACGCTGGAAGAATAATTCAAAGCAAAAGTGGACTTCAAAACGGTCTTGCAATTGCGGTAGTCTACAAAATTAAATTATTTTAATGGATTTTGAAGTTAAAGGTATTTATTTTATGTTTAGAAAATAATAAAAACTAACTTGTGTTGTAATTCTTGTGAAATTAATGTTTTAGTTAACCTATATGTTTGTTACTTTTTTTGTAAAACTTCATTATGTTTACTTAAAGTTTTAGTTGTGTTCTCCCAAGATTCCCCCATAGGTTTCTTTTTCATTGTATTAATCTGATTCTTAATATAATAAAAGTGCTGAAGTTAGTTGCAGAAATTTGCGGATGGGCGTGTAATCTGTAATATACTAACCCGCCCTACAGAGGGATGGCTTCATAAATTTTTTTGCAAAAATTATAAGGAGTGGTTGTAGAGCTCTGAAATTTGTCACAGATAATTATATGGACCAAACTAAGAAACAAGTAAAATTTTATCAAAATCGACCACGCCCAACGCCCACTGCCCATACAATCCAAATAGATTTGTTCGCATAAAATTTAGAAATTTGGTACATATATTTTCTGAAACAAAAGAAGAACGTATGCTAAGTTTTATTAAAATCGACCATGCCCACCGCATACCGCCCATGCAATCCAAATGCAATACATTTTTGGGAAAAAATTATAAGGGGTGGTCGTAGAGCATTGAAATTTGGCACCAAGAATTATATGGACTAAATTAAAAAAAAAAAAAATTAAATTTTTTCAAAAAAGTCCACGCTCACTGCCCATACAATCCAAATTTATTTTTTCGCATAAAATTGTTTATATCCAAACAAAAGTCTAGAAATTTGGTACATACATTTATTGAAACCAAAAAGGAAATAATCAATAAAATCGGTCATGCCCACCGCCTACGAAACCCATACATAGATAAGAATTTTTTGGTTATTTCGTTTATTATTCGACAAAAAATGTTAAGTTTTCATCCTGTTCCGAAAACGATTCTTTTTTTTAATCGAAACAAGACACTCCCACCTTTCATTTTATTAAAAACAGAGCTTGGGGGAATGTGGGGCTACATTTTTTTTTCTCCATGGAAAATCAAAAATACAATAATAATTAGAGTCTTACAGATTTGGGCATATCTTCTTAACGGTTTATGGTTTCCCCATAATTTTTTTTTATTGATGTTGAAATGTTATATTTTTCAAATATGTTAAAGGTAAATGGTATTATTAGGAAAATTATACCACTGAATTGCGTGAAAATATAAGTAAATTTTTGCTTAACACCCTTGCATGGACTTTAGTTCAATTTTCTAAAAATAAAATACATTTTTTCTTAAAACTATAAGTGTACATTTCATATATAAACATTTCTCTACATAATTGCATCATTTGATTGTTGAAATTATGTGTTTGAACATTTGTCTTTTTGACACCAAAATCCCTCTATGCACCGTCTTATTTTTGCATCGGTACATAATAATCTGATCCATGGAGCTGAAGTAAGCAAGCATGTAGTAGTGTCAATAGGTGAATTATCGGAGGAAGCAGCTGAAGCGAAAAATAAACATATAAAACAGTTTCGATTGCAACATACCCGAAAAATTTCGTGCAATGCTACAAATACAGAACTTTTAAATAGCCTGTTTTAAGTTCAGATCCATTTATTTCTGGAAGACAAACTTACCAACAAACAAAACAAGTAGTTTAAGTCAAGGAGTTTTAAATTTGATTAATATTTGATATATGTATATTAATGTCTTATTTTACCTTACTACCATATATTAGTTATATTGCATTATATAACTTTGTATAACTTTTTAATTTAGTTTTTTTTTTCAGTGTATAATTCAAATGAATGAAAATGAAAATTTACTTAAATTGTTTAAAACAAACGAATTTTCATACTGAAATATTTTATTTCAAAAATTCATAAAACAAATCTAAAAGCCAATTAACCCCTTAAAAGATCAAAGGGCTACTGCGGTTACAGTTGTTAATATTTTTTCTTAGAAATTTGCAAACTTTAAGTTCTTCGGCCATGCTATGAGGTGACAAAATTGAAGACCCTATCTTTTTTAGTTTCGGAGATATTGATTATTGACCGCTTGTTCATATAAGGGAAACCACTGTGGACTGGGCTGAAAAAATAACATGTGCCAAAGTTGAGAAAAATATCTTCTAAATTGCGCCTTCTACTTTGCGCACCAGGTTTAGGTGAACAGGCAGCCAGACGGACGGACGTGCATCGTTTAAGTGACTCAGAAAGTGATTCTGAATTGATCGGTACACTTTACGGTGGGTGTTAGACAAACATTTTTGGACGTTACAAACATGGAGGTGTAGGGTATAACAAGATCACGATATATGAATAACAGAAAATATATAGATAGTCACTATGAAGTATGTAGACAAAAGAATATTAATGTAATCATATTTTACATTTTCGATATGATTTTATAGTACCCACTGTAAACTAATTTATGAATGCTACTGCTTGCTGGCTGATCAAGTTGCCACAATGTACATACGAATAGATGGTTGTATGGGAACTCAGAGTCATTGTGCAAAAGCTCAATGCAACAATGGAATAAAGGCTGGCTACTTGCATCAGTGTAGACCACTGAGTGTGTGAATGTGTGTATAGTTGTTGATGCATGTGAGAATGTGTTGCATAAAATCACATGCACACACACACTCCAATGGATGTGTGTTTGTTAATTTTATTTCAATGTATATGTGACACCATTAAAAAAGAGTTAACACATAAGCGGTAATTATGTGTGTGCGTTTTTTTTATTTTTTCCCGGGTCTTTCAATTTAATATTTTTTATTTTTTTTTTTGTACTTTTGGTTGTTCTATTTTAACCCCGACTTTTTCTCACTTTATTTGCGGGAAAGTTGTTCATGGCTTCATCTAAAATGTTACAAATATATGAGTTGATGATTAGTTGGTGTGAGTATAAATGCTAATGTAGAAATGTGTAAATACATAAGTATTTGCTTACACGTATCTGGCTGATGACTATTATCTGAAATTCTCAACGGATTTGCCAACATTAAAACTCATTAAATGAAGTTTGTTTTTATTTTTTTTTTTGAGTGCGTCTGTAAAATTTTTGTTTGTTTTTTAATCATTAAACAAATTTTAAAACACAAAATGTAAAAAATATTAATTGAGTTTTTGTGTAACAATATATCTTGTGTAACTGTGGTTCGGCTTCTTTTTTCATTTTTGCTACATTACAATAAAATTAGTACTAATGTTAATTGTGTTACAGAAATTTCCCATTAGAATAATTAAATTTATAAAAATTTAAATATTACTATTTATTTAAATTTAGGTAACGTGTCTATCTTCCTAATTAAAACTATAATTTCACTTTAATTAAGTATTTTTATACCCTACACCACCATAGTGGGGAGGGTATTATGCGTTTGTGCAGATGTTTGTAACGCCCACAAATATTAGTCTAACACCCACCTTAAAGTATACCGATCGACTTAGAATCACTTTCTGAGTCGATTAAGCTATGTCCGTCCGTCCGTCCGTCCGTCCGTCTGGCTGGCTGGCTGGCTGGCTGGCTGTCCATGTAAACCTTGTGCGCAGAGTACAGGTCGCAATTTTGAAGATATTTCGATGAAATTTGATACATATTATTTTTTCGACTCAAGGACCAAGCCTATTGAAACTGGCTGAAATCGGTCCATTATTTCACCTAGCCCCCATACAAATGTCCTCCCGAAATTGGACTTTATCGGTCATAAATGTTTAATTTATATATGTATCTCCACAAATTCCGCTCCAAATAAGTTTTATATACACAAAATTCATGTCACCAAATTTTGTTACGATCGGTCCATAATTAGTCATAGCTCCCATATAGACCCGCTTCCGAAAATCACTTTAATGTGCATAAATCGCTTAAAAATGTTGGTAAACACACAAAATTCAACATAGTTAACTTCAATATAGACATCAATCACACGACCTAATTTCATGGTGATCGGTCCATAATTGGTCATAGCCCCCATATAAAGCCCACTTCCGAAAATCACTCAAAAATATAAATTAATGAAATTTTAAAAGAATGATTTTTTTTGCTCTTTTACTTAGTGTAGGGTATTATATGGTCGGGCTTGACCAAAAATTTCAATCCAAGTGTTGGACATTTAATTGGAATTTAACTGGAGAATTGGGATTTTTTTGATTTTTGAAGACATTGAAGGCACACAATTAAAAAACATATTGGGACATACAAAACAGGTCCTAGTTTTTTGAAAGTTGAAATTTATATAAAAAATAGGTCTACTTCGGAAGGCTCAGGACCACGCAATAATCTGAATTTTGATATTATTTTATTTTAAGTATCAACACGTTATTTGCATTTTTCTTATTTTCTATATAATTTAAAATTAGTATAAGTACTTTTTTCGAAAAGAAATGGCGAAAATAATAGTTTTTTATTTTTTTAAGTTTGAATGAACATAACTTTTGAGCCAGTAGATGTTTTTAAACAATTATTTCTTAAAATTATTAATAATATTGTTGTTGATTCAAAAAAACCGTTACTAGCAAAAAGTAAGACTAAAGTAGGTAAATAAAACAAAATTTTACTTTTCAAATGCGAATAACTCGTAGAGATAATATATGGCTAAAGCAATTCCATATCGTCGTTGCTCTGACATGATCGGTTATGTGCAAAATTTAGAAAATGTTTTTACTGCTCCCTTTTGAACCCTTGGTTTAATGATATCTTTATTGGTTTAGAAGTTAGCAAATGTAGCTATGTGTAAGCCATATACAAAATGTGCCTACAAAAACAGCTATGTGTAAAAATTCACATAACCGTTTTTTTAAACCATTTAAATTTTTGTGAAAAAATGGTCGATAGATTTAAAAATTTGTTTTTTGAAAACTATTAGATTCATAGTCGTTCTATGAAGTAAGTATTTCGCGACATTTCCTTAGTTTGTGTTTGATTTAACATAACAAAATGTTAGTAATAACCAAATACTTCTAAAAATTAAACTTTATTTTTTTTTCATATTATTGTAAAATAAATATGGAAGGCCAAATAACATTTTAAATGAAGTAACAGGAACTTTTGAACCAACTGCGGAAAGCGTTGAACACGCTTGTCAAGAAGAACAGCTGCTGAAAAATTAACATAAAAAATAATAAATTTGTAAAAAAAAGAGTTTTGGTTAAAAAGTAAGAATGGTTAGACTATTCGAGAAAAGCGTTGCATTCTCTTAGCGGAAAAAACGGAAAGAAGTTTATTATGTGGTATTATTAGTGAAGATGATTGACAAATAGTTTTTTAATATTTTTGGAATTTATCCATATGAGATGCTAAAAAAGCGTACATAAAAGGGTTGGTTCTAGTATGGAGTAATTCAATTCGAAGAAGATCAACTTTTACTAACATAATTAAGAGGCATTTATGTGATTGCTATTTAAAATATGGCGATGGTCAAAAAAGATTTTTTAGCTGCTTTTAATTTGGAATAAAATTTCGGCATGCAAAAACACAACATCGGAATAATGTGATGTATGCTAAGGATATTCACAAGCAAACACATATGAAGTAGAGTATCAATTACATATTGTAAAAAAAGATGAAACAAGGACTGCCAAACAATCAGCTATTAATAATATGTCGCCGGAAATAATGACCGTTACCATAGACATGCAAAGTGTTTTGATATGCCCAAATTGTAAGTGTCCGAACAGTATTATAAATCGAAACTGGCGGAACACAATTTCACGTTTTATATTATGAATACAAAGGAAGTTCATTTCTACGCCTAACAATATTAAAAGTTGTATCGTAAATTTTATAAATGAATACTGTTTACCACACAAACAAGGAATTTTGATATCTGATCGCATTGGCAAACCTCAGTTCAAGAACAGGTATTGAGGTTGATAGTGTTCATTCAACACTGGAAAGATGTTTTCATGCTCCAATATTTACACCAATGGATTATATAAGCCGAATGCGTCAGGCAAGTCCATCAGAGCCTTAATGGTTTCGTAAATATTTGGGGAAATTTTATTTCAATAAGGCCATGGTAAAGTTCTGAGGAGGCAACTGTTAATATTATTAAAAAAAATATGTATAAGAACCGGCATTCAGTTCACTGGAACACAAAATAGAAAGGGAAACAATTGTGGAGGTGAAGAAAAATTATTGTGCACTAAATAACTGAAAATATATAATGCTAACGATTACCACACATTTTATTATAATTAATTCATTAGCTTTAGATTTACTACTTTTTAATGTTTTGCTTCTAAATTACTGAATAAATGTTCCGAATTTAAAGTATTAACTAACTAGTAAGAAACTCCATTTCTTTCGACAAATTAGTTATCATAAGGATAAATTTAAAAAATGCTATGTTTTATTTAAAATATTCATTATGTATTAAAAACAAAACAGTTATGTGTAAGAAAATTTAAAAATTATTTTTAGAAATGTTCCTACAAAATGAGTTATGTGTAGTTTTTCGAAAAATTCTTCTGAAATACTTAAAGTAATGTTAACCATAATTCGATAGAACGTTTGATTTTTAAACAAATTGCCAAGGTAACTACATAAAACGGTTTTTTTGCTCTACTATAAACAAAGGAAAAAACACATAGCTGATTTTGTCAAAGCAACGACGATATACTATGTAAAAATCTTTCAAATCGGATCGCAAATTTGGCATCATTTATACAATTTTGGTATTCCCGAGGTGCCGAGGATTGGCATTGTGGCTCGGCCGAACTTTGGTCTTATAAGCCCAAATTCAAAACTTAATCTTATCAACACATCTAAAGCAATACAAGGGAAAATTTATTAAAATCGGGCTATTCGCTTAGAAGTTAAAGATTTATTTCAATTTTTTTTCAGTCCCCCCACTATGAGACGTCAGAACATTAGTTGTCAAGTTGTAAAATAATAGGAAATCTACGGAAAATTGGAGAAATCGTTAGTTTATCAAAATCTATAGTCCAAACTATCCTTAAGAACTATAAAAGGTTTTAAATATGGGGGATTTCACGTTAAGTGAACCAACTTTTAAAATCGATGTCTTCCGATCGGGATGAAATTTGCACCAAGGTTAGACCTATTGTGTAATTCAGAGATAATTTTTCAAAATAAATGTTTTGTAACTCAAAATATGCAATTTTTTACTTTTTTTTGCAAAATCTAACTTTTTGTTTTTAAATTGGCCCTTTTTTTAATTTTTTTTTTTGCTCATTTGAGCAAAAAAAAAAATTAAAAAGAGGATATTAAGTTAGTTTGATGAAATATTAAGGCGTAAAATTGTAAGAGAAATCCTAGAAATTACAATTAAAGTAGCGTACAATTCCGATTTGAATGAAATTTAACATTCGCAAAGAGGAAACGTTTTTTGATTTTGGACCACATGTGCAGACCAGGGTCCAGGAGTCCCAAAGTAGGAAACCTCGGCTTTGTTACATTTTTAAAACGATCCTATTTATTCGTTTGTGTTCCAGTTACATACATATACAGAATTTCTTTGTCGAGCACTACAAAAAACCTCATCTGAGCTATCAATTATCTCTTATAGCTTAGGAGATGTTCGCATTTGAAAACTAAATATTCAACATTTTTGCCCACCCTACTTTAGGTTTTGATAACAGGTGTTCCAATATTTCCCGATTTTCTCTTTGTTTGTTTCATGAAAAATATGAATAATCAAAATTGAAGTTGTGTTTGAGTTAAGTATTTGTCAGAAATAAAAGATAGATTCTATTATTTTGTATGCCCATGATGATGTAAAATATTTTAAGCAGACCTGCATATATTATGGATCTTGAATTAAACTATAGTTTAATGCTTAAATTCAAGTATTTCATTGCATGTAATATTTTATTTGAATTTTTAATACAATTATTTTAATTTTAAAATAAAGTGTAATACAAGTTTATTTCAACTTTTTAAAATGTATTGTATTACTGGAATTCAATTTGTTTTACAACTGAATTCCAGCAAAAATGCTTACTGGATATGTTATGATCTAGAATAACAAATGAAATATAAATACTGAGATTTGCCAAGAATAGCTTTAATATTGTTTTATACTTATTAACGATTTTACTAAAGAATTAGCGTGTTGTAGTATATGCTGTATATAACTAGCTTTTTGCCTTGTGTGTGGAAAAGTGGCAGGTTATTTTTCCTTACACATACATACTTCAAAGAATATCAAATTTAGGGGAAAAAAGAAATCTTATAAATATAACACATATAATGCCACAATAATCGCATGTAAACTTCCGTACACTTGCGTTTATTACAAACTCTTCATCAACAAGTTTTCTAATGAACTTCAAAAGCTCATTAACAATAATTTTGACACGTAAATAGAAGAAAAGTTTTATTATTTTCCTTCGCTGGACACATACATACATTCGAGCATGAGTTAAAATGTAGAAATGAGCACAACTCATATATGTATATTGAACAGTAATAATCGGTTACGAACTTAAGTATGATGATTGAGAATATTTACAGTAGAATCACTTAAAATAGAACATATGTATGTATGTTAGGGTGGATCGATTTATTTGACAAAAACTCGATTGCCCGATACAAATTGACCCACACTAATGTATGTATTTTTTAGAAGCTAATAAATTTAATAGAAACTCACAGCTGTGTAGCCCCCTGCATAGTATTTTTTCCCCACTATGCACAGTGGTCGTTGCTGTATGGAGTCGGCGGCCAAAAATACTTCCAGTGTAGGTATCAACTTGTAATTTCGGTCACGGCTTTATAAATATGTCACAACTATTTAATGATAAAATGGGAGTGGTTGATGACTCATACCCTCCCCCTACTATACCTTAGCATCCAAATTCACCCCAACGCGCAGTGCGAGGTTATGACATTCTAGTTAATCAAAATTCCATATCTCGGTAATAAATAATAGTACATTTATAATTTTTGGTAGAATATATAATAAGGATATTACGCACATTTTTTTCAAAAATGGGCGTAATTGGACAACTGCCACACCCACTCCCCATATAAGTGAAACTCTAAACTTTTTAAAATTGATAAAAAATTAAAAATCAATAAGAAATCTTACTAAAAAAATTTCAAACTAAATCTGGGCGTGGTCCGCTCGCTCATGTGAGTTTAATAAAATCGACTCCTTTTAGGCAAGCCAATCAGAATATGTATTTTGAACTTTTGTTTTTATACGATTGCATTTTTGCCAAAATTTTGAAATTTTTTTGCAATTATAATTTAAGCGTGTTTCTAAATGACTTTCTTTAAATGTGTAGCCCTCATTTTTAATATAGTTTTTCACGACATCCTTCACTTTTCGAGCTTTTTCAGCATTCTAAGCACCAAATATCAAAAATATGTGAGCGCGAAAGTTTGCAATTATAAGATGTGACTATTGCAAATACAATTTATAATAAGGACCAAATTCATAAAGTAAAAATATTAAAAGTCCGTGGAAAAGAAAAAAACAAACACAATTCTTTACATGCATAACAATAACAAAGAACGCGAACATAAACTAACAAAACACTTCACAAAAATTCAAAGTTGGACATCAAAAACAACGAGGCCGCTTTGGTGTATGGCAGATAAATCAAAGAGATGCAAAAGGTTGCAGCTGAAATTTGCAATTTTAGAATCTTGGAATATTAACTAATAAACCAGAAAAAATCCCATTGGAGACATCAGGGGGAAACACAACTAAAACTCTAGTTGAAATTGAAATATATGGACGAACGAATACTAAAAATGACACTGGGCAAATATTAATTTTATAAAAAATACACAAGAAGCTAAACACATTGCAATTATATTAAAATTAAGTTAATACTTTCCAATTCAATATTCATTTTGGTTAATTAATTAAATTAATTTTTAATTGCGCTTAATTTTCCACTTTTTCACTCTGCAAAAACCATCTGTCAACATGCTCTCACTTTTGAAGCTATTTTTGAAGAGTATAGTTGGAATAAAAGATAAACAACTATAGATATTAAAACCTTGTTTTTATAAGAAATAGTGATGACACATTTGGTGACAAACTTTTCACTTTGTTTTTTTATTTTTGGCATATGGGATCGACCAGTGTGCTATGGTGGGTATAAAAATTAATTAAATTAGTCGCATTTTCTATCGAGACTAGTCGCAATGTATCAAATTGATATCAATAAAAGAAAGGCGCGTTTGAAAATAATCTCCTCACTTTTTATTTCGAAAATATAAAAACAATATTAAATTCAAAGTATTTAAAAGAATAATACAAATAAAATTGCAGTATATGTATATTGCGAGTAACGAAGGGTTAAAAAAAACTCTGATGATATTTATACCCTACACCACCATAGTGGGGAGGGAGAAGGAAAAAACTTAATAAAATCCATAACATTTTTCACACAAAAAGGTTTTAATGCAATTTTTAATAAAAAGAGACAATACATTTTATTTCTCATATTTTTTCATTGATAATTTCTTAAAAAAAAAATTAGTTACGACTTTTTTATATTAAACCATCGATATACGGGATTCATGTCACCTAATTTTATGATGATCGGTTCATAATAAGTCATAGCTCCCATATAAGGCCTGCTTCCGATAATCAATTTAACGAGCATTAATGTCTTAATAATGTAGCTATACACATTAAAATCCAAAAAAATAATTTTCACATAGACATAAATCACACGACCTAAATTCATGGCGATCGGTCCATAATTAATCATAGCTCCCATTTGAGGCTCTCTTCCGAAAATCATTCACGAAAATAAATTACTGAAATTTTAAAATAAAAATATTTTTGCTCAGTGTAGAGTATTATATGGTTGGGCTTGATCGACCATACTTTAATACTTGTTTTACTTGGTTTGGTTTTATAGAAATATGGCGAATCATTATAATCTTAAATGCTGTTAGATCTGTTTTTTACATACTAATATATTGTTATTCATTTCTAAATGATGAATTTTTCTAATGGAAATAATTTCGCTGTTGCGATTGCTGTTAAAACCGAAAGCGAAACTCTAATTCAAACCGATTCTTTAAAAGACATAAATGTTGATTCGATGTAAATACAGATTAGTTCCATGAATCCTATGTAGCCATGGGAAATATTAACAGTTGAACTGAATTTCCTGTAATGAAAATGCTGCGCTCAGAATATTTTTCATCGAAAAAATGCATATTACGAACTTTACCAAACAAGGTGGAGTAATGAATCCACCTGTGCCATTACGAGGATGATATGGCTTGCATTGGACTGTAAACGCACATCGTATCTACATCGCTTACGACTTAGCAATATGGTGGCGATGATCACCGGGCATTGTACTTTCGCTACCCATGCTGCACTTTCTCTTTTACTTCACTTTCACTTTCTCTTATCTGTCTATTTCTATTTTGTCTTCAGGTACCACAAAAGGTATGATCAATGGACCCAAGTGAGCTGTACGATACGAAGGTTTTGAGCGGCTACCTGATTACCTCACCTAACCTATACTTCAGTTACAAAATAATCAAATTTATTTTTTCGGATCTAATGCTGAATCACTACACACTCAATAATGGTGTTTGGCTTCGATCATAGCTTTTTCCGGCAACTGCGCTATGATCGTATCGATCATTTCTTTAGAAAATAAAATACTTATCACCGTTAATCACAATGGTTGACAAAACAGATAATAGCTGCTTGTGTATCAAACGAAATTGAATCCCGCTTCTTGCTATCAGGATTACCACAAGTTATTATAAAATAAAGCAACGATTGCGAATAGGTTTCCTTAATAAAATAACAAAAATTCCTATTTGAAAGCGCTCTTTATTATTTAATCCAAACAAAATTTTTCAATATAGCAAAATTTACTGTCATATATGTATTTAAATACGTATTTCAGAACAGATGTTTTAGAATTTCCCCATGGCATAGAAGGCTCCTGTAGCTATCGCTATGATACACTTTTCTTGCGCATTTTTCGACAAAAAACTAAAAGTAAATCGCCTGTATTTATATTTCTCTGTATTGCGTTATCACTTGCTTGGGCATTTAGCTATTTAGCAAGAGATTCTACTGTATTCAGTATTAATTTATAGTTCGAGTGCAAATCTACATCAAAACATACTTATAGTAAGAACATATATAATATGCATATTAGACTTCCTTCATCACAATACAAAAAGGATTTTCTATCCATTAACTTGTTTTTAAACATTTTCTACACAAATTTGTCAGGTTCCTGGAAAATTTTTTATTCCTAATGTTATTCCTAAAATATCTGTTCAATATATTGTATTATATAATTTTATTATTTTAGAAATATTTTTAAAACTTTTAATTGCAAATTAGACTTCTTTTCATATATTAACAAAAAAATATTTCTATTATTTTCATGAGCTGGCCTAATGAACTTAAACATTCTTACTGTATTGGTGGAAATATTTCTGATGTTGATGCCATTTGTAAACTATTCTCGTACGTGTAAGTAACCAAGTATTTTTTCTTTACAAGTTTGTGAATTAAGTTTAAGGCTAAACTTTTGTGTACATTACATATGAAAGTATACATTCTTATGTTCATGATATATAATTTCATATACAGACATATATTTGATATACGAGGACTGTATTAAGCCGACACAAAGGAAATTTAATATTTAAAACACTTATGGGGTAAATAGTTGACTTCCGAATAATATTATGATTAAGATAGTCACATACACAGAAAAAAATATTTCTTAAACCGTTTCAATTCAAATATATATCACATATTGAACTGGTTTCAATTATTTTATAATTGAATAAAGTATTCATGTGCTCAAAAACAAAATTTTCTGATATTTTCTATTGAATTTTGAGTTTTGAATTTGATCATTTTGACAATTTAATATACAATTTTCTTTATTGGTTGAAATTTAAATACAAAGATTATTGAATAGATAATTTTCGTAATTGAAAACACATTTTTTTTATTTTTTGTGTTTTCAATTACGAAAATTATCTATTCAATAATTTTTGTATTTAAAGTTCAACCAATAACGAAAATTGTATATTCAATTGTCAAAATTATCAAATTCAAAACACAAAATTCAATAGAAAATATCAGAAAATTTTGTTTTTGAGTACATGAATACTTGATTCAATTATGAAATTACTGAAACCAGTTCAATATGTGATAAATGTTTGAATTCTAAAAACTAAATTGTTAGAAGGTGATATGTAAGGACTATTTTTATACCCTACACCACATTAGTGGGGAGGGTATAATGCGTTTGTGCAGATGTTTGTAACGCCCAAAAATATTAGTCTAACACCCACCTTAAAGTATACCGATCGACTTAGAATCACTTTCTGAGTCGATTAAACGATGTCCGTCCATCCGTCTGGTCGGCTGGCTGGCTGGCTGTAAACTTTGTGCGCAGAGTACAGGTCGCAATTTTGAAGATATTTCGATGAAATTTGGTACATATTATTTTTTCGGCCCAAGGACCAAGCCTATTGAAATCGGTCCACTATTTCACCTAGCCCCCATACAAATGTCCTCCCGAAATTGGACTTTATCCGTCATAAATGTTTAATTTATATATGTATCTCCACAAATTCTGCTCCAAATAAGTTTTATATACACAAAATTCATGTCACCAAATTTTGTTACGATCGGTCCATAATTAGTCATAGCTCCCATATAGACCCGCTTAAAAATGTTGGTATACACACAAAATTCAACATACTTAACTTTAATATAGACATAAATCACACGACCTAATGTGATGGTGATCGGTCCATAATTGGTCATAGCCCCCATATAAGGCCCACTTCCGAAAATCACTCAAAAATATAAATTATTGAAATTTTAAAAGAAAAATGTTTTTGCTCTTTTACTTAGTGTAGGTCGGGCTTGACCGACCATATAAAAAAACTTTATCAAAAAACTTTTCTGAGTGAAGCCAGTTTTTTTATATTTATGGGTTCTGCTATTGCAAAGTAGAACCCAACAAAAATTAAATAACTCCCAATACAGTGAAATAATTCCTAATTCCCAAAATAAAATTAAATAAAACCCAACAAAAATGTCATTGGGAGTTGTTTCATTGGGAGTTATTGCATTATGAAATAACTCCCAACAAAAAATTATGAAATAACTCCCTATGCGTTAGGAGTTGTTTCATAATGAAATAAGTCCCAAGTTGTATGGAAAATTTCTTGGGTGTTATTTCATTTTTTCGTGGGGAGTTATTTCATTTGGGAGGTATTTCACGGTACCCCGAGAAGATGATTATATGGGAGCTGTGACTAATTATAAACCATAAAATTAAGTAGCATATCTTCTGTATATATAAAACTTATTTGTGTTGAAATTTTTTTGAATAACAACATTTTTAAGAAATCTATACTCGTTAAAATGATTTTCGCAAGTGGGCCTTATATGAGAGCTATGACTAATTCGAGTTCGGATAACGAATATCGCTTCATCGACACAACAAGTAATCCTGAGCAGATTGATATACTTTAAGGTGGGACAATATTTTTTCACATTACCAAAATCAGCAACCCAATATACCCTCCCCACTATGGTGATGTAGGGTATAAAAACGTTTTCCCTTTGTTTATGTTTCAAAATGCAAGGAAACAATCAACTACAAAAATGTACCTAAGATCTCAAGAAATAACTTTCTAAGACATATGAGCTTCCTAGGAATGATTTTTTATACCGTTTAGATATCCGCAAAAGTGAAAAATTTCCCGAAATTTTTTTTAATTTGCGATCTATTACAAAAATAATTATAAAAAAATATTCGTATTCGTAAAAATATTCGCCCTGGAGTTGCAAATCGTACTCTCTTAAGTGCATTCAAATCGTCCGAATCTAACTCTGATTCAGAACTTATGGTGCCCACAGGCACGTCGATTCTAGACTGCCCTCCATCATCAGCTTTTTCTTCTTTAAATACTTAATTAACATCATACAGGGTGATCTTGTGACTCCACCAACATACCTGAAATGAATGAAATATTTCTACCAACTAAGATGGTTTTCTTGTTTCTAAGATATTCGCAGTCGTCATTCGATCTGCATATATTTTAATTTAAAGTTTTTTAAAATATCGATCTTATATGATTGTAAGAATAATGTTAGAATAGTCACATATATTGTAGTTTTTTTAATTAGACCCAGCATTTGGCTTCAGAAATAAAGTATAAAAGGAAAATGTGTTTGCTTTTGAATTCATTTACTCGTATCGCCATTTTTCAATCACTTGTCTACATACCTGAGACAAGTATGTAGTTCCCCTCCTTCTCAACGAAATTTGGCAATGTCAACTACTATTATTTACCCAAATTTCTTCAGCTACCCTCACATATTAACTACCATGTATGTATGTGTAATGAAAATAGCACCATCTCTCCGTTTGAACACTTTTAATATCGAATGTTTTTTGTACTTACTTTTTTAACCAACTCTTATACTTTTGTTTACTTTGTTTTAATGTTGATTAGCTTTTAAGCCTTAATGAATTACGTGATCACTATATATTGAACTCTCACACACATGGCCAAATCCACACAGACATAACAAATACTCATCCAAACATTCATATGTATTGTTATGAGGGTGTTGGTGTATAGTATTATCCCAGCAGTTCTAGGAGGTTTTACCCATTATTTAGGGTGGAAACTAGTTACTTCAATTGCTATGTTACTAGTTATTTTAACACGTGAATGTCCTAAGCAGGGGGTCAACTGATCCTTTTTGATTACAATGAGACTGTCTAATAGCTGGTCCAAAGGAATTCACATACTGATTAAATAGCGACAGTTATCTTACTAGCTACTAGGGTATTCAATTAATCGGGTTTCTGATTTAATCGGTTAATCGAGCAAATAATTAATCGAGGTTTAGATTTATTCGGTTAATAATCGGTTAATTTTAAATTATTCGATTAACCGAATAATTTATATTTTCATTTTAAATTGAAAATACAACAACGAATTTTGTGTACAAAAACATAAAAAACAGCAAATAAGGTATTTGATATCATTTTTGTATTTCTTGCAACAACGTCATAACTTAAAATCCGTGTTTTTTGAACTGAGTAATACAAAATGCGTTGTTCTATAATTTTTCATATAGTTTCATCAGTTTTCAAAAAGTCAATTATTTTTTGTGTGTGAGTGTTTTTTTGTTGTAAACATCAAAATTTAAATTCATGTTTTCTCGTATATTTGATAAGTAACAATTTGGGTTAAATACAGATTAGAAAGATATTAACATCTACTATTTATATTTCTGAAATCGCCTAATTTGTTGAAAATTTATTTAAGAAATAATAAAATGTCGAAAGGACTTTTTTTGAATTATGACGTTGTTGCGGCAAATGAGCGATATATGAGTTTTTTAGGGTTCTGAAATAATCTTTTATAAAAAGAATATAATTTCAACGATTTTTTTCTTTAGATTTAGTAAAACTTTCTTGGAAAAAAACTCGCTGATTGTATATGTTTGAGAAATCAAAAACACGATAAAGAATATTCCTTTTTGGATTGTTTTAGATTTTGATTAATTTAATAGTTTCGTTTAGTTATGATAAAAGACAAAGTTTCAAATGCATGTAAATTAAATATGTCAGTTGTTATACATACTCACTAATCATGTTTATTGGATGTTAAAAAAATATCTAATTTTAATTTGAAATCTGTATTTGAATTGAAACGGAAAAATGAATACAAAAAAAATTTTTAAAGTGCAAAAAAATGAATTTCGGTTAATCGGTTAATCGACACAAATTAATCGGTTTATTTGTTATTTGAAAATCGGCAATTTCAAATTATTCGAACAGTTAACCGTCCAAAATTAATCGGTTAACCGATTAACGGTTAATCGATTGAATACCCTACTAGCTACCTAACTGGTAACTTGATCAGCTACATAACTAGTTATTTTAACACGCATAATTGACCTCAAATGGTCGGCCAAAAAGACATATCGTAGACAGTCCAGTATACGATTGCTTGTAAACAAACCTTCCTTCGACAACTCAATTTTACATGGGATATCAGTATACTTAAGCAAAAATAAAAACAAACTGTATGAGAATTATATCAACATAATTTGTATAAAACCAGCTTGTACGAATTAATCACAAACGTTTAAATTCACTACACTCTAGATTCCTTAGAGACACATAAGTGACAATTGCCTTCACGCTAGATTACCTGGGATGTATAAAGTAACCAATAGTGTTCGCTCTACACTACAAAGAGTACATACGTGTCAAATGGAGTCAGCCAAGTGATATGTGACAATTACTGTCTGTAAGGGATACATTGACTACTTGCTTAACTGCTGGGATATTTACTTACTTTTATCATTCCCAACAAAATCAACAACAAAAAGAAAATCTTTTGTATTTCTCGCAATTTTCTATTTTTGCGATAATTCGATGTGTTTATTGGATTCCAGTTGAGTTTTCTCATTAATAAGAAATTTTAACAAACTTTTGTAATAATTGTAAGAATGTTTAATGCTCATACGGGAGTACGGGGGTAAAACGAGTACGCTTAAGTTTATGAGAGTTTCAACACACTATGTGCGAGTAGTTAATAAAGTCATAATAATAAGATAAAGTTTGTGAAAATATAAATTATGTAATACTCATATAATAAGTTGTAAATATGAATGAGTATGTGTGATTTTAAGAAAATGGTTAGTGATATCGATGAAAATAATGTTACTTGCAATTTTAGATACAAAGGAGGATTAATAATTTAATATTAGTTAGATAGATATATGTAATTAAAAAGTATACATGGTTGGAAACTTAGTACATGCAAGAAATCAAATAGAATCAATAGATCTACATTTTGATAAGACTAGAGAACTTGTTAGAGATAACATTGTTATGTCGGATGAAAAAGTATTAAATGAAAACTGTGTCATTTAACATACATATACTGTCTCAAACAATTGTCCGTACCCAATACAGCTGAAAATACATTTCTGAATGATTAGAAATTTGTTGACACAGTATTTTGGAAACTCATTCCAAACTGTCAAGGTTTTCTTTGTTTATGGACATAGTCGATAATTACACGTTATAGCCGTTATAAAAATCTATTTCCTTTTAAATTTCCAACTTAATGTATAACCATTTGTTTAATCAAAATAATTTTCATTGTATATGTATGTAAAGTATACAAACAAAGTGAATTATTTTAATTATAGTTCATATACTTAATAAACTTAATAACACAATAACTCAATATATTGTTACATACGTACAGTAAAAGTCAGCTGTAACGAACCATCGCACTATGTGCCCATTTCCAATTTTTGCGGCATCGTTTAGCACAAATGACTATATTTGAATTTATTTTCCGTTTTTAATATCGACTTCTCAAAATATGTAAAAAAACATGCCGAAATATAAAAGAAAATAAAACGTTACTTAAAAAAAGCTAGAAATAAACAAATTTAAATAAAACAAGTAAGAAAATATAATACCCTACACCAATTAAATGACCAAAAAGACTTTTCTTTTAAAAGATCAATAATTTATATTCGTGATTGATTTTCAAAATGGCCTTATATGGGAGCTATGTTATGGACCGATCACCATGAAATTAGGTCGTGTGATTTATGTCTGTATGAACGTTATTTATGTTGAATTTGGTGTATATACCAAAATTTTTAAGAGATTTATGCACGTTAAAGTGATTTTCGGAAGCGGGTCTATATGGGAGCTATGACTAATTATGGACTGATCGTAACAAAATTTGGTGACATGAATTTTGTATATATAAAACTTATTTGGAGCGGAATTTGTGGAGATACATTTATAAATTAAACATTTATGACCGATAAAGTCCAATTTCGGAAGGACATTTGTATGGGGGCTAGGTGAAATAATGGACCGATTTTAGCCAGTTTCAATAGGCTTGGTCCTTGGGCCGAAAAAATAATGTGTACCAAATTTTATCGAAATATCTTCAAAATTGCGACCTGTATTCTGCGCACAAGGTTTACATGGACAGCCAGCCAGCCGACCAGACGGACGGACATCGTTTAATCGACTCAGAAAGTGATTCTAAGTCGATCGGTATACTTTAAGGTGGGTGTTAGACTAATATTTCTGGGCGTTACAAACATCTGCACAAACGCATAATACCCTCCCCACTATGGTGGTGTAGGGTATAATTAAACATTTATGACCGGTAAAGTCCAATTTCGAGAGGACATTTGTATGGGGGCTAGGTGAAATAATGCACCGATTTCAGTCAGTTTCAATAAACATGGTGCTTGGTGCTCGAACAAATTATATGTACCAAATTCTATCGAAATATCTTCAAAATTGCAAATTTACATGGACAGCCAGCCAACCAGCCAGCCAGACGGACGGACATCGTTTAATAGACTCAGAAAGTGATTCTAAGTCGATCGGTATACTTTAAGGTGGGTGATAGACCAACATTTTTGGGCGTTACAAACATCTGCATAAAAGCATTATACCCTCCCCACTATGGTGGAAAGTATAGTCGGGCAAGCCCAACCTTATGATACCCTACATTGAGTATTTGATTATGAACGGTTTTTTTTTGTTTGATATAAAACTTATTTGTATTGAATCTTATTTGAATACCTACATTTTTAAGATATTTATGCTCGATAAAGTGATTTTCGGAATTGGTTTTATATGAGAGCTATAATTATGGACCGATTGGTGGAATGATTTGCGTATTTATGAAACATATTTGTTTTGAATTTTATGTGGATACTAACATATTTTAGAGATTTATGCACATTAATGTCATTTTTGAAAATGGTGCTTATTTGTGAACCGTTCGGTAATAAATTTGGTAATACGAGTTCTGCTTATATAAAACTTATTTGTGCTGAATGTGGTCGGGATATATTTATAATTATGAGATTTATGAGAGCTTAACTATTTTCAGAAGGGATAGTTGTATGGGGGATAGGAGAATTAATGGACCGATTCTAACAAAATTAATAGACGGACGGACATCGCTTTATCGACTCAGAAAGTGATCCTAAGCAGATTGGTATACTTAAAGGTGGGTTTTAGGAAAATATAATACCAAATTTGTCGATTTTTATTAGATTTCCAATAATTTTTTTTTAACAAAAAAGTGAGTTTAAGGATCCAAATATTGAATACCACATGTCAAAATTGCATCCTTCTATCTTAACTACTTAAGTGTTAAAAAATATTTTAAATTTGAATTATTTGATTTTTTATATTTCATTCAAAAAATATGTAAGACTTTTTAATAAACAAGTAAAATGGTATAGTCGGGCAAGCCCGATCTTATGATACCCTACACCGGGTATATGATTATAAAGTTTTCTTATGATATGAAACTTATTTGTGTTGAATCTTATTTGAATACACACATTTTCGGTAGTGGGCCTTATATGGGAGCTATGACTAGTTATGGACCAATCGTCACAAAATTTGGTGAGATGAATTGCGAATATATGAAACATATTTGTGTTGAATTTTGTTTGGATACTGACATATTTCAGAGATTTATGTATATTAATGACATTTTCGAGAATGTTGCTTATATGGGAGCTATGGAATATTGTTGACCGATCGTCACGAAATTTGGTCGTGAGAGTTCAGCTTACATAAAACTTAATTGTGCTGAATTTGGTTTGAATATGTTTATAATTAAGATATTTATGAGAGCTTAACTATTTTCAAATAGGCCAGTTGTATGGGGGCTAGGATAAATAATGGGATGATTCTAACCAAATTCAATAGTCTTTATCCTTGGGGCAATATAAAGGTTTGTGCGAAATTTTGTAGAATTATCTTTAAACCTGCGACCTGTAGTTTGATTACAAAGTTTACATGGATGGACGGACCGACGGACGGACATCGCTTAATCGACTCAGAAAGTGATACTGAGCAGATTGGTATACTTTAAAGTGTTGGGACAATGTTTTTGTATGTTGTAAACAACAGCCCTAACCCATTATACCTCCCCCACTATGGTGGTGTAGTTTATGAACATGCACTTTTCTTAATAAAACTTTTTTGTATACTAATAAATTGTTTTTTTTTTGTACTTTAATTTGACGTTTATATATATAAAGGATGAAATTTTGACATTTAGTATAGAATATTTGGGTCTTTAACGCACTATTTTTTTAAAAGGAATTTATTTGCAATCTTAAAGGATAAACATTTTAAAGTACATTTTTGACATCTTTTGATCTTTACAGGATAAAATGAAGATAATACAAAATATTTTACAGCTCTTCTTGTTCTTTTGACATACAATTTGTCATTGTTGGAATAGCAAGTGTATTTTTAAATATTTTTTGAAAAATGTACTTCTTTGAAACTTTGAAGTCCTTAAAAAAGGATACAGGATCACGAAATGAAAAAATGAAAACACGGTTTTTCTCATTGAATTTATAGTTTCAGACGTATATCATCCCGTTCGTGTCTAACGATTTTTTCTCTATTTGTCGGACGGTGTAATATAGTGATTTACCACGAAGAAAAATATAAAACTTGTAATAATGTAAAATTGTAACAGTTAAAGATATCACAACAAAATTTGGAAATAATGAAGATACGAATGTCCTTAAATTATTGTCATTATATTGGCATATCTGGAAACAGTGCTTATAACACCAAGGGGGACCGAGCAACAATGCCCCTCGAGCAAAACTTAAAAATGATAAACCTAATTTTGGAAAAACATGTAGCGGCTGATTAAATGGACCAAATTAGTCGAATGTTTTAAATTCTTAGATGTTACTCCACTCTTGACTAAAACTCTACAGTTGAAAAAATTAAATAAACTGCCAAAATCAATAGTTATCTCAATTTTTATACCCTTCACCATGAGTGGCAAGGGTATATATAAGTTTGTCATTCCGTTTGTAATTTCCACATTTTTCATTTGCGACCCCATAAAGTATATATATTCTGGATCGTTATAGATAGCGGAATCGATATAGCCATGTCCGTTTGTGTGTTGAAATCAACTTTCCGAAGCCCCCAAATAACTTACATACACGATTCATACATCAATATCTCCGAAATTCTTCGAGAAATTTTTTTTTGTCATAAATTCTTTTTCCAAAAAAATTAATTAAAGAAATTTAAAAAAAAAAAATTTGAAAAAACTTTTTTAAAAAAAATAAAAATAAAATTTGGAAAAAAAAAAATTTTAGAACATTAAAAAAAAATTTTGATTTTGTTTAAATAAAAATATTTAAAAAAAAAATATTTTTAAGTATAATTTGGTGAAGGGTATATAAGATTCGGCACAGCCGAATATAGCTCTCTTACTTGTTTTTTTAATTTTTGTAACGAACGAATTTTGCGTCTCACCTACTCATATCAACGTGTAGGAAATTATGTCCTCTTTTCAAAAATGTACAAAATTTTTAAGAATTAAACAAATTATAGAAGACTTTTTTTCAAAAATATGGTAACAAAAAATGGTAGGTGATTTTTTTGGAAAATTTTAATTTTTAAAATGCAAAAAAAGTTTTGTTTATTAATCGATTTTAATGAAATTTTACACCTATATAGAAATTTGATAGAAATACAAAAATGAAAAATAAATTGGTGAATTGTTTTTAACAATCCCACAATTCCCAAAAAAAACTTTTAAAAAATCCCAATATTTTGTTTGGTGTATTTTTAAGTATACATACCTACTTATTTTGAATATAATTATACCACTTCAACAACTATTTAGTATTCCCTCTCAGAACCAAACCCAAAATAATAGAAAAATAATTTATAAATGAACCACAAATGGTACCAAATTTATTATACTCAGTTTTGTTTGTTTATTTTGAAATACTCGTATAATATTTCATCATAAAATATTATTTATTTCTTATCGGTGTCATTGTTGGTTTTGCTGGTTTCTAGTGACCAGCAAACAAAATGAAACGAAATATATGTATATATGCATGTTTATATAAAAAATAAATGAAATGAAATACATATATTTTACTTTTCAAATTCATTTTATTTTAACTAACCGACCGACCATTATAACAAAAACAAATATAGTTTTAAGCAACAATAGCAATCCATAAAGCATTTATTGATTACTTACTTCATTCATATTCTGCTGTAGCTGTATATGGGCAATTCCATGTCATCGTACGTAACATTTGTACGCCTATAGAGTGGAATAGATTTTATGTTCCATTCAGAGGGTACAATATTTAAAAAAATAATAATTTTTTTTCGAAACATTGTTGTCCAAAATGTCGCATGAAATAAAGGTATATCGTACGTTACATTAAACGGACGTAATTTTGAGGTACATGTAGAAATATGCGAAAATTTGCGAATCGTGAGAGGCGTTATATTTTCTTTTAATTTCTTACACTAAACCAAATATTTTTCCTTTACAATCCGTTATATTTAAATAAAAACTGTCTTTGGATGATTTTGTAATAAATAAGATTTAATATCTTACGTGACATAGCGTACGTGACAGATTTTTTTCTTATTTGAGTGTTTTCTCCTATTCAAATCATCTTGAAAAAAAATTTCAAGAGTTTTTGTTTTTTCATTCGTGGTTGTCATTCTCGTGGAATTGCCTATATGTAAAATGCCGTTTTATAAAGCACCCTACTTTATTGATTGAAGTATATCCAAAGGTAAGATTATTTAAAATCATATACGTATGTATCTACAAATGTAGATGGCTTTTATAATTGTTTAAGTTACAAAGCGACTAGAAATATTTAAAAGTATGGATTTGATTAAAGTCTTACAGAGTGCATTTACAAACTTACATTATTTTTTTGTCTAGCCATTCGTAAATATTGTTAATTCTAAATTGGAATTTTCAAATGAAGTTGTGAAATTCGAATTTGTGAATATTATAAAATATTAAGATATACTTCTTGCATCAAAAGTTTATTGTATTTTTGAGTCGACTTATTCCATTACTCTACATAGTTCTATTATACTTGTTGTCATTATTTTGACTTTTGTTGTTGTTAGGATAAAGTAACCAATGTATTTAATTTATACTTTTTTTACCTTTTTCAATGTGAATAACGACAAAGGTTGATTTTTCTGTCTGTGTGTCAAGGTTTTTATGTTACGGCCAAGCAATTCATAAAATTAAACTATGTACTAGGGTATCCATTCGAAAAATTCTTGTACATACTTCCAAAAATTGATGTCGAAATAATCGAGATATATGTATATTCGTCCTTAATAAGCAAATTTTTCAGATTTTCAATACCTAATTGTCATTCGCTAAATCAAGTACACTATCTATAATGATCCAGGATAAATCTATATATCACCAAAATTAATATTGTGGAAATTACTAAGCAAATGACAAGGAGGAACTGGGACAGTTGCTAGCGGCCATATTTTTGAAGCTACATCTTTCGAATTGGCTGTCATTTATTCAGTTTGTTTTGCCAAATCACCATGGACAGATATAGCGTTCAACTACAGGTGCAAATTGTTTTATCAAAATAGGTGTCCTGTTGGGGCAACGTTCCGCGCGTTTTGCCCATTTTACGAGATGAGGCCCAATTCTGGATTAATGTGTACACCAACAATAAAAACAGTAAGAAAGTATGGTCGATCAAGCCGGATCATATAATACCCTACACTAAGTGAATGAGCAAATTCATTTTTCTTTTAAAATTTCAATATTTTATTTTAGTGGATGATTTTCGGAAGAGTGTATTATATCGGAACTATGACTAATGATGGACCGATGGCAATGAAATTAGGTCATGTCATTTATGTCTTTATGAAAGTTATTGTTGTATGTGAATTGTATGTGTATACCAACATTTTGAAGGGATTTTTGCTCATTAAAGTGATTTTCGGAAGCGGGTCTTATACCTCATAATAGTAGGTGACATAATTTCCGTAAATGTAAAACTTAATTGGAGCGAAATTTGTGTATATACCTATATAAATTAAACATTTATCACGGATAAAGTTCAATTTTGAGGACATTTGTATGGGGGCTAGGTGAAATAATGAACCGTAACAAATGTAACAAATTTCATCGAAATATCTTCAAAATTGCGCACAAGGTTTACATGGACAGCCAGACGGGCTGACGGACGGACATCTTTTAATCGAAAAGTGATTATGTGATTAATATTTTTTAGCGTTACAAACATCTGCACAAACGCATTATACCCTCCCCACTATGGTGCTGTAGGGTATAATTATCGAGTCAATGTTTGGTGTATATATTGGGCTGGTGGTGTCACCAATCCATATTATTTTGAGAACTACGTTAGCCAGGCCATCATATTTAATGGTAGCGCTATAGATCGATGATTTTCTGAAGATGTGCTGCAATTCTTTAAAATTTTGAGATCAGCCATCAACAAGATATACCTTAAACTATTGCAATATATTTTAAATGCTATTGTCAACGTATTGTTTGACTAATGCCAGCACACAATCTATTAAAAAAAGCTAAAAAAAAACTTTACAAACCATTAAATTTGGGTTTCAATTGTATACTTTTCTGCCAAGTCCAACATCTAGTGATTTTATTTTATGTTATGTTTAATCCTTAACTTACAAACTGTGAGTATTTTTATCAAATTAATGAAAAAATTCATACAAGTTACAAAGCATATTTTTAAATTTTCAACTTTTAAATGACCCTAACATTAAGAGGTGAAATATTAGTAACTTAAGATTTTGGATCCACAGGATTTTTGAATAAGGTCCACCGATATTTGTTACTGATTTCTTTAATTTCGAAATGCAATCTGAATTCAGTTTTAACGCTTCGCCACAATATTTGATTTCCTACTTATACTTACAACATATGGTGAAAGGTGTTAAAAAAAAACTTAGTATAGAGGTAACAAGCGTCCTCTTTATAATGCGGTTATGCTGATATTTTTAAAGCCAAGAAATAATGTTCTTCGTTAGGGACAGAACTATCGTCTGTCAGTCCATGTAAAACTTAAAAAATTTTGACATTTTTTCCGAAATCAAAAGTTGGATATCTATAAAAATAAATGCTTTGTAACTCAAACCATAGAATTTTTGAATTTCTTTGCAAAATCAAAAACTTTTTTTTTGCAAAATCTAACTTTTTTCAAAATGGTACCTTTTTTATTTTTTTGTTCAAAAGAATTTGATCCATTCCTTTAAGAAGTTTTTGGTCGCTTAGTGGGATGCGAAATAATTATTTTCTTACTCAAGACATAAATTTTTTACTTTTTTTGTTGCAAATTGTAACTTTTTTTCAAAATGGACCCTTCTTTAATTTTTTTATTTGCTCAATAGAAAGCTTAGGTCTATTCCTTTAAGATCTTTTTGATCAATTTGGGACACATTTTGCTAAAAACAATAGTTAAATGGATGAGAAGAAACACCAGTTTGCCAAAAATGTAAAATTTTGACCCCTCTGAAGATATCGATTTCAAAAGTTGGTTCACTTGACATGATATCCCCCATATAACAATACAAAAATAACGAGATACAAAGAATAACCTTCATTTAATATACAACAACCACTACCAGGCACAATGTTTTCAAAGTTTGTCCAATAACTAATATTGAAATTGGAGAATCGATGGTGAAATATTTAGATAAGTTTAGCCAGTGGAAGCCTGTGCGTAGCAATTTCCATAGGATATTGTTATACTCAAGAAATTATTTCAGAGGATGGTGGCTAGTTCAATACAGCACGAGAGGTATTTTTAACAATGGACATTTTATTATTTCAATGCTCTACTTCAAGGTCAGTATAACACTCCAGCTTCGGCTTATTTTTTCCCTAATTGTCTCAATACGATATATGTCATGATTTTGTGTTTATTTATTATTCGATAAACGTTTCCAAAAAAATGACTGTCGATTTCATTTTGCCAATTAAAGGGTTAATATATCTATTTGCCTTCCAAATGTAGAAAGTTCTTTGTTTAGCAATTGTAATGTAATGCAGTGTCCATTTCTGCTATCTTTTCTCATTTTTCTACCTGTAACTATTTTACTGGTGCTTTGTTTAAGCTTTGATATTTTTTACTAAAACAAAAATCCTTTTTATTTCCAATTTAAATGTGCTCAACGGCCACGTACGATATAATGTAATTGTTCGTATATATTCTGATTTGAAAACCCTCACTTTCGAAACCAAATACCAATTAATAGTCGGTAACTGAGAGCCAAAAATCTAAGTATGTTGTCAAAACCCTAAATCATGAGAAAGTATTGTATTTTGTAATATTTTCCTCTTTCCTTCCGTTCTATGCGTTTATTCTATGGTCGGACTTCTTCAATCTTTTAATAAAAGTATATATTATAGAACTGTTACCGATTATTTAAATTTTACTGATTTTTTACTTAATTTAGTGTGGCAAAATTTCAGGAAATTAGGAACACAAAAACTTGATCCTGATAAACTAAAACATAGTAGTAATACCTTTTATGTTATAAAATCAATTAATCCTTTAAGAACTCTGGAATGTTTATACATTGTGCGTAGCCTTAACCAATTAGGTACACTATTGTACACGTACACGCATTAAGGAACCCTATTACCCCTTCCAACTCCTACAAATATGTCCAAAAATATGTTAAGAAAAAAATTGTTTAATGAAGTAGCATTATTTGTTTATTTTAGGCTTTTTTAATAGAACAGCTTTATTTTTACCCCCCTTAAATGTGAACAATCAGTTTCGACACATTTCCTTGTTGTTGTTTGTCTCAGTCTTAATTTAAATTAAGTACATTTCAGACGCCGTTATGTTTGTCCGCCGTCCAAGTAACACAAGTATGTCAAATTATCGCAAACTTACTAACCGGAGACAGGTAGAAACAAATTTAACGATTTAATATTTTATTTTTAAATTAAAATTTAAAAGCTCTGGACGCCCAAGAATTTGTTATAATTATAATAAAGACGGTATAAAATCAATAATATATATATATTATCAAAAAAAGTGTTGCAAAGAGCCAGTGAAAAAAATACAAAAGTGAATGAAACAGCAGTTTAATTTCTTTCATTAAATGACTGCCTGCATTTGTACTCATTAACTTTTCTTTAATTTTATTGATAAAGGACTTTATTAAAGTATATTTTATTTTGTTTTCGTCCTCCTTGTGTCTGTGCAAGTGCAAGTGTTGCTGTATATGTGTTCCGTTTTTTTAATATAAAATAGTTTCGTAATTAAGGCAATCAGTTTAAAAGCAGTTCACATTTAAATATAAATGAGTATTTTTTATCAGTTCAGTTATATCGCCATACTCCCTCCTTCTTAATAATATTATTTGTATGACCGACAAAATTGTAGAAAACAAGTGAATTTTTCCTTCACTTGTTTTCCACAATAAAAATTTAATTTGTTTAATTTTTTTTCCACATACCATATGGAATTGTTACTGCAAACATGCCCTGTCTGAAAAAAACATGCATTACACCATTTACATGAAAGTTTTTTAATCACTTACAACATTTATAAAATTTTACAACAAATGACAATTAATTGTATTAAAATAAACTCTTTAAAAATACACAAAAACAAGGTTAAGTACATACAAACATATTTACTTAGCATATATTAAGTACATGGCTTTCAACAAATGGAGTCTAATAAACTTTGTTTACGGGCGTGCGTGTTATTTTAAGGAAACCCTGCAGTTTTAAAATACGCTATTAAAAACATTGAATTATCTGCAACACAAGTTTCCTTTAAGTGCTTTGGTATCCCTTAAAATTTTGATTACAAATTGCTTTTTATGTCCTTAGAAATGAAATTATATAAATTTGTTAACTCTCAATTGCCAAAATTCTTAGTAAGCTGCTTCATTAAGTAGTTTAATGGTACTAAAACCTGTTGGTTTGCCATATAGATTACTTACCATTACCCTAACGCTTCGGGCTATCGTCATGAATCCATTTTTCATTGCATGTAATGATTCGGTGCAAAAACCGTCTTTCAAAGTATTTCGGTTTCAATTCTTATGGTACCCGACTTCCCTGCTTTTGGATGAATCCTGAATTGTTGCTTCATTAGCTCCCAATTATTTTTCAGCCTAAAAAATGTGTCCAACTTTTAATACATTCATTCACAGGTTATTCCAAATTGAACGTTTTTTATGTAAAAATGTTGGATTAAGCCTATTTGTTCTAAAATCCAACAGCTAGGAATCCCAAACGGAAAACTGTATAATTTACCTTATTATGTTTTTAATGCCTTTTACCAGCTTACAATGATTTTATAAGCACTTTTTGAGTTCCAATTCTAGGTTTTCAAGCTTTTTTTGTCTGGCCTGGACGATGTTTGTCTTCCATGTCAAAATCAATTCAATTTATTTTTATTCAAAATCACCACTTCTAAACCGAACAAACTATCACTCTCACGTATATACCGATGGAACACATTCACCGTAAGCGTTGGTGAGCAATCAATGTGCTTCAGCGTCACTTTTTTCCAAATTAAAGAAGTAAAGCAAAACTTCCCGCATTCGTTGGCACCAAATTCAACATTTTGTAACCAAAAAAAAAACTTTGTTGTTTACACTATAACGTTAAATAACTATGTACCAAGACCGATATGCACCCTTCAGTTACTTACAAGAAAAACGCATTCAAAAGATACGTCATCATTGTAAATAGGGCATTTTTAAAACCACTAAACTTCTTTTATTTGCAATCGAAAAGTATCCGATTTATATAAAGGAAATAAATCACAGTTTTTAAAAGGTAAAAACGTAAACATTGGTGTCAGAAGTAGAATTGCAAAATAATAAGCATGAAGTTTGAAGTTTGACAGAAACGAAGCAAAATAAAATATTAGTATGTATTGAAAAGAATACCATGAAATTCTTCACTAGCTATTTATATGATAAAAGGATAAATTCCTCGTAGCCCCCATACAAATTTTATTCCGAAATATGGTGCTATGCCCACATAATTGCTGTATCCATGCAGAATTCCGCACAACTGAGTCTCTTTTAAAGGTAAATCGCGAGATCCATTTTTATTTTTTTTTGGATTGTGGATTTGATTGTGGATTTGACTATATCCCCCATATAATCACTTAAATACACACAAATATCTTATATTTATCGCTATCATAAGCATAATCCCCATGTACATAAAAATTGCTGTAGAAAATTTTATGAAGATCGGCCCATAATTGGTTATAGCTCCCAAATAAGGCCCACTTCAAAAAACGTTATATATATATATCTATATATTTTACAGAGATCGGTAGTATTTATTCACAAATCATATTACTTTATTGTGTGAATATCGGTCCATATTTGACCAAACCTCTCATATAAGGTCCATTTCCAAAAATCAGTTAAATACTCATAAATCTCTTATAAGAGGTTCTACCAGGTTAATTTTTAAATAAATATTCCCATATTTACGTTATCAGGATATACTTCAAGCAAAATAGGCCTCAAATACATATGTAGAAATCACGTTAAAATATTTAATGACGATCGGCCCATACTAGGTTGTTTCTCCCATATAAGTCCCACATCCGAAAAATACATTAACGCATATAAACATTCACATCGGTAAAAAATAACACAAATAAGTTTCCAGTAAATTTGGTGACTATTACTTCATAATTCTATATTGCACCTATATTAGGGTGTACCAAACAATTTTTTTTTGGAATTTTGGAACGCATATCCTCTATTTTGTATATATATAAAACTATAGTTAAATATGAATTTTGTTATTCTATCATGATTGCAACCCGTGCCGACCGACGATTTAGTTTTGAGGTGCATTTACAATGGGAAAAAATGCAATGTTTTCAGTTTTTGTAAAAATTTTGCAATCGAAATGTGTACGTAATTGTCGTTTTAATAAGACATAAAAAACAGAAATTGGTCAAAAAATGTTATAGTTATTAAAAAATCGCCAGGCCATTAACGTGCCTCAGGCCACTAGAACAAGAAATGTAGCAACAAAATTAACATATTTTGAAAAATATTAAAGTAAAAGCTTATTTTTACTTATAATATTTCCATATTTACTTGTATATGAGTTTTTGTCTTCTTAGGATACCGTTAACCTATTCGTAGGTATAGCCAAAAAAATATAATTTTTTATAACGGAAGTTTTAAAACTTAATTTTAAAATTTTTAAAAATTTTGTTAAACAAATTCAGAATTTTTTAATAATCACATTGGGATTTATTGAAAACATAATAGGGAATCAAAATGTGTATGATAATACCTCTTATAGTTTTTCCGTACCTGCGATTTAAATTTTTCGATTTTCGAGAAAAACAAATTTTTTGGCCATATTTTGGCGAATGTTCCGAATTTCCTTACTGTTATAAACTTTAAGTAAAACCTATTCAGAATATTATAGTTCAGGTAATTTTAAATATAGTCTGAAAGTTTTACTAAAATCGGAAGACGCCAACCCTTAAATCGAAAAGGTCAAAGATCAAATTTTTCAATATTTGGAATTTCTCATGGAAAAATAGCGAAATGTTATATATATTTTGGGCTGATTTTGATGAACCTTAAGAAAAATATAACACAAAGTCTAGTATTTACAAAAACAGCAGAAAAGTTAAAATTAACCCATAATAGCACCAAATAAAAAAATTGACACACTCTAATCTATATAATTTCCATATGCAAAATTGAGTCAGAAGAAAAATATACTTTTGAAGTTTGACTAAACGTATTTGTTTACCCTTTGTTATGTTCTTTTTCTTCACTTGTGGTGAATAAGGAAAATGTTGAGCGAATCGGTAATGTTAACCAATTATTAAGTATAGAAAATGATAAATAACATATTTGATTCCTATTATAAAAATAAAGACTCTTTTGGAAATAGTAGGAATATGTAGTTAATTCAATTATAAATTGCGGAATTAGATAACATTTTTATATATTTGAAATAAAATATGTTCTGCGTAAATTAATAAAATACTATTACCAACATTTTACCAATCTTCATAATCGGAACTAAGTCTCAATAACAAACACTGAATATGGATTAGTAATTTCTATAATTTTCATTATATTTCGATGCAGGGTATTTAAGATTCGGGATAGCCGAATATAGTACTCTAACTTGTTTTTGTTCTAGATTTTCTTAGAGTTTCATTTACAATATTTATCTATAGAATAATCTTTTCCTATAAGCTACAAGGCATTATATTTTACAGACTCAATGCACGTGCCCCAATATTTATAAAATCAGAAGGGAGCGTAAGTTCTGGATATAAATCTCTAAATGTGGCTTTTGCAGTTTTCAACATGTATATAGAGATTGTATAATGTTGGCATCCAAGATTTAAAAAGAATTATCAGAAAGCCTTTTAATAGTTGAATTATTTGCCCATTCAGCTAACTATTGAATGTACTTAACAATTTGTGTAAAGTCTACCGACATGGTTTTAAAACCTCTTAGATTTGAGTGTAACTTTGTATTTTAAATAAATTTCGAATAGTTATTTAACGCACGTTAGGTTTTCAAAATCTCTATAAAATATTCTGATAGTGGTAAAGTGAAAAATTGCAATATTTTTGAAGGACGGAGTTTTAAAGTAGCATGTTTTTGAATCTAATTGAGATATTGACTTGATATTTATTTGTAAGACCAAAAATTAACTCATCTAAACAAAATATAAGAATAAATGTGAATGAAATTGTTTCTAATATTTGCATTCCTATTAAAATTTTGATACATATTTTAGTTTTAGAAACTCAATAAATATGTAATATGTAATGAAATCCTTATTTAATAACAAAACTCAATGAAATTAAATTTGTCATTCTAAATAACACAGTGTAAAAAAACTCTCCAAAAGATAAAAAGAATCGCGCAATTCCTAAAAATTGGAGCGAAAATCCAAAAATGGTATTTTTTACAATTTTACTCATAGGGTCCACATTTCCTACGGGACTGGGAAAATAATTTGGGGATAAATAGGGAACATACCAAGAATTTAAAAGCTGCTTTCCATTTGATGATCCCAACTTTGAGATATTAGAACATGGCGTCAACATTTTTATAAAAAAATATGCCAGAAAAATATAAAATTGATATATGCTCTTAAAGAAAGTTTTTTTTTTAATAAAAGAAGAATTATTGTCACCTATTCGCACAAAAAACCGCAAAAATCTACAATTTTTTGAATTTTTAAATTGAAAATCGTTTATTTTTGGATCCAAATTGCTCTGAAATCCTTTGAATGTTATTTGTGATTTAGTTTTCTAATTAACAAAAAAAACATTCGATTCCATTTGCTCCAAAAGTATATATGTATATTAGAGTGACAATCAGTTGTATGAATTTTTTTTTAAATTTTGAAGAGTGCCGGGTGGAATATTGTGACACTAGGCCTAAAATTCGGAAAAAATGCTAATTTTTCAGATATTTTAAAAATTTTGCTACTAAATAAATAATTTTGCAATTGAATGCAAAAGAATCGAAATTTGCACGTAATTATCGTTATAATGAGATATAAATGACAAAATTTGGTTAAAAAATGTTAAAGTAATTACAAATTCGCCAGACCATTAACGTGTTTCAGGACACTTGAACAAAAAATTTAGGAAAAAAAATTAACATATTTCGAGAAAAATTAAAATATAAGCTAATTTTTATTTAAAATATATCCGTAGTTACTTGTGTATGTGTTTTTGTCTTCGTAGGATACCGTTAACCTATTCGCAGGTATGGCCAAAAAAATTATTTTTTTTAACGGCTGTTTCAAAACTACATTTACAAATTTTTAAAAATTTTCTTAAACAAATTTTAGAATTTTTTGATCCTTACATTGGGATTTATTGAGATCAAAATAGGGAATAAAAATATGAAAAAATTATGTCAATACCTCATACAGTTTTTCCGTACCTAATTTTTTGTCCATATTTAGGCGAATGAGCCCAATTTCCTTACTGTTATAAATTTTAAGTAAAACTTATTCATAATATTATAATACTGGTATTTTTAATTATGGTCTGAAAGTTTTACTAAAATCAGAAAACGATAACCTTAAAATCGTGAAGGTCAAAGGTCAAATTTTTCAATATGTGGAATTTCTAATGAAAAGATAGCGAAATGTTAAATATTTTTGGGCCGATTTTAATGAAACTTGAATTTAAAATAACAGCACAAAAATTAAAATTAACCCTTAGCAGTACTTGGGGTCCAAATTACCCTCAACTTTTAAAATCACGAAAAACACAGCCATTTTGACCCCAAGTGCTCTTAAAGGATTAAATCCATTTTTGCACTGTTGTTGTAAATGTTAAACCCCAGTGTATTTTTGCACTGTTGTTGTAAATGTTAAACCCCAGTGTATATTTTGCTCAAGTTTCATTAAAATCGGCCCAAAAATATATAACATTTCGCTATCTTTTCTTTAGAAATTCCATATATTGAAAAATTTTACCTTTGACCTTCACGATTTAAGGTTATCGTTTTCCGATTTTAGTAAAACTTTCAGATCATATTTAGAATTTCAAGGACTATGATATTATGAATAGGTTTTACTTAAAATTTATAACATTAAGGAAATTGGGCTCATTCGCCTAAATATGGACAAAAAATTAGTTTTTCTTGAAAATCGCAGGTACGGAAAAACTGTAAGAGGTATTGAAATAATTTTTTCATATTTTTATTCCCTGTTTTGATCTCAATAAATCACAATGTGATTATCAAAAAATTCTGAAATTTCTTTAACAAAATTTTTAAAAATTTGAAAATGGAGATTCGAACAGCCGTTATAAAAAATATTTTTGTTTGGCCATACCTGCGAATAAGTTAACGAAATCCTACGAAGACAAAAACTTATACACAAGTAAATACGGATATATTTTAAATAAAAAATAGCTTTTATTTTAATTTTTCTCGAAATATGTTAATTTTTTTCCTAAATTTTTTGTTCAAGTGAAACACGTTAATGGTCTGGCGAATTTGTAATAACTTTAACATTTTTTAACCAAATTTTGTCATTTATATCTCATTACAACGACAATTACGTACACATTTCGATTATTTTACATTCAATTGCAAAATTATTTATTTAGTAGCAAAATTTTTAAAATATCTGAAAAATTTGCATTTTTTCCGAATTTTGGCGATAATACAGTTTTTGGGTAATTTTGACACAAAGGAGATGCAGGGCTAACTTCCAAAATTTTTTTTTTAATGTAATATTCGTTAATATAAATAAGTCTATACATTTCTAGAAAACATTGCAGAAATTTAACGAGTTTCACCTATTTATTCTATATAAATAGTAAAATTTTGCATATATCTGAACTTTGACCTCGATGCGCGTCCAGAAATCGTTGCCCGATTTGGCTCAAACTTTCAGCACTTAACTTTTAGGCCTAGTGTCACAATATTCCACCCGGCACTCTTCAAAATTTTAACAAAAAATTTTTTCCATACAACTGATTGTCACTCTATAATAATTTTAAAGAAAGCGGACCATGATATGGCAAAATTTTGAAAAGCCTATAACTCGGAAATTATAAGAGATAAATAGCACACGCAAGCATGTTTTGTCGTGCTTAAAACATTTTCGAAGGTACCCTACATTGAGCCCACATTACGCCGCCTCTGGAACATTTGTAGGGCCCATATTAGTAACTCCTTGGCTACACCCATGTAAAATTTTATCCCGATCAGAACATTCGTTTAGAAATGACAGATTTATTTCCAAAAAAATTTGATTCTGTCCCACTGTGCAATGGCAATAAAAAGTTAAAATATTGCAAAATTAATGAATCGCAAAGAAATTGAAGTATTGTGGCAGAAAAGTAAAACCAAAACAAAATGAAAAGGGCAGTTCATATAGATGAGACAAATAGAAATCTAGATTATTTTCTTTATACTTTGTGGTTTTGGTTCCCTGCTCATTACATTTGTCTGACAGTGTTATCATATTTACTATTTACTTATAATAATGATCATTATTTAAATTAAATAGTCGTTATGGAAACCGTGTTGTTTTTTACATGAATAAGTAATAATACAATTAAGGAACTTTAAAGTTGATTTACCAATTGCATTTATACAACCACATCTTGTCTATGGTCTAGTGTAAACACATATTACCACAAAAACATTATGTACCCTACAATTAAGTGTAGACCACATAGGGTTTCATAACAATGAAACAGTTTTATTACTTCTTTTTTTTATATAATTCTAATGAAACATAAGTGTCATTGCTGGTACGGTCAAGGCTGATTAATCATAAAATGAGTGTCCTGTTTTCTATTGTATAAACACGAATTTCTTTTTTAAGGGTTTAATACAGTTTGGAATTAGAAATATTCACAGTTACAATTTCAAAGTGGTCAAAGACACTACAACGTCCGGTGTAGTGATATAAAATTTAAATAAATTTTAAATAAAATAATTGGTTTAGAAACACAACAAATAAATAAAAATGTCAGACGAAGATAATGTAAGCACACTTTGTATCATATACTTTTTAAGTATATGACACACAAATATAAATAAAACATTTCCACAAAAACCATTAATTAAGCACATAATAATTAAGTGTGGTGTTCCAAATATTTGTTTAAAGACAAAAAAAATAATGGACATTAAATTAAAATGTAAAGATTTTTATTTATCTTGAGTTATTTTCCACTTTTCTATGTATACGAGTAAGTTATATGTTCCTACTTATTATGTTATAAAGTTTAGTCGTTCAATTCCGACAATATACTACTCTACACTGAGTAAATGAGCAAAACATTTTTCTTTTAATATTTCAATAATTTATTTACATGAGCGATGAAGAAGGGCCTCGTATTGGAGCTATGACCAATTATTTACCGATCGTCACAAAATTAGGACGAGTGATATATTTGGATCAATTATAATTGAATTAATAATTATCTTCACAAAATTTTTAGTTGTGATTTACTTATATATAAAATTATTTGTGTGGATATCAATATAAATCAAGCATTTATGATCGATAAAGTCCTATTTCGGAAGGACATTTGTGTGGGAGCTAGGGGGCTTTGTCTTTGGGCCGAATATATTAAATGCCCCAACTTTTATCGAGATATCTTCAAAATTGCGACATGTACTTTGCGCACAAGTTTACACGGACAGCCAGCAAGCCAGACGTACATCGTTATATCGACTCTGTAAGTGATTCTGAATCGATCGGTACACTTTAAGGTAGGCGTTAGACAAATATTTTTGAAACATCAGCACAAAATGATTATACTCTCCCCCCACTATGCTGGTGTAGGGTATAAATACACATGCATACATATTTGTTTATGAAATCACCTTCATAGATTCAAAAACAATGTAAGTATGTATAAATTTTTGTTAAATTAGCAGCGGGAACAATAACACCTGCCGCAACACGCAGGTTCATATCGTGGCATAAACCCATTTGTGGTAATGAAGGAAAATGCTAAAAAAATAAAGTAAAAAAAATAATTACCCGCAGCTTAACAGGGTGAAAAATAACATATCTACTATGTATTACAAACATGCATACTTACAATGTTTTTCAAACTCTATTACGTTTTATGGAGAACATGTGAAAATTTATCTTCCCTTTGGTGGTATTCCAGCTTGCCATTAACCTGAAAATGCTTTAAATTATTTATTTAAAGAATTAAAAATTGATTTTCTATATTTATAAATATTTATATCTTCAAAAAACTAACCACCATCACATTCTCAAAGACTAATCTTAATAGAGCAAGATTATATCACATCACTTTGCCAAATGGTTACAAAAGTTATAGTGGTTTTATGAAGCGGTTTATGTCATTATTTCACAAATAATGAAGACAGGCTGGATTACTGTCATTAGGATTACGATTTAATAAACCTAGGGTCTGTTTTCAATCAAAATGTATACAAAAATATATTTTGAAATTATAATCTGAATTCATATTCGGATTATAATTGGTCAGATTATAAACGGTCTCCCTTAGAATGTGGTAGTATGATCAAATATATCATGAAATTCATCTGTACATTTTCTGGAAGTACTAGAAATTTTAAAGAATTTATTAGCTTTAACATGTGTTTCAGAAGTAAAACTTATTTGTGTACAATTTTATCTAGATATCAATGTTAGTCGGCGGCTTTTTGAATTCCCTGGCACTTAACTGAAAAGGCAACACCGCTCCTGTCAACAGGCATCAGTCAGTTGCCTCCTGTCAAAATGTGAATAAACTGCATAATTTAATTTATATTTGACAGCCATTAAAAGCAGACTACCTCATGACTTGAGGAGAAATTGGAAAAAATTGAATTTCGTCTGCATTATTTTTTGCGATGTCCTGTTGAGCTCTCTACCCCCAAAACAATTTGAAAAAGTCACGATATGGTGTAGACTGATCTTAGATTGAAAGTGCGAGATATTGTAGAAGCCACAAGCATCTCACATTAGAGTGGCCCTTAATAAACGAAAGTTGGATTTTGGCCATTCTCACCCCCCCAGTTTGGTGAACATTAGTAAAAAAATCATCCTGAAAAAATGTTAGGTAAATCGGTTGGGGTTAAGACGTGCCGCAAGCCCTCTGAAGTTTTGAGATGCATTTACAAGGGGAAAAAAGGAATTTTTTTCAGTTTTTGTAAAAATTTTGCCATTAAAAAATTACTTTTCCAATTTCATTTAAAAGAATAGAAATGTGTACACAATTGTCGTTCTAATGAGACATAAAAAACAGAAATTGGTCAAAAAATGTTAAAGTTATTAAAAAATCGCCAGGCCATTAACGTGTCTCAGGCAACTAGAACAAGAAAGGTAGGAACAAAATTAACATATTTTGAGAAATATTAAAATAAAAGCACACTTTTACTTAAAATATGTCCATATTTACTTGTATATGTGTTTTTGTCTACGTAGGATACCGTTAACCTATTCTTAGGTATGAACAAAAAAATAAAATTTTTTTAACGCCAGTTTCAAAACTCCATTTTCAAATTTTTAAAAATTTTGTTAAACAAATTTCAGAATTTTTTGATCATCTCATTGGGATTTATTAAGAGTATAATAGGGCCTAAAAATGTGAAAAAAATATGAAAATATCTCTTATAGTTTTTCCGTACCTGCGATTTAAATTTTGAAATTTTCGAGAAAAACCAATTATTTCGTAATTTTTAGGCCAATGAGCTCTATTTCCTTGTAGTCCAGATAATTATAAATATACTCTGAAACTTTTACTAAAATCGGAAAACTCTAACCCTTAAATCGTGTAGGTCAAAGGTCAAATTTTTCAATATTTTAAATTTCGAAATGTTCGAAATGTTGTATATTTTTGGGCCGATTTTGATAAAATTTAACAAGACTATAACACAAAGCCTAGTATTTACAAAACAGCAGAAAAATTAAAATTAACCCTATATAGCACTTGGTGTTAAAATGACCCCAAACTTCTAAAACCTTAAAAAAAATTATGATTTTAAAAGTTTGGTATCATTTTAACCCCAAGTGCCATTAAGCGTTAATTTCCATTCTTGTGCTGTTACTATAAACCCTAGAGTTTATGTTATAGTTTTGTTAAATTTCAAATATACAACAAAAATATACAACATTTCGAAATCTTTTCAAGAGAAATTCCAAATATTGAAAAATTTGACCTTTGACCTTCACGATTTAAGGGTTAACGTTTTCCGATTTTAGTAAAAGTTTCAGAGTATATTTATAATTATCTGGACTATAATATTCTAATTAAGTATTGCTTAAAATTCATAAGAGTAAGGAAATAGAGCTCATTGGCCTAAAAATTGCCAAATAATTAGTTTTTCTCGAAAATTTCAAAATTTAACCAACCGATTACCTAAAATTTTTTCAGGATGATTTTTTTTACTAATGTTGACCAAACTGGGGGGGTGAGAATGGCCAAAATCCAACTTTCGTTTATTAAGGGCCACCCTAATCTCACATGCACAAAAATCTATGTGCAGTTTCCATGGAAAAAATCCATTAATTAAGCTACAAAATGTTTCCTCTTTCGCCCTATTCTCCAGATTTATCCCCAAGTGATTATTTCTTATGCCCACACCTGTAGAAATGTCTCCAACGATGAAATCATCTCGAAAAATCTTATTTTTTGGAAGTTATAACAAAATTGGTGAATCCTTGGAAAAAATGCATAGACGACAAATGAGACTATGTTGAAAAATAAAATAATTTTTTATCCAAAAACCTGTGCTTCATTCAAAAAGACACGGACATTTGGACCCACCCTCGTATGATGGAGATCCTCTGCTTTGGGATTTTAGAATAAATATTGTAAATGGGTTAAATTTTCGAAGTATACATATATGAATAACGTCTATTAAAAATTGTACACATTTTTAAGTATGAACAAATAGGAGAGCTATATTCGGCTGGGCCGAATAGTATATACCCTTCACCAAATTATGTATTTTTATTTAAACAAAATTACATTTTTTTTAATTGTTTTTTAATTTTTTTTTTAAAAAAATTCTTTTTTCCAAATTGTTTTTTATCTTTTTTTTTTCAAATTGGTTTTCCAATTTTTTTTTTTAATTTAAAAAATAAAATTTGTTCTAAAAATAATTTAGACAAAAAAAAATTTTTGATGAAGATTTTGATCCAATGTAGGTCCAACTTACTATAGCCTTATATACATCGTTGCAATGGACTTTGAAATATCTATCATTAGATACAATTTTTAATTAAATTTTCAAAATTAAATATTGCATTACACCGTACGACACTCAATATTAGACACGAACCGGATGATATACGTCTGAAACAATAAATTAAATGGAAAAAAACTGCGTTTTCAGTTTTTCATTTCGTGATCCTGTTTCCTTTTAAAAGGACTTAAAATTTTCATAGGAGAACATTTCTAAAAAAATGTTCTAAAATACTTCTGATTATCCTACTATATAAAATTTTGTGTCAAATGATCAAGAAGAGTTGCAAAATATTTCGTATTATATTTATTTTATTATAAATATAATAAATATAAAATCTACTTAAGTGTTAAAAATTTTTTTAAATTTGAATTATTTGATTTTTTTATATTTTATTTTATTATTTCATTCGAAAAAAATATAAACAAGTAAATTGGTATAGTAGGGCAAGCCCGACCTTATGATACCCTACACCGGGTATATGATTATAAAGAGTTTTATTTTGATATGAAACTTATTTGTGTTTAATCTTATTTGAATAATATTATATGAAATATATTTGTGTTGAATTTTGTTTGGATACTGACATATTTCAGAGATTTATGTATGTATATTAATGACATTTTCGAGAATGTGGCTTATATTGAAGCTATGGAACTATTTTCAAATGGGCTGATTCTAACCAAATTCAATAGCCTTTGTCCTTGGGGCAATATAAAGGTCTGTGAAATATTTTGTCGAATTATCTTTAAACCTGCGACCTGTAGTTTGATTACAAGGTTTACATGGATGGATGGACGGACAGACGGACATCGCTTAGTGAACTCAGAAAGTGATACTGAGCAGAGTGGTATACCTTAAGATGGGTGTTGGGACAATCTTTTTGTATGTTGAAAACAACAGCCCTAACCCATTATACCTCCCCCACTATGGTGGTGTAGTTTATAAACATGCACTTTTCTTAATAAAACTTTTTTGTATACTAATAATTTTTTGTTTATATTTTAATTTGACCTTTATATATATAAAGGATGACATTTAGTATAGAATATTTGGGTCTTTAACGCACTATTTTTTAAAAAGGAATTTATTGGCAATCTTAAAAGATATTAAAGGATAAACATTTTAAAGGACATTTTTGACATCTTTTGATCCTTACAGGATAAAATAAAGATAATACAAAATATTTTGCAACTCTTCTTGTTCTTTTGACATACAATTTGTCATTGTTGGAATAGCAGGAGTATTTTTAAATATTTTTTGAAAAATGTACTTCTATGAAATTTTGATGTCCTTAAAAAAGGACACAGGATCACGAAATGAAAAACTGAAAACACAGTTTTTTTCCATTAAATTTATAGTTTCAGACGTATATCATACGGTTCGTGTCTAACGAATTTTTTCTCTATTTGTCGGATGGTGTTATCTTAACAATTCCATTAAAGCATTCAGCACGAATTAATTCGTTGTCTTAAATCCTTAGTACTGCAATTTTTCATTTCATTTTGTAAATAATTAAAAGCAAAACAAAACTGAAGAAAATAAATATATGAAATCAATTTTAATTTGATTTTTTTCAAATTGTCTAGGCTCGAGGTGAGCATCTTTGAGGGACCACCCACTAATCTCCAATCCATCCATGTGGGCATTTAAATACAAATCAACAACTTGGAAACACATCAGCACTGACTATATTCAATTTCATTAAAATATTTCCAATCGTTCAAATGTTTTTAAACTACCGTGCGGGGATACTGGTACTGGTTTATTGCAATATCTGATAGTCACAATGTTTGTACTTGCCTTTAGAAACAAATAAGGAATGTCAATGAAACTCATATTTTTAAGATTAATTTTAAGAATTTCAACAAAATAGAATCGTATCTCATATCTAGAAAATGTTCATGATGAATAAACGTTCAATGTAATCGCAAGTATGGCATGTTCTTTTAGATTTATTTCATTGTTGGGTATCGCATTTATAATTTAAATTTTTAATGTTTTACTACAAATGCATTTCGTATCCTAGGATACACCAAAGCATGACATGCTATTGAAACAAATATGCTTAATTATAGTGTTTAGCTAAGAAATTCATTTAAATTTCATAATAAAATAGTTTAGCAAATTATAAAAAAACACACAAGAAAAAAAATATTGTTAAAGTATTCAGGCATAAACGTGTAAATATGTGTTTATCTAAGTAAGGGGATAATTTTGCGTGTTAGATTTAACAAACGCACCTTACAAAATGATTACTCAAAACAGTTTGTAGCATTTATTAAGCACAAATTTCGCCCTTAAACTTGAGTTGTAAAAAATTATATCACAATAGTATTTTGAATGTTACTTCAAGGAATGAATAAAAAATATTCAACATTAATTATTTCAACCCTTAACAATTCCTTACAATTATGTCATTTAATTCTCTTTCTCCTATGGTGTTTCTTTTATTTAGTAATAGAAATTAGAAACTCAAAATGATTGTAAAATGAATCCTCACCAATGTCATTATCATGCCTTCGTACTTGAAGTGTATAAGTACAAATTAACGTATAGATATTTTGACATGCACGGGTTTTGCTTACTCGAACCTATTATGTTTTAGACAGATGTTCAAATGGTTAGTGATTGATCTATAAGTAGTTATGACCATTTTTGCGTTGGCCATTTCATTCTCCTGCTCCTACATATACATACATATGGATTGTCATTTCTTTAAATCGAATATATTTTCTCCACCTATGTCTGGTCCGTTGTTTTGGTTGTAAAACTGGAACAAGCTAACATTGTATTTCGAATCTATAGCTTCTTAAGTAGTACAACCTACTTGTTTCACTCTCCAGACAATTTATTTCAAATTGATTGTTTTATTTATTTTTTATTTTTAAATAGAGAAGTAACACTCCGGCATTTAATATGCCTATATTAAATGTGTTACTTTCTTTGGAAAGGGGATAGAGTGTAGAGGAAAAGGTGGTGAAAGGAGGAGAAAAGCTTTTTTTAGTGCAGGTTGCAGCGCCTCTGGTGATGGAGATGGCGCCTTAATCAAGCCAACAACCTTTATTTAATTATTTTACTTCGGTGGCGTTTTAGTGTTATACCACCGAAGGAGGGCGCTGTGATAAATATTAGTTATCAGTAAACTAATAATTATTATAAACTGATGTTGTTGATTGGCAGCGGCTGGGAATCGAACCCAGGCCACAAATACCATATCATGCTTAATGATCAAACGCGCTAACCAATTAAGCCACAGCACCCTCGATACGATATCTGTGTCCCAATAAATGAAGATCGGGATATTCACAGTGGAGGCGAAAAACTGCTTCTCCTTTTCCTCGGTCCAGGCAGTATCTGTTGAATGCAAATTCAAGTCTGCTTATTCCGGTTCATATTCAAGAGTTATATACTGCGTTTTACAACTTAAGTGGACAACGATTTAGCATGTTTCCATGTTGATGCTTTTTTTTCTTTTCAGATGGTAGTGCCTGAAGATTTCGCTTTTAATGGTTCCAAGCGTTAGTCTGCATCATCTGAGACCCTTAAAGCTGATCATACTCCGGCCAGCTCGTCTGCCTGCTCATTACCGTAGTAGTTTCTATGTGCAGGGACCCAAACTAGAGTGGTGCCAGATGAAGTCTTGACAGTTCTTCCGTACACTGCACAGTGGGACTGAATCAAATTTTTTGAGAAATAAATCAGGCATTTCTAAACTGCTGGTCCGATCGGGATAATTTGACGTGGGCGTAGCCGAGGTGTGTTTGAGTTTAACTTATTAAAATAGGCCCTACAAATGGGCTATTGATGCACAAAATACGGTGTTTAAACACGAGCCATTTTTTTGTTTCCCATACGATTTCAAAGATTTTTATATTTTTGGAAAGCTCTGGGTATTGAATAAATATGTTTGCATATTCTATTTATATCTTAAAATTTCCGCGTTATTGGCATTTCAAAATTGAAATTTTCAATTTTGCCATACCTTGTTCCGTTTTTTTAAAAATATAGGTCGTACTTTTGGACCAAATGGACCCGATTATTTTTTGTTATTAGACAACTAAATTATCAATAACATATAAAAGATTTCAGGACAATATCATTTATGAATCCAAAACTAAACGATTTTCAATTTAAAAATTAAAAAAATAATAGATTTTTGCTATTTTTAGTCAAAAATATTCGATTTCAAAAAAAATTTATACGAAACTAAAATTTGTATCATAGTTATTTTTAATGCCAACCGCCACGGTGGTTAGTAAACTAACCACTTCATTGCACAAAAAACCTTGGAATGGGGTGGTTGTTTCATGTTTTGATTAATTTTTTCTTACTTTTTATAATAAACTAACCTTGATTAAAATATAAATGCAATTGTTTTGATTTTAAACTTATACACAAAAAAGCGTGGCTGAAAGAGTTAACTCTTTTTATACCCTCCACCACCATAAGTGGTGAATGAGGGTATATGTATATAAGTTTCTCATTCCGTGTGTAACATTGAGAAATATTCATCTGAGACCCAACAAATATATTTACATATATATATATATTATTGATCCTTATAAAATTCTAAGTCTGTGTAAAACACGCTCACGTCCAAAATAGACAAACAAAATTAGTAAACTTGTAAGAAAAATCTTTATTGTTCTCCTAAGCAGCTGGGTATTGAAAATCAGCAATATCGGTTTACTGGAACTAGAGTTATGAATCAATATGTGAGACAACTAGGGTATTCAATTAATCGGGTTTCTGGATTAATCGGTTAATCGAGCAAATAATTAATATAGGTTTAGATTTAATCGGTTAATAATCGGTTAATATTAAATTATTCGATTAACCAAATAATTTCTATTTTAATTTTAAATTGAAAAGAAAAACACGAATTTTGTATACTTATATAAGCATTTTGTTACTAAAAAGAACAAAAACATAAAAAACAATCAAAACTTAATAATTCAACAAAACAATAAATAAAAATATACACATGTGAGTTCTTTTTTTAGATTTTAAGGAGATCTTCTGAAATAATCTTTTTAAAAAATAATGTAATTTAAATGCTTCAATTTTAAACGATTTTTTTTAGTTTTAATTAAACTTGACTTGTAAAAACTATCTCACTGATTGTAGATTTGGAAAAATCGAAAATAAGGCACGATAAAAAGTATCCAATTTCTCAGTTCTTTTTTTAGTTTTTTCTAAGCATATTTTTTTAGATTTTGAATACTATAATAGCATAGTTGGGGGTAGTGCACTAAATGTTGATTGAAATCAGCATTGCACTAACTCACTAAAATTGCCAAAAATTTAGTTTGCACTATTTTTATCAGCTTTTTGTTATTTTTAATGAAATATTAGTCTTAAGTTTTAAATTAGTGTACAGGAATAAACTTAAACCATTTGAACTTAAAAATTTAGTGCACAATTTGAAGTTGCACTCAAATTAGTGCAGGTAAAAAAGTTGCAATATACTGATGATTGCATTTTTTTAAATCAACTAATTTAATTTTGAGTACAAAATTTTTTAACTTACTATCACTAATGTTTAGTGAGGCTGCTAATTTTCAACTCAGCTCTAAATATGAACAAAATGATTGCACTAATTGTGCACTATCACAAAGTATTAGTGCAAACTGCAAAATTAGTGCACCACCCCCATCTATGTATAATAGTATCGTTAAGTTCTGATTAAAGACTCGTTTCAGTAATGTCTTTAGATTCGTCTATTACCATGTCGTCCTTCAACTCATTATCACAAAGTTCATCATAGAATATTCTAGAAAAAATGTCAATTCCAAATTCCTTCATATCAGTTTCCGTACTATACTTCAAATAACTATTGCTAGAAGGGAATGTTCACGAGTTAAGAAATTAAATTTTAAAAAATAATTCTGTATAAGTGCAAAAAAAAGACATTTCGGTTAATCGGTTAATCGACACAAATTAATCGGTTTATTCGTTATTTGAAAATCGTCAATTTTAAATTATTCGAACAGTTAACCGACAAAAATTAATCGGTTAACCGATTAACGGTTAATCGATTGAATACCCTAGAGACAACCTATAAAAAAACATGATAATTTTAAAATTGTTTTTGTTATTTGTGCAAATATATTGCAGATAATACCATCAAATTTTACACACATTATGTTTACGTTAAAGGGACTAACTCTGGCGAAAATTATAAGAATCGGTCCATGATTTCTCCTAGCCCCCATACAAATTTCTTCGCGAAATATGGTTATATGGTTTATATGGTTTATATGGTTTGAATTTCAGTATCCACACAAAATTCAGGAAAAATAAGTTTCGTGCTTAAAAAAATTACAAAACCAAATTTTTTTGGATCGGCTCATATTTGACCGTAGCCCCCATATAAAGTTCATTTCCGAAAATCACTTAACCCAGATATGCCGACGGCTTGAGCTTGATCATTTTAAAAGTACTTTTATATTATTTTGGAGGAAATGAGAAATAAAAAACAGTGCAATTAAAGTTTTTAAAAATTTATTGAAAAAAGTGTTTTTTTAAGTCGTCCTATATATAGGACATTGGGGTCACAACAACAAAACTAAAACGGAATACTGAAACATTCATGCATATAACAATCAAGCTACTCTTCATAAATATAAATTCCAAAAAAAATGTAGTATTTATTCACTTGTAAATGTACAAAATTTTTACTTTCAATACAAACGAGATATGTCCTTAATGACTGTATATGGGCATTATGAAAATATCACAAATTAAAAATTCAATAACTCAAAAATATTAGCAAAAAATAATGCGATCACACAATCTGGTGAGTAATAAGTATGTGAACAAAAAAAATGGAATTTTGATAAACGTGATGTATCCTGTAAACAAGAACTACATGTAGTACAGACGGCATATCTGGGTTAAATAAGTATAAATGTCTTATAAATATCGCTATTAAGTTGAAATTCGACATAAATAGTCCCCATATATACCCAAATCGCTGTACCTAATTCTATGAAGATCGGCCGATAATTGGTTATAGCTCCCATATAAGGACCACTTCCGAAAAACACATTAACCTACATAAATATCTAACAAATATCAATATCAAAACAAAATTTTATACAAATCTCTAATTTATATATAGAAATCATACTACAGGATTTTGTGAATATCGGTCCATATTTAACCATAGCTCCCATATAAGGTCCACTTCCGAAAATCAGTTAAGTATCATAAATCTAAAATAATACTCATATACATAGAAATCACTGTACTAAAGTGTATGCAGATTGGCCGATTATTGGTCATAGCTCCCCTATAAGGCTCATTTCCGAAAAAGATATTAACCTTAAAAAATAAATATTTAAAACATATCGATATCAAAATGAAATAACGCACAGATCAGTAATTTGTATCCAGTAATCATACTTTTGAATTTTTTGAATATCGCTCCATATTTAACCATAGCTTAAGGTCCACTCCCGAAAATCACTAAAGTCCTCATAAATTTGTTACAACTATAGTTATCAGGTTGAAATTCGAAACAAATTTATTCAATAAATACAAAAATCGATGTATAAAATTTTATGATGATAGGCCCATAATTGGTCATAGCCTCCATATAACAACCACTTCAGGAAAACACATTATTAACCTGCACAAATATCAATAAAAATCTGTACTGAATCAATATTTTACATCAATCAGTAATTTGTATCCAAGAATCGTACTACAAGTTTTTTTAAATATTGGTCCATAATTCGGCATAGCTCCCATATAAGGTCCACTCTTGTTAATAGCGTTGTTTATATGAAATTCTATAAAACTAGCCCTCAAATACTTAGGACCATAATAGGTAATAGCATCCATATATTAAACCAAAATTGTACACAGATCAGTAATTTGTATTCGAAAATCATAATAATAAATTTTGTGAGTCTTTCTGACTTCTAATTGTGATATTATTTCAGTACCATCATATTTAGGTGGAGGGTATTTAAGACTCGGCACAGCCGAATATAGTACTCTTACTTGTTTTACACTGTGTTATTTAGAATGACAAATCTAAAAAACACGTAAATTTCATTGAGTTTTGTTAATACATAAAGATTTTATTACAAAACTAAAACTTGTATCAAAATTTTATTAGAATTGCAAATATTAGGAACAATTTGATCCACATTTATACCGAACTAATTTTCTTGTTTATGCAAGTTAATTTTTAGTCTTACAAAAAAATTTTAAGTCAATATCTCAATTATATTAAGAAAAATGCTACTTTAAATTCTGCCCTTCAAAAATATTATTATTGCACTACTCCTTGTCTACGCCCACGTCAAATTTAATCGCGATCGGACCAACCATTTAGAAATGCCAGATTTATTTCCAAAAAATTTTGATTCTGCTCCACTGTGCATTGTCTGTTTAATTGCTCCCACAAATACTCGTTTTGCGTAAATTTTACATTTCTTACATCTTCTTTCCTGATATACGCTGGCTTTATCCAAAAGAAATATTGAGAATCTTAAAACGAATGCATCACAAAAAGGGATCCAAATTCAGTTATTTACTCAGAGGTTTGGCTTAGTCGATTTGCTTTATTGCTTTAAAATGATGGCGAGAAATATTTCAAATGTCGAAAAGTTTTTTTTTGGAAATAATTCGGTATCTCGGGAAATCTTTGTGATATTGTTACGAAATTTCACATGGTTGGACCTGAGGTGTTTTACGTTTGTTCAGCTTCCTAGCGCTAATAAGGGTCATTGCGGTCTCAAATATTTTTAAAAAATCGGTAAAATTCTTTTATGATCCGAATGAGCTGAAATTTTAAATATAAATAGTACATTCTCTAATAGTTCCTGAGATACCGAAATATTTCCAAAATAAAACTTTTCTAAACCACTGTGTGTCGCTTAAGTATTGATTGAAACTTCTCTTAAAACATTATGCAATTTATCTCTTTTTCTTCTTCAAAACCAGCCATAAAGTCCTCTTTTATCCTTCGCCACCCTATGAAACTGAATAGAAAAATACAGATTAAACATGAGATAACTGCATTAATGAATGTATTGTTACAAAAGATAATTTTAATTTAAATTTAATTATTCTAATTAATGCATTTTTGTATACCCCAACGCTAACGTTTTGTTTTCTCTATTTCCTTTATTTTTAGCTAAGAATAAGAAATCTGTATTCCAGCGAAGCCAAGTTAGCGCAAAAATCTCAACGCGAATTAACAGATGGTACCGAAAAAGATGTATTGACAAAATTGCGTTTATTGTGTTTGAGTCGTGGTGCCACAGGCATCTCAGGACTGGGCAGGTAATTACTTTAAACAAATAAACACTTTTAATTCTGTTTATTTTGCTCTGCAATAAATTACTCATAGCAAAGATAATACATTCATTATTTAATTGAGACAAATTTGAAAAGATTTATTCTTTGTGCATGCTGTAATTTTTCCCTTAAATTTTTCTCATTATTATTTTTGTGCATAAAATTATTTACACAACAGAGCCTTTCGCAATATGGACGATGATGGCAGCAAAGCATTAAATGAGGAGGAATTTGTCAAAGGTATACGTGAGTTTGGTCTGGACTTATGTGATGAAGAGCTCAAGGAATTGTTTGAAACGTAAGTTTGTGTTTGGCTACATAATTTAAGTAAAATCATAAAACTGTCTAATCATAAATTATTGCACTTAATAATAATTGTTCATTATCTATATTCCATTATATTGCTTCTTTATAAAGTTTCGATGAAGATGGTAGCGGCTCCATTAATATGACTGAATTTTTATTAAAATTACGTGTAAGTAACTGTTTTGCTTTGTTTTAATTTCTTTGTGTTTTGTTCTTTCTGTTGGAAATTTAATAATGGCATTTATTTTTTGGTACCTCTAAATAGCCACCCATGCCACAAAGTCGTCTAGACATTATTGATCAAGCATTTAATAAAATGGATAAAAATGGTGATGGTGTTATTACGGTGGAAGACTTGAAACATGTTTATTCTGTGAAGGAGCATCCAAAGTATGAGACTGGCGAAATGACTGAAGATGAATTGCTGAGAGATTATTTGAATAATTTTGAAGGAGTACGTGGCAATAATGATGGAACTGTAAGTTATTAGTGCATTTAACTAGCGAAAGAGTAAAATATAACAAAATACTTTATTGAAAAATGAATTAGCCATTTCTCACCTTAAACTTGGCCAAAATAAAGTATTGGAGTTTATTATTAAGTAAACAAAGTCTTTATCAAATTTAAAATTTCATAGCAATCCAAAAGGAAAATACACACATAGAACTATACAGTTTAGAATTTGCAACGCAAAGTATTGCGTTTTTAACAAAGTAGTAAATAGTATTTTGTTACTCTAAATTTAAATAAGAGTTAGAAAATTTGACTGCACTGATACTAGTATATAATGTCGAATTATAATAGACCATGTTAACCTTGTAATCAAATCCTTGCATACAAATACCGATAAACAAATAAGAGAATCGTTTTGAAACTGACAGAAATCCAAATTATATTGGGTGTAAACACTTTTATTCTTTCGAAAAATTCTTGGGTTAGATCCAAATAAAAATCTTTGTGAAAATATGCAATTCTATTCAGAGAGGTCTCAATCTACACAACCAAGTCATAAAATTCTTGTTAGTTACTTCTTAAAACATTAAATGATATTGCCATTTACTGACACGGATGATAAAATAAACCTTAGGATCAATTAATGATAGCTACGTCTATCTTGCTACCATGACACTAGCTTAAAAGACTATTAGAGACTATGCCAAATATATTCGCTGGACCTCGTTGCGCAAGTCTCTTGCCCAACAACAAAACAACATGCTAAATTTTCTTCTCCTTAACCCGACATTACCTAAGGCATCCACAAACACAAGAGACTTGCGCAACTAAATTGCCTAGCATGATATTGGTCTTAAATAGGTTTTGGAGAATCGCATCTCCTGGTCCAAATAGCGTACCATCAATGGAACTAAAACAATTCTCTTCGATTCTAGCTCGACTATGCCAAATATATTCATTGAACCTCGTTCAGTTAAATAGGTTTTGGAGAATACCATACTGATACTGATCCAGATGGCGTACCAGCACTTGAATTAAAGCAATGCTCTTCGAATACACAGCACACTTAAAGGCAGTTAATTTGTCTTTACTTAACGATGCTTCAAATTAAACTGACTAGTTGGTGTTCTCACTTCCAATTTATATACACTGCATTACCATCTAGATTCTTCTTGAAAGCTTTATTTCTACAATTCGAATTCTGGAGCTTTCGATGTTAATGTTAGCACCTTAAACATTTAGTGTTGTCATACTTACAAATAATGCAAATAACTGCATGCTATCAACATTGTTGATAAGTATAAAAAATTTCGATAAAAAAAAATAATTTTTGAACCTTTACTCTTCTGAATTCGATAATATTTGATATACGTGTTTTATATTGTCAAACAAAATTGAAGTGTTCCAGAATTTCGAAATTCGCTTTAGTATGATTTTTATATAGGTTCAAAGTTTATATTTTTTAAGCAACGCGTGCAAATACCTGAAGTAAAACTGTTAAGAACTTTAGAACTGTTAGTCAGATTTTATCAGAATGAATTGTAGATTTTTAAGTTTTTCATGAGAATCGCTCCAGAACAAAGAATACTACAAAAAAGCCATCTCCAATTTTCTAAAGATTTGTCTTGACCGATCACCATGAAATTAGGTCGCGTGATTTCTGTCTATATTAATGTTAACTATGTTGAATTTTGTGTGTATACCAACATTTTTAAGTGATTTATGCACATTAAAGTGATTTTCGGAAGCGGGTCTATATGGGAGCTATGACTAATTATAGACCGATCGTAACAAAATTTGGTGACATGAATTTTGTATATATTAAACTTATTTGGAGCGGAATTTGTGTAGATACATATATAAATTAAACATTTATGACCGATAAAGTCAAAGTCCTTGGGCCGAAAAAATAATATGTACAGAATTTTATCGAAATATCTTCAAAATTGCGACCTGTACTCTACACAAAAGGTTTACATGTCTATGTTTTTATAAACTTAGTCTTATATAAATCAATGAAAGTTTATCATTCTAATGTATTACTCATCTTTGTAGAAGGATATCTCGAAATTCATGTCCTTAAATTTTGAATTTTTTTCTATAAAAATAGGATCAATATATACTTTCTGATATTGTTTAATCGATTATTTCCTTCGAAAAGTCCCTACGATTTATTTAAGACTAAGTATATAAAAATCGGATAAGTAATCCAAAAAATAAATTTGAAGGTATGAACCGCGCAGGATATGACAGTCAAAACAGTCGCGTATGCTGATGATGTTGCGGTATTAATATCTGGTAATATAGAATGGGCATTAGGTACACTGAATAAGTGGAGTGTCATGAGTGGACTTAGTATGAACCCCCAAAATACGGAACTAATTCTCTTCACTAGGAGATACATGATCGATGACTTTAGACCACATAAACTGAATGGAATTAGTCTTCAAATCAGAGATAAAGTAAAGTATTTTAGCATCATTCTAGATAAAAGATTATCCTGGTCTAAGTGGACATCTACTCTAGCAAGAGGCAATTGGTACTATCTGAGATATTATGCCGAAGGGTATCAATTGAATCTTCAAAGCAGTTGTTAAAGCCATCGTGTTTTATGGAGTACTAGTGTGGTGGCACTTGGAAAATTCTACTCACCGGAAAACTGGTGAATGAGTTCTGATTACAGTCGCTATAAGGGGTACTGTGAATTAGCTCCCAAATTAAATATCTCCCAATGAAATAACTCCCAATGAAATAATTCCCATCAAAAATGAAATAATTCCCAAACTTGAAAAATATAATAACTACCAAAGGGTAAAATGAAATTACTCCCAATAATCGGCGGTTTCATAATTTTAAAAATAGTAGTCCCAAAAAAGCGAAATAACTCCCAATGAAATAAATCCCAATATAAATGAAAAAATTCCCAATCTGCAAAAGTGAAATTATTCTTCGCTTACCAAACATTTTTTTGCATTGCGGGCCTATGCGTAGCGCAAAGTTTTAATCCTCTGGGATGTGTCAAAAACTGGCTTCACTCACAAAATTAGTTTTGCATTGCCGGCCTTCGGCCGGTCGCTAACGTTTTCTCCTCTGGGGTGTAACAAAAACTGGCTTCGAAAAAGAAAAGTATTTTGCATTACCGGCCTTCGGCCGGGCGCTAAGGTTTTCTCCTCCGGGGTGTATCAAAATCTGGCTTCGCTCAGAAAAGATTTCTTTCATTGCAGAAAGGTTTTACAATATTTCAGAAAGCCGATTTTCATTTCGCACCAGATTAAGAAATCGTTGCAACCTGACAAAGGCTGACGATGTAAAAAGAGGAGAAAACCTTTGCGCCCGGCCGAAGGTTTTTGGTATTTATGGGTTCTGATTTTGCAAAGTAGAACCCAACAAGAATGAAATAACTCCCAATACAGTGAAATAACTCCTAATTCCCAAAATAAAATGAAACAAAACCCAACAAAAATTTCATTGGGAGTTGTTTCAAAATTATGAAATAACTCCTTATGCGTTAGGAGTTTTTTCATAATGAAATAAGTCCTAAGTTGTATGAAAAATTTGTTGGGTGTTATTTCATTTTTTCGTGGGGAGTTATTTCATTTGGGTGTTATTTTACGGTACCGCTATAAGGTCTACCTTCTCTAAGGCACATGTTACTATTTTAAACTGATTACTTGTTGATTTGGTGGTAATACAAATGGTTCTCAATTCTGATGTGAAACAGAATGCTATCTATTTGTGATCTGGTCTATGGGCATTAGAGTGTCCCTTAGAATTAAATTTTTTGAAATGTTGAAAATACCACCAAAAAGGGTTAAGTGCTCTTTTTTCATTTCATTTCCATTTTTGTACTGTTATTGTAAATACTAGACTTCATGTTATATTTTTCTTAGGTTTCATCAAAATTGGCCCAAAAATATATATCATTTCGATATATCTCCATGAAAAATTCCAATTATTGAGAAATTTGATTTGAAGATTTAAGGCTAAGCGTTTTCCGATTTTAGTAAAACTTTCAGACTATATTTAAATTGACCTGGATTATGATATTCTGAATTAGTTTTACAGTAAGGATATTCGGCTCATTCGCCAAAATATGGCCAAAAAATTAGTTATCTCGAAAATCGCAAAATTTATATCGCAAGTACGGAAAAATTGTAGGAGGTATTAACATACTTTTTTCACATTTTTATTCTCTATTATGTTGTCAATAAATCCCCATGTAATAATCAATATATTCTTAAATGTGTTTAACAAAATTCATAGAACGACAATTGCGTACACATTTCGATTCTTTTAAATTAAATTGCAAAAGTAATTATTTAATGGCAACATTTAAAAAAAAAAACTGAAAAAATGCATTTATTCCCCTTGTAAATGCACCTCAAAACTAAATCGAAAGTCGGCATGGATTGACCTTCTTAGAACAAGCTAAAAATTTTTTTGGTGGTATTTTAGGTCATTACGAAAGTTTTCAGCGGGTACCGTTTCAACATTTCAAAAAATTTAATTCTAAGGGACACTCTAATGGGCATATTTTTGACATACATTTCCATACTATAATCCCCCTTATTATGACATAAGGGTATATAGTAACGGCTCTAAAAGTGGTAATAGGACCGGTGGAGGTTTCTTTATTCAGCATTTTGGGACAAAATCCTACTTTAGGCTACCTAATTTCTGCACTGCTCTTCAGGCGGAAATTAATGCTATAAAACGTGCATCCAATTGGATTACTGGTAGCAAGGCTGCCATTAACGGAATAGTGGTTGTCTTCGCGGCATCTAAGTTAACCGAGGAATGCCGGGTGTCCCTAAATGAGATAGCGAGACATTCTAGGATAACGCTTATATGGGTCCCTGGAAACGATGGAAATCACGGTAATTGTATTAAAGATGAATTGAAAGAAAAGGGATGCGATGATGGATGAGGAGACAATCGATCCTTTTTCTGGTATTTCCCTTGCAAAATGTAAGATGGTTGTACCGCAGAGGCGAACGCACCTGTGCTATAGCTAGGTTGACTTGTGGAATTCCGTCGTGGGCAAATAAGGCTAATTGCTTTCTTTATTACAGGCCACTGTATAATTGGGACACATGCTTGAAGACTAGTTCTACGGTACAACGACTACTGTAGAAGCCGCACTGAGAATATCAGTGCGGTATCACGACTTTTAATAAGATCGTGAAGAATACAAATTTTTATATTTCGCAAAATTTTTAAATACATATCATTTAATAAACACTTTCAAGATGAAACAGCAAACATAATAAAGTGGTTAAATTTTGGTTCAAAAAGTATGTTGTATGCAATCTGTAGGTTAGAAACTGTGAGTATAGATATCGAGTTAATGCAAAAAAACTCTTGTAAGTTATAAAATGTTTAAATTTTAAATTATCATATCTATTACTACGTTTATACGTAGCCTATTCGCAAATAAAAATTATTTGCAATTAACTAACTCACTGTTTATATGTCACATAAGTTACGGAAAATTCTTGTTTTTATGAGATGCCGGATGTAATTATTTGGTAGCTCTTTTATTGAATAAAATATGATACATTTTTGGCTGGCTGTCCATGTAAACCTTGTGCGCAGAGTACAGGTCGCAATTTTGAAGATATTTCGATCAAATTTGGTACATATTATTTTTTCGGCTCAAGGACCAAGCCTATTGAAACTGGCTGAAATCGGTCCACTATTTCACCTAGCCCTCATACGAATGTCCTCCCGAAATTGGACTTTATCGGTCATAAATGTTTAATTTATATATGTATCTCCACAAATTCCGCTCCAAATAAGTTTTATATACACAAAATTCATGTCACCAAATTTTGTTACGATCGGTTCATAATTAGTCATAGCTCCCATATAGACCAGCTTCCGAAAATCACTTTAACGTGCATAAATCGCTTAAAAATGTTGGTAAACACACAAAATTCAACATAGTTAACTTTAATATAGACATAAATCACATGACCTAATTTCATGGTGATCGGTCCATAATTGGTCATAGCCCCCATATAACCCCACTTCCGAAAATCACTCAAAAATATAATTATTGAAATTTTAAAAGAAAAATTTTTTTGCTCTTTTACTTAGTGTAGGGTATTATATGGTCGGGCTTGACCGACCATACTTTCTTACTTGTTTTCTAATTGCAATATTTATACCCTACACCACCATAGTGGGGAGGGTATTATGCGTTTGTGCAGATGTTTGTAACGCCCAAAAATATTAGTCTAACACCCACCATAAAGTATACCGATCGACTTAGAATCACTTTCTGAGTCGATTAAGCGATGTCCGTCTGTCCGTCTGGTTGGCTGGCTGGCTGTCCACGTAAACCTTGTGCGCAGAGTACAGGTCGCAATTTCGAAGATATTTCGATGAAATTTGATACATATTATTTTTTCGGCTCGAGGACCAAGCCTATTGAAACTGTCTGAAATCGGTCCATTATTTCACCTAGCCCCCATACAAATGTCCTCCCGAAATTGGACTTTATCGGTCATAAATGTTTAATTTATATATGTATCTCCACAAATTCCGCTCCAAATAAGTTTTATATACACAAAATTCATGTCACCAAATTTTGTTACGATCGGTCCATAATTAGTCATAGCTCCCATATAGACCCGCTTCCGAAAATTACTTTAATGTGCATAAATCGCTTAAAAATGTTGGTAAACACACAAAATTCAACATAGTTAACTTTAATATACACATAAATCGCACGACCTAATTTCATGGTGATCGGTCCATAATTGGTCATAGCCCCCATATAAGGCCCACTTCCGAAAATCACTCAAAAATATAAATTATTTAAATTTTAAAAGAAAAATTTTGTTTGCTCTTTTACTTCGTGTAGGGTATTATATGGTCGGGCTTGACCGACTATACTTTCTTACTTTTTTTATTTGCGAATAAGACGTGCGTATAAACGTAGTATATAAGAAGTGAACGATTTGTGTCCTTAAATTTCGCACTCACAATTTTTTTTCTACATTTTGCCAATATGATTTTCCTCATACATATGTATAACTAAATTTTAATTTGATATTGATATTTTGAAAATACTATCAAATTAGTATTACTTTTAACTAATTTTTACCTCATAATATTTCTAATTTCTGTTTATCCTTTTCTATTTCACATCAGATAACAAAGGAAGAGTTTACAAACTACTACGCTTCGATAAGTGCATCCATTGATAACAACATGTATTTTGATTTAATGATGAGACGTGCCTTTACTCTCTAAACTTTCTTTGGAATTGATGTAATTTAAAAAAATATTAATGTACTACAAATACTGCTTATGTTTTAATTAATAAAACAATTTTTGCAAGAATAATTTTAATTTTAAACAAAAATATAAAAAACAACAAATATTTTTACTTTAATGTTTAATAAATTAAATAATAAAGATATAATATTGTGTTTTATTTGGACAATACCAGTGAAGGTATTTCAGTGATAAAAAATTATAATTACCTGATGAAATATTCATTACAAAATTGTTTTCTCAAAATAATACACTGAAAAAAATGTTACAAAAATATAGTTATTTGAAAAAAAAACTTTTGAATTAAAACTTAACCAAGAAAAGCTTAATTATCTTTTATCTGTTAACTCTACTGATGAAAAAAATATATTAAAAGTTATAAAATTTCCTTTAAGCGTAATATGGAAAAATAAAAAAATAGAAATAAATACAGAAAATTACCAAGTTTTTGTTACAGTTCAACTCTCATTAATAATGCGCTCAACAGTTGCTGTTAACATCAACTAACAACAACGACTACGACTACATACTGCGAGTACTAAAACTTTTAATTGACTATATTTATGCCAAGCTTAAAAGTAAATACAAAAAACAAAAAATATATAGAAAATAAAAAATTGTTTGCTGTTGCTCAAAATTTTTCTATTTTTCGTCACACAGTCGCTTTCCATACTTTAACATTAATTTTTTCCCTACTGTTTTGAGTGAATAAAAATAGAATGAACATTTTTCATTTTGTCAAAAAATTATTTTTTTTTTCAGCAAACAATTTTATTTTTGTTAGCTAAAAAGGAGCAAAGTTTTTTGCATGTATTTTTTGTTTTTTCTTAATTAGTAAAGTTTATGATTTTGTTTGGAATGTTTTTAAAAATTTAATGAATTTATGTTTAGTTTGACAATTCGTGAATATTTTGTGTTCTTTTGTTTTGCCAATTGGAATGAGTTAAAGAGATACATACATTTGGATGTAGTTACAAATTTTGTAAATATTTTTAATCGTATAAAAATACTTATTTGTTTGGGATGGCATAAATTAAATAGTTTAGTCCAATAGACTTATTCCCAGCAAAAACTTTCAAGTAATGAGTTGATATGCAAAATTCTGGCAATTCAATACTTACACAATGGCATTTTTACTCATTTGTTTAAAACTTCATATGGAAAAGAAAAACGTGATTTTCTTACCATATTTAACCAGGATTTATTTTAGAATGTCTCCCAAAATATTTTAGGTCTAGTGATAATTATAATCGTTCGTAGGCTCGAACAATTTCCAAAAAAATTTTTTTTAGTTTTTTGAAAATATTTGTATTTTCTCCCAAAACAAAACGTATACTATTGGCTATCAATTGAAAGTGCCCTTCCAGACGCATACTACCCAATATTTGCCATGTCCATGCGTACCCTTAATATAGAGATATTCCATAATTTATATGATTTTAAGTATTTTTTTATGAAAATGTTTTATGAAATTATGGACTGATCACCATGAAATTAGGTCGCGTGATTTATGTGTATATTAAAGTTAACGATCGTAACAAAATTTGGTGACATGAATTTTGTGTATATAAAACTTATATGGAGCGGAATTTGTGGAGATACATATATAAATTAAACTTTTATGACCAAAAAGTCCAATTTCGGGAGGAAATTTGTATGGGGGCTAGGTGAAATAATGGACCGATTTCAGCCAGTTTCAATAGGCTTGGTTCTTGAGCCGAAAAAATAATATGTTTCAAATTTCATCGAAATATCTTCAAAATTGCGACCTGTACTCTGCGCACAAGGTTTACATGGCCAGCCAGCCAGCCAGCCAGCCAGCCAACCAGACGGACGGACGGACGGACATCACTTAAACGACTCAGAAAGTGATTATAAGTCGATCGGTATACTTTAAGGTGGGTGTTAGACAAATATTTTTGGGCGTTACAAACATCTGCACAAACGCATAATACCCTCCCCACTATGGTGGTGTAGGGTATAAACACACCCAGGGGGTTCCATGGGGTGTACCTCTAGCATGGGTGGGTTGGCTCTCCAATGTTATTGGGGTTCAGTCATACATTCAGACTCGATTAGGGCACTTTAAATGGGTCAAAGTGGGATTTTTCAAAATTTTACCTTTGGTTCAAAATAAGGAACATCAGAATTCATTTTAGAGGTATGATTCCTTGGGCAAAGTTTCTTACTTTGATCCCTAGACTACGATTTTCCTTGTCACTTTGGCGATTTTTGAATCAACCCGAACTAATGGTTGGGCTTGTCCAACCATACTTTCATACTTGCTTTATCTAATTGTTTGTCTACCTAATTTCAATATGTCTACTATTGTATGGCATTAAAATTTTGGAAAACGGTGTTAACAATAAAATTAAGTTCTGAGCTACCGTGCGCCGCACAGTGGCTCATTATCGTTTTTCATCGGCCAAAACTCTGTAACTTTTGAACCGATAAAGATATTTTAGACATTTTTTGTTGATGGACAGATATGTACCAAATTTTATCGCAATATCTTCTAAATTGCGACTTCTACTTTGCGCCAGTCATATGAACAGGTAAAATAAAACTAGTTAGAAAGTATGGTCGGTCAAGCCCGACCATATAATACCCTACACTAAGTAAAAGAGCAAAAAAATTTTTTTTTAAAAAATTTCAATAATTTATATTTTTGAGTGATTTTTGGAAGTGGGCCTTATATGGGGGCTATGACCAATTATGGACCGATAGGTCGTGTGATTTATGTCTATATTAACCTTCGCTTTACCAATACCCACCCGGGTGACCTTTTCGGTTTTATTTCTTTAATAACTTTTTTAATTTTCTTTCGATTTAAATGAAATTTAGACTCACTGAACAAATTTTAGAGTTCTGCAGAATTTAATAAAAACATGATAAAAATTTTAATTTTTTATAAGGTTTTTTGGGATTTTTTAAAATTTTCTTCAAGGTTTACCACCCAGGTGGTACAAGATACATTTTGAACTCGATTCGTTTTTTTAAATTTGTATTTATTTCAATTATATATTACTTTATTCCATAAAAGCTCTATTTTATATATTTTTTTATTACATTTAATTATTATAAGTTATTATAATATAATTATGATGATGAAGCATGATGGCAGATGTCACATTTAGTGTAACAGACGCTACGTTCTGCACAAATGGGCTTCTTGCATTTAACGCAAATTTGCCGTGTGTTTCTCTTTTTTTTATATGAGCAACAAATATGACATTTGCCTTTTATTTTAATACGCCCAGTTGCATCCCTTTCTGTAGTTTCATCGGCCTCGAAATCGGCATCCTGATCCGTAGCGGTAAGTGGTTCACCTGAAAAGTATATCTTTAGCATATTTGCTCTTAGTTTTTTTTAAGTTTTTACCTAATATGAACTCCATAGCTGACCTAATGGGAAATCTTCCAGTAATTTGAGGTATTTTTGACCTGGTCAATATTAACTGACGACATAGGTCTTCGCCAAGTCTCTCAATAAA